>NW_026288583.1:0-313333 GCF_023373465.1 Oncorhynchus keta
GAAATCATGTTTGATGCACTCTGGATGTCCAATTTTTTGCTGTGCTGTCTATTTAAGATGAAATGAACATTGTGGACAGTTTTCAGCAAGTTGCAACATTGAAATACAGAATTTTTTTTTCCATAAACAAGCTCGAAATCATGTTTGATGCACTCTGGATGTCCAATGTTTTGCTGTGCTGTCTATTTAAGATGAAATGAACATTGTGGACAGTTTTCAGCAAGTTGCAACATTGAAATACAGAAAACGTTTTTCCATAAACAAGCTCGAAATCATGTTTGATGCACTCTGGATGTCCAATTTTTTGCTGTGCTGTCTATTTAAGATGAAATGAACATTGTGGACAGTTTTCAGCAAGTTGCAACATTGAAATACAGATTTTTTTTCTCCATAAACAAGCTCGAAATCATGTTTGATGCACTCTGGATGTCCAATTTTTTGCTGTGCTGTCTATTTAAGATGAAATGAACATTGTGCACTCTGGATGTCCAATTTTTTGCTGTGCTGTCTATTTAAGATGAAATTGACATTGTGGACAGTTTTCAGCAAGTTGCAACATTGAAATACAGAAAAACGTTTTTCCATAAACAAGCTCGAAATCATGTTTGATGCACTCTGGATGTCCAATTTTTTGCTGTGCTGTCTATTTAAGATGAAATGAACATTGTGGACAGTTTTCAGCAAGTTGCAACATTGAAATACAGATTTTTTTTTTCCATAAACAAGCTCGAAATCATGTTTGATGCACTCTGGATGTCCAATTTTTTGCTGTGCTGTCTATTTAAGATGAAATGAACATTGTGGACAGTTTTCAGCAAGTTGCAACATTGAAATACAGAAAAACTTTTTCCATAAACAAGCTCGAAATCATGTTTGATGCACTCTGGATGTCCAATTTTTTGCTGTGCTGTCTATTTAAGATGAAATGAACTTTGTGGACAGTTTTCAGCAAGTTGCAACATTGAAATACAGAGAAAAAAAAATTTCCATAAACAAGCTCGAAATCATGTTTGTTGCACTCTGGATGTCCAATTTTTTGCTGTGCTGTCTATTTAAGATGAAATGAACATTGTGGACAGTTTTCAGCAAGTTGCAACATTGAAATACAGAAAAAACGTTTTTCCATAAACAAGCTCGAAAGTTCAGACAAAAAATATTCATAAAATAACTGTCACGGTACTCTGACAACAGTTTCCATCTAGCTTATAGGCCATTGCCCCTAGACAGTCGTACCTATACTGTACAACTGCAGACACTCTAGTAACACACATGAATGTACAATATGTACAAGACAAGGGCCACTGCCCAATGATGCTACAGACAGTTTCAGCCCTCTCCAGTTACTGGTGAAGTACAACCCCAGTCTTTAATGTGTTAGCCAGCGGCACATTGGAGAGGGAGAGCTTAGTATTGAATGGAACTTGCAGGAAATGGGGGGGCGGAAAACTAATACATTTACATGATTCCAGCACCATAGATCAGTGCATTGAGTGGGAGATATATATTGAGGAGAGATAGTCTGTGTATTAATGGCTATGGCCATATGCTGGAATGGGAGTAGTGAGTCATCCAGGCTGATCCCAATTGATGGGACCTGGAGGTGTAGCAGGGAGTGTTGCTAGTTTACTTCAACAAGTTAAAATGTAATATATTTATTCATTTTCTATAAGACCTTGGTTCAAAAAGGGCTTTGTACGCTTTCAAATACTTACAGATGTCAGATCTTAATTTGATCCAGTATGCAACAGCAGGAAAATCGTCCTGCAGCAACAGAAAATATAAATGATTATGTGGATTATACTGTCATTAATAGATCATTATTGTAGGGGTTGATACATTTTTTGTTATGGCAAATCAAGTCTGACATGTATTAGTGGATATCAGACTTGGGTTAAGGATAGTTTTAATTATGATCTTTGGAAAGTAACTATTTTTCCGGGGGAACAAATAGTTACTTTGAAGGTGACTTCAACTATTGGAATACATATCTCAGAAAGTTAATACTTTTCAAAACTATTTAAATACAGATTTGAGAAAGCAACTACTTTCAACAAATATTTGAAAACAGATCTCAGGAAGTGACTACTTTTCTGAAACTATTGGATTGGTTACCTAAACTATTGGAAGGGCTGTATCTGGAACTGTATGTTGATGATAGAAATATAATTAATAGCATACACAACCTCCTATACTATTCCAATCTATTTGACAGCCATATTGGATCTACACAATTACATTTCTATTTAACATTTTGTAAATGTCCATGCTCCTGAATATGCATTACCCCAGGTTGACATAATCAAGTCAAACCAGTTAACCAATTATAACTTGTCCACATAAGTATAAATAAGATGTGATGCTCAACTACTGTATGACTCTTTCAACATGCTACTGAAAAGGTTGAAAGCTTCAATATATTTTATGATACCTGAAAATACTGCAGAGTAATTCAAAACCATTTACAAACATTGCAAACAGCAAGTTGGATGCTTAGCAAATGCAACTTGCTTTGTCCATCTGAAGGTAAATGTTCTTGTTTCAAACAAACACTACACCATCTTTAAAGGGATAGTTTACTTAGAACAGAAACTAGCATGATTTTCCACCTACCTTGGCTGTAGTTGATTCAAGAAGGCAGTTTGGGATATTTAGTTAACTTTCAAAACTTAATAGCCATATTTTCTTACTTTTTGGATTCTCAGAAGCAATTAACATTTAAACTGCTCTGTAATAAAAGTGTAATTACTTTTGGAGCAACATTTAGCATTTGCTTTGGCACGCCAAGAAATTTGATAGAATGTTGAAAATAATTGCATTGATTTTCCATAAAAAGCTACTGCTTTGGACCTCCTACTGTTTGTAGTAGAGTATTCCTTAGGCCTACAGTATGTGAAGATAATGTGTCTTGGGTATAATTTTAAATGTTGAGTGTGGTTAGGATGCTCAAGTGCTCTCTCCCGCCAATTCGTGCACATTCATTGTTTCATAACTTCACTGTGTGAATTGTTTGCCCTTTGATAGACACTAACTATCATATCCCCATTACATATACACTCCCGGTCAAAAGTTTTAGAACACCTACTCATTCAAGGGTTTTTCTTTATTTTTACTATTTTCTACATTGTGAATAATAGTGAAGACATCAAAACTATGAAATAACACATATGGAATCATGTAGTAACCAAAAAATGATTAGACATATGAAAATATATTTTATATTTGAGATTCTTCAAATAGCCACTATTTGCCTTGATGACAGCTTTGCACACTCTTGGCATTCTCTCAACCAGCTTCATGAGGTAGTCACCTGGAATCCATTTCAATTAACAGGTGTGCCTTCTTAAAAGTTAATTTGTGGAATTTATTTCCTTCTTAATGCGTTTGAGCCAATCAGTTGTGTTGTGACAAGGTAGGGGGTATTCAGAAAATAGCCCTATTTGATGAAAGACAAAGTCCATATTATGGCAAGAACAGCTCAAATAAGCAAAGAACTCTTTTTATTTTTTAAAATATTTTTTTATATATATTGACTTTCAATTACTTTAAGACATGAAGGTCATTATTAAATCTCCAAACTGTTTCCCAAAACCATTGTTATCAACGCTGCACTTGAAAACGCTCGTAATCTAACGCCTGCCTCAGACCACTCATAGAAGAGCTAAGTACATCGTTAGATGCTTTTTTGACCTCCCTCATCACTTGATACACTGTAGATCTCTGCTAAACATAGAATCTGATGGTTTATTCCATAAAAATAGAATCAGGGGGGACTGTGGCAAGAATTTGGCATTTTAGCCCACATAACTGCCTGCGCCTCCCTGCACCATCCCCACCACCACCCAAGCTGGCCGCCAACCACCAACCCATCCCCACACATAGACACTACACCCTGACCCTGGGATGCAAACTCAAAATGGAATGCATTTAAACTCTATGGGGCGGTAGGGTAGCCTAGTGGTTAGAGCGTTGGACTAGTAACCAGAAGGTTGTGAGTTCAAACCACTGAGCTGACAAAGCACAAATCTGTCGTTCTGCCCCTGAACAGGCAGTTAAACCCACTGTTCTGAGGCTGTCATTGAAAATAAAAATGTGTTCTTAACTGACTTGCCTGTTTAAATAAAGGTAAAATAAAAATATCTGACATGGTGCAGGTGTCTTTTTTTTGGGGGGCAGTATCCATGTGTGTACTTTTGTTTCAAAGTAGATTTGTTTAAGACTACCAAGAATCACTCTGTGTGACCTTGATTTATCCCACTGCAGTAGAAGTTAAATAATTAACCAGCTCGTGTTTTAAAAAATTACAATATGTAAAAACACACTGGAGATACAACTATCCACAATAACTGTGCCTCTACTCCAGCCATTTTGTTTGCCTGCTTGTTGTGCTGTCTTATCTTCTGTCACAGCGTCTTCTCTGATGTCATTCTGTGCTTCTTTTGTTCTCTTCTCTGTCTGCCTGTCTGCTTAAAGGTGCAATATTCAGAAATTGCTCCGCCATTTTCTGGTTTCTAAAATTCTAATAGTTCGCCTGATTTCAGTTTATTTGACAAATTCATTGTGTAGAGAATCATTGTACCATCTAAACCATTGTGAAATATATTGTATTTTCAGTAGCTTGAAGCTGGTGTAAAAAAACGAAAGTAAAAGACGCAAAAACTAAATTTAAGAATGAGAAGTATAGAAAGTGTGCACATAGAACATAGATATGTCATAGATGTTGTAGATATGTCATAGATATGTCGTAGATACTGCTTATTAGACTTACTTGCAATGAGAATGACAGTGAAAGATCTATACTTCACATTTCTATGTGAATTTGGTCGGGTCCCAACAAAAAGTTACATATTATAGCTTTAAGCCTCATACGTTATAAAAGCCAAGCTAACAATTTAGGCTATATTGCAAATTAGGGTTAGGGCAAATTGTGTTCCCATGAATCAACACCTACCCTAAACTGTTAATTACTATTACAGGGCTCCAGACTAACTTTTACAGTTGGTGGCACCAACCCAAATCACGAGTAATCATCTTATAAAGTAATTCATAGTGCTTTATTAAGAAGTGTAATTCATAGACTACTGAGGTACTCAGGAAAAAAGTTGTTTTATCTAACACATCCGAGCAGGAATGCATGACTCAAGATGTTTTGTGCAACCTTATTCAGAGATGGTCATGAATTTTAAGTTCACAATAGGACTATAGTTGCTTTATTTTACTGTCAAAATAGGACCCAGAATTTAAAATGTTTTATGAGCATTAACCTCTAGCGACGAGCAATCCCGTGTCCGGGAGCGTAATCATTGCCTCAAAAGTGCATTACCATAACGCAACGTTTCCTATTCATGGAAATCGCAAATGAAATTAAATAAATATATTCAAGCACAAGCTTAGGCTTTTGTTAACAACACTGTCACCTCAGATTTTCAAAAATATGCGTTACAGCCAACGCTAGACAAGCATTTGTGTAAGTTTAGCATGGCATAATGCTATGCTAGGCTGTGCTGGCAGCAGGCAACATTTTCACAAAAATAAGAAAAGCAACCAAATTAAATCATTTACCTTTGAAGAACTTCAGATGCTTTCACTCAGGAGACTCCCAGTTAGATAGCAAATGTTCCTTTTTTCACAAAATAATATTTCTGTAGGCGAAAAACGTAATGTCTGTTCACCCTGCTTGGCTGAGAAATCGACCGAAAATACTTAAACTATAACGCCAAACTTTTAAAAAAAAATTGCTCCATAATATCGACAGAAACACGGCAAACGTTGTTTAGGATCCATCCTCAAGCTGTTTTTAACATATGTATTCGAGAAAATATCCGTGGAGGCAGTTGGTTTCTCGTAAGAAACTATTGGAAAAATAGCTACCTCAGTATTTTTACGCAAGGTTTTCTGCGGGAGACACCATGCGTCCACTCGCCCTATATGGTCTCTTACAGCCATTCTCCAATGGAAATGCCTAAAAAGACGTCACAATGCTGCAGACACCTTGGGGAAAACATGGAAACCGTAAGCTGACTCCTAGCTCCTTCACAGCCATATAAGGAGTCATTGGCATGAGGTGGTTTAAAAAAATGCGGCACTTCCAGATTGGATTATTATCTGGGTTTCACCTGTAACATCAGTTCTGTGGCACTCACAGACAATATCTTTGCAGTTTTGGAAATATCAGAGTGTTTTCTTTCCAAAGCTGTCAATTATATGCATAGTCGAGCATCTTTTCGTGACAAAATATCTTGTTTAAAACGGGAACATTTTTCATCCAAAAATTAAAATAGCGCCCCCTATATCCAAGAAGTTAACTAGGCTAATTAAAAATAAACTAACCACTGCTAGTAGCCATGTATTCATCCAACAGTAAATGTAATGTCATAAAATAAAAAATATGAAAGTTTAGGCCTATAGGCTGGTTGAGAAGAAAAAATTGAGAAGACAAAATGTATATACCTACAGAAAGCTCAAGTTGAAACTTTTATTAGTCGTATGTAAAGGATACACATGGTATACACTGTCCAACGAAATGCTTACTTGCAGGTTCCTTTTCGGCAATGCAACATAAGAAATCAGTAAAATGTTCTACATTTTAGCATATGTATTTTTTATATACCTTTTTTATTTAACCTTTATTTTACCAGATAAAACCCATTGAGGTTAAAAACCTATTTTCCGAAGGCGACCTGGCATGAAGGCAAAACAGGGAAATAGCAGCGTGTCCATAAAATATTACAGAAAAAATAGAAAATACACACAAAAGACAATGTGTCACAAGTTACAGATACAATTGAAGATTATAAACAACTGCAGTTATCACAAACAGTGTTGTCGATCAGAGTCTTAATATACATTATACATAATCAGCTCATTGTTATGGGTGTATCAAAATGAATGTTACTAGAAAACAGGTTAAACAAACGCAAATGCAGCTACTTTGCTGTTATTCTGTCTGCACTGTTTGACGTGACTGTAAGTTAGCCGTACTTGGCTAGCTAGCAGGCAAGGGATGAGAACAGCCAGTGTGGCAGTGGAACATAGATACAGAACAAAAAGACTTAACGAACCGATAGAACGAACGACCAGCCGGCTTGGGTAGCAACCTTAGATTTGTGTCGGGACTATATCTCGTGGAAGGATGAAATAGTATGAATAAATTCACCAAATTAACGTTTTTTTAAAGAAAATATGTCAATCTTTATTTGAATATGTTGGTAACCTGTATAAAAGTGATAATGCTCTCGAAGCATTAGATTCATTTGAACTTTTACATTTGTATAATTTTAATTTAGCATTAGATATAATTTAGATAAACCACATGGCAATGATTTAGAAATAAATGAAATGCATATGAAAATCATAACTGGCACGCAGATCAGTAGTAATGGAAGAATAAATAGTAAATTGGCACTCCACAATAAAACGTTTGCCGACCCCTGGTGTAGCCTATAGCCTATTATCGGCAACATCAGTAGTATAACGGCAGAATCTGCCAGCAGCAGTGGGAGGAGGAGGATCGGGTTGGGAACAGGTTTTCTCTTCTGGTTAATTTGATCTCTGGCTGACTATGTGTCTTAATTATGTATGTCTTATTTTGTGTGTCTTAATTATTTAATAAAACAGTGTCCTTAAAGCATCAGATGAGCTGATTTTTTTAAATACACGTTTTAAAATTTAGACCAAACAATTGGTTGTAGAACAGACGACTCTCGGCTGACCAAGATTTTTTTTAGTTGGGGGAAGCCCTAATTAAATGCTAGGCTATAGGCTATATTAAGATTCATATCTAAGAGCCTTCCAAACCATGTGCTTATTGTCATATATTTACACTAATTCAACTAACTGTTGTAGATTTTTCAAATATTGTGCAGCCATAAAAAAAAACAATGTTTTCAAATAACTTGCATATATTCAAATAGCTGAGAGGTAATCAAAATACTTTCAAACATGATTTGTTTTTCTGAGACCTCTATCTTAATATAAATAAAATAGTTGCCTTTTAATTGAAACTCTATATAAAGTACATTCGACTACGTTGAGTATTTGAAAAGTTGGTATTTTGAAATAAACAACAAAATACAACTATTATCCACCCAGGTCTGATGGAAATTACAATATTTAGAAGCCTTCTTAATTGTGAATCCGTTCAATCTGGTACTCCAGGCAGGCTCAATCAGATGCTTTGTATTTAGAAACAAACAAACACTAGGATATTTCTTAAACCAGGTCTCTCTCGCTCTCACTCCTGATATACAGAAGTTCAAAATCATCAAAGATTGTACGCAGATGGCAGACTGTTACACAGTCCATTGTGGTTCTCCTTTGTGCAAGCAAGCAGGACACGCCATGTGTTGTCCAATACATTCAGCTGAGACATTGAAGCCAATCAAAGGTATACATTTCCTGGGCTTAAACACAGGCCCATTGAATTCTAGGAAATGCATTCTAGGAATCAATGGAAATAACAACATCCTGTTTGTGTGTTAGTGTTTGCCCTTGAAATGTTGTCACACTCTTAGCTGCACAATAAACAGGTGAACTGCAAAACAAGTGAAGGGAAATGCAAAGTAAGAGCGAGGAATTCACTGAATGACACCATCCACTCGACAACTAGTCTCGGAGAAGAACAAGTTTGGGACACTATGCCTATTAAAAGACAAGACAATGCTCAAACTACGACTCATCGTCAAAGCACAGTTATCCTAACCATAGCATTGACTCCTAACTATTAACAGTGCATCATGTCAGTCTGACCATTGATGCCGTGACACTGTCCGCATCTTGGTTGCCACAGCAGTTGCTGCAATTTGGCCTGCAATCTGATACAGATCATTTGACAGAAAGAGAGAGAGACTGAGCAAAGAGAGAGGCAGAGAGAGAAGGAGAGCGGCAGAGAGAGAGAGAGCTGAGCAGAAGAGTGAAGATCAATGGAGCCAGACTTCCTCTAATGATTCAATTTAACTCTCCGTATAATTCACAAAGCAAGGCAACACACTGACTATCCCCTACTGCCTTCATTTCTGTCCTTCTTTCCATCCTTCTGCCCATTGCCGAATGCTTAGTGATAACATCTCCCACACAGAGTCATATTGATAATAGTAGTGTATGTGAATTCGGAATGGACGTTACATACTGTGGTTAAAACAGACAGATCCCTGATTGTGCGACACTTTACTTAAAGCCTACTGGTTATAATGCATTGTAAGACTTGTATGAACCCCTTATATTGTCCCCCCCGATTCATCTACACAGGCGCATCAATTATTTATAGAGGCCGTTGTTATTTGTGCTGTTCATCAGACTCAGATCGAAGCCACTGTAATATGGGGCATATATGAGCCCCTCTGCCCCTGGTCCGGTCCCTATGCTGTGCTGCAATTATAAACTGTGCCCGCTTAATGGGCATATTAATGGGCATACTGGGTTTCCACTTTCCACACACATCCTGGGCGAAGTTATTGTACCCTGGTGAGTAGATACAGGCTGTGCTATACAAGCCTGGCAAATTGCAATAACACATATGTTGACTTGCACTCAATAGGTCATGAAAAGTGGATACATAATTTAACTATTCAGTTTTGTTATTGTTTTATGTATCCAGGAAATGGTGTACTTTGCACAAATGTTTAGGCATATCAAGCACCTTTTTGGGGACAATCTGGGATTCAAACAACAACAAAACGGTCGAGCTAAATTCACGAGTCATTTATAAGTTATATTCTTCAAGAATCAATCGCTACATGTCATTAATTTAAAAGTTCAAAAATGGACGTACCAATCACACATTTCCCCTTTAATGCTATAAAATAAATATACAGTTGAAGTCGGAAGTTCACATACACCATAGCCAAATACATTTAAACTCAGTTTTTCACAATTCCTGACATTTAATCCTAGTAAAAATGCCATGTCTTAGGTCAGTTAGGATCACCACTTTATTTTAAGAATGAAATGTAGAGAGAATGATTTATTTCAGCTTTTCTTTATTTCATCACATTCTCAGTGGGTCAGAAGTTTACATACACTCAATTAGTATTTGGTAGCATTTGCCTTTAAATTGTTTAACTTGGGTTAAACATTTTGGGTAGCCTTCCACAAGCTTCCCACTATAAGTTGGGTGAATGTTGGCCCATTCCTCCTGACAGAACTGGTGTAACTGAGTCAGGTTTGTAGGCTTCCTTGGTCTCACACACTTTTTCAGTTCTGCCCACAATTTTTTTATAGGATTGAGGTCAGAGCTTTGTGATGGTCACTCCAATACCTTGACTTTGTTTTCCTTAAGCCATTTTGCCACAACTTTGGAAGTATGGTTGGGGTCATTGTCCATCTGGAAGACCCATTTTGCGACCAAGCTTTACCTTCCTGACTGATGTCTTGAGATGTTGCTTCAATATATCCACATAATTTTCTATCCTCATGATGCCATCTATTTTATGAAGTGCACAAGTCCCACCTGCAGCAAAGCACCCCCAAAACATGATGCTGTCAACCCCGTGCTTCATGGTTGGGATGGTGTTCTTCGGCTTGCAAGCCTCCCCATTTTTCCTCCTAACATAATGATGGTCATTATGGCCAAACAGTTCTATTTTTGTTTTATCAGACCAGATGACATATCTTCAAAAAGTACAATCTTTGTACTCATGTGCAGTTGCAAACCGTAGTCTGGCTTTTTTTATGGCGGTTTTGGAGCAGTGGCTTCTTCCTTGCTGAGCGGCCTTTCAGGTTATGTAGATATTGGACTCGTTTTACCGTGGATATTGTCAGAGGGTGGGTGTAGCTGGTGCATGGAAGTCAGGCGCAGGAGAGCAGAGATGAGAGGACAAAGCACTTTACTCAGGCAATTATTAAAACAGGACACAACCGCGTCACAAAAAAACAAATGCCCAAAGAACAAGTGAGGCAGCACAAGGTACACACAACCAAGTACAAAGTACCGGCTGCCACAAAGCACGGGTACAAAACAAGACCCGGCGTACACCGGCCGGAAGTGTACCAACCTAACAATAAACAATTTCACACACAGACATGGGGGGAACAGAGGGTTATATACACGACAAGTAATGAGGGAATGTAAACCAGGTGTGTGGGAAAACAAGACAAAACAAATGGAAAATGAAAGGTGAATCGGCGATTGCTAGAAGACCAGTGACGTTGACCGCCGAACGCCGCCCAAATAAGGACCGACTTCGGCGAAAGTCGTGACAGATATAGATACTTTTGTACCTGTTTCCTCCAGCATCTTCAAAATCAAATCAAATCAAATTTCATTTGTCACGTACACATGGTTAGCAGATGTTAATGCGAGTGTAGCAAAATGCTTGTGCTTCTAGTTCCGACAATGCAGTAATAACCGACGAGTAATCTAGCTAACAATTCCAAAACTACTACCTTATACACACAAGTGTTAAGGGGTAAAGAATATGTACATAAAGATATATGAATGAGTGATGGTACAGAGCGGCATAGGCAAGATGCAGTAGATGGTATCGAGTACAGTATATACATATGAGATGAGTATGTAAACAAAGTGTCATAGTTTAAAGTGGCTAGTGATACGTGTATTACATAAAGATGCAGTAGATGATATAGAGTACAGTATATACGTATTGTGGCAAACCTCTTCAAGGTTAGGAGCGTTTGTCACAAACTAAGTGGTAAACTGTCACCAAATCACCCAAGAATGAGAGTTCTTTCGAACAGGACAGTACCTGTGTGTTTGTTTCTCCGTCCTGGTCCACCCAGGCCGTAGGCGAGGTCAAGGATAGCAGGGTTCGGTACACGAATCGGGTTCTCGGTAGGTCCAGGTCCAAACGCCAACAGGTAAGTCCAAACAATCCAGCTCATACACGGTAAATCCAGCCAATCTCTATAGTCTCTTTCTCTATTGTTCATAGCTCCTTCCAGCCCTCTCTCTTTTTCTTCCTGGTTTTTCTTGACCCTTTATCTGTGAGTCGGCTCCACCTTCTGAGGGTTCCCCTTGCTTCTGGGACTTGTAGTTTTGGCGGTCGGCCATTTTGTGATCTGTAGTTCTGACAGGGGTGGCCATTTTAGTGATCGGGCAGAGCCCGTTTATTAGCTCTGCTCTCACATATCTGCCACTTATCACTCGACCCCCTTCTTTGCCACATATCTCTCCCCCTAGATCCGACCCCCTAGGTCGGGCTACCGCAGCAAAATATGCATGCATGCGGGATAACCCATCCGCGTTTCCCATTTCCTTCCCTGCTCTGTGTTTCAAGTCAAAATGAAACGGTTGGAGACTCAAAAACCACCGCATCACCCGAGCGTTCTTCTCTTTAGCCCTATGCATCCAGGTGAGTGGGGCATGGTCACTGATGAGGGTGAAGTGGCGCCCCAGCAGGTAGTACTTCAGGCTTTCTAGAGCCCACTTTACTGCCAGCGCCTCTTTCTCAACGACTGAGTAGTTGGTTTCCCGTGGTTCCAGCTTCCTGCTTAAAAACAGGATGGGGTGTTCCACCCCTTCTACCTCTTGGGATAGCACTGCTCCCAAGCCGACCTCTGAGGCATCCGTCTGAACCACAAACTCTTTCTCAAAGTCTGGTACCACCAGCACTGGGTTACAACAGAGAGCCTCCTGTAATGTCCTAAATGCTTTGGTGGCCCTTTCATCCCATTTGACCATGTTTGGCCCTCTGGCTCTAGTCATGTCGGTAAGTGGGGCGGCCACTGTGGCATAACTTGGGATGAACTTCCGGTAGTAACCGGTCAGCCCTAGGAAGGCTCGGACCTGCTTCTTATTTACTGGTTTCGGCCATTCTCTAATTGCCTTCACCTTCTTATGTTGGGGTTTGATTAACCCTCTTCCCACAGTGTATCCCAGATACTCTGTTTCCTCTAACCCACATAACACTTGGCAGGGTTTGCCGTGAGCCCTGCCTTTCTAAGGGCATCTAACACTGCCTGTACCCGGGGTAAGTGGGATTCCCAATCTGGGCTGTAGATCCCCACGTCATCTAAATAAGCTGCGGCGTATGCCTTGTGCGGTTTTAGGACTTTGTCCATGAGCCGTTGAAAGGTTGCTGGGGCCCCGTGTAAGCCGAATGGCATGACAGTGTATTGAAACAAACCGTCAGGTGTTGCAAAGGCTGTCTTTTCTTTGGCCCTGGGGTCAGAGGAATTTGCCAGTACCCTTTTGTCAGATCAAGGGTCGTAATGTACCGAGCATGACCAATTTTCTCCAGTAGTTCATCTACTCGGGGCATGGGGTAGGCATCAAACTTTGAGATTTCATTTACCTTCCGAAAGTCGTTACAGAACCGCAACGACCCATCGGGCTTGGAGACCATCACAATTGGGCTAGACCACTCACTATGTGACTCTTCAACCACTCCAGCTGTCAACATTTTCTCAGTCTCTGCTCTAATCGCGGCCCGTCGAGCCTCGGGTACCCGATATGGCCTCATACTCACTTTTCTCCCTGGTAGGGAAACGATATCATGAGCCGTAACCTCAGTTCGGCCAGGTACCTCTGAAAACACATCTCTGTTTTTCTGGATCAGGGCCTTTACTTCCTGTACTTGCGCTGGGGACAGAGTGGGTGAAATATTTACTTCGGCTGTCTCCTGAATGTGTGTGGGGTATGTGACCATTAGTGTTTCTCTCTCTCTCCATGCTTTTAACAGGTTTATGTGATAAATCTGTTCCTGGGGCCGTCGACCTGGCTGTCGGATCCGATAATTGACTTCTCCTATTCTCTCCAGTACTTCATATGGCCCTTTCCATGTGGCTAGTAGTTTACATTCTACTGTGGGGATCAGCACTAACACCTTATCTCCCGGTTGAAATTCCCTCAGGGTAGCCTGCCGGTTATAAGTGTGCCGCTGGTGTTCTTGTGTTTGTCTCATGTGCTCTCTGACGATGGGCATGACTGTGGCTATCCTGTCTTGCATTGCCGTGACGTGCTCTATGACACTAGTATACGGGGTGGATTGGTGCTCCCAGGTTTCCCGGGCGATGTCTAAGATTCCCCGGGATGCCTCCCATATACCAGCTCAAAGGGAGAAAACCCCAGCGAGGCTTGAGGAACCTCTCTAATGGCAAACATCAGATACGGCAACATGCAATCCCAGTTTTTCCCATCCTTATCGATTACCTTCCTGAGCATTGACTTCAGGGTTCGGTTGAATCTCTCAACCAGCCCGTCCGTCTGAGGATGGTAAACCGATGTCCTCAACTGTTTCACCTGCCACAGTTTACAAAGGTCCGCCATAAGGCGGGACATAAAGGGTCCCCTGGTCGGTAAGGATCTCCTTTGGAACCCCTACCCTGGTGAACAAGAGCACTAATTCCTTTGCGATATTTTTGGAAGTCATCGTCCGAAGGGGAATGGCTTCTGGGTAGCGAGTGGCATAATCTAGAATGACCAGAATGTATTTGTGCCCTCTGGCGGATTTGGGTAGTGGGCCCACTAAATCCATCGCTATCCTCTCAAATGGCGTTTCGATTATGGGGAGTGGCACTAATGGGCTTCTAAAAGCTGGTCGGGGAGCTGTTAACTGGCACTCCGGGCACTCTCCACAATGCCGAGCCACTTCAGCTTGAATTCCTGGCCAGTAAAACCTCCTTACAATCCGGTCTCTGGTTTTATCGATACCAAGGTGTCCACCCAGAATGTGCCCATGAGCTAGATCCAGTACTGTCCTCCGGTACCGAGTGGGAACCAACAACTGTTCCACCACATCAACCCCTATTTTCGAGACTCTGTACACCAAACCCTTTTTCAGGATGAAGTGTGGAAAACTATTAGGCATCATCCCACCATTTATGGGAGTACCATCTACGACCTGCACATCTGCTCTGGCTTGTTGCAGGGTTGGATCCTGGTTTTGGGCCGTCCCAAAATTAGTCAAGGACTCTGCCAGGTCTGCTGGTTCTATATCGTCGTCCTCTGGATTCAGATCGACCCCAGCCCCACTAGTACCGGGCTGTTCGTCATCAGCGAGGTTTGCCACTTCATCCTCCTCCTCCCCTACTAGCACCTGTGATGTTGTCCCCTGGGAGACCTCTTTTCTTGGCTTTGGTTGAAGGCCCCATGCTTCTTCCTGCTTGGTCAGGGTTGTTGGATTCTCAAATATGCCATTCTTGTGGCCTAACTTCGCAAAGTTAGGAAAGTCTCTACCCAATATTACATCATATGGCATCTTTGGGACCACGCCAACCTCATAATCCAGCAGACCGTCCTCTGTTTGTATGCTCACTAAGGCCGTGGGGTACAGACGGGTATCCCCATGAATGCATGTAACACTGATATCCTGTCTTGTATCCAGTTTATGATTCGGCACTAGGCCTGCAACGACCAGGGTTAGCATACTGCCGGAATCCAGCAGTGCTTCAACCTCTTTCCCTTCAATCTTCACCCTGCACATATGGTTGTTTCTTGATCTTTCAAGTACAGTGGTTACAACAGGACATGCATACCGTATATCATCTTCATTTTCACCGAGGTTACATTGCATTGGCTCTTCTTTAATAGGGCAATAGGCTGCAATATGTCCTGGTTGATTACAATTGTAACAGATAATAGGGGTTCGGGGAGACCCACTCGACACCCAGTCCCGGTTTCCGTTTTTCCCTTAGTGTCTTGGCCTGATTCTGATTCTTTCCTCATGGCCCCACGCTGCTCTCTTCCCCTCTATATGTTGGGACAGCCTTACCCTGTCCGCTGGTTCGCCCATGCCTGGGGAACGGGAATCTTTCCTCCTGTGCCTGCTCAGCTGTTCTTGCCGTACAATACCGTTCAACCAGGCCCACGAGATGGTCGGCGGAAAATACCTCGTTCTGGCCAACCCATCGTCTCACTTCTTGGGGTAGACCTCGCTGAAACTGGTTGAGTACGATGGTCTCGACAATCTCGGCGGATGACCGGGTCTCTGGTCGCAACCATTTCCGTGCCAGGTGAATCAAGTCGAACATCTGTGTTCGTGGGGGTTGTCCCGGTCGGTAGGACCACTGGTGGAAGCGGTGTGCCCTCACGGTATCGGTCACTCCCAGTCTAGTCAGGATCTCCCCCTTTAGTTTATCGTAATCCTGTGCTTCTTTCAACTCCAGGTCGAAATACGCTTTTGAGCGTCCCCTGCCAGGTATGGTGCCAGAAGCCCTGCCCATTCTTCTTTCGGCCACTTTTCCCTCTCTGCCGTCCTTTCGAAGGTGGTAAGATATGCTTCCACATCATCCTGCGCTGTCATTTTTTGAAGAAAATGATTGGCCCTCCTCTGGGAATTTGCAGCTGGTAATTGAGCCCCAATTTGGTCCGCTAGCCCCTTTAGGCCTTCTCTTAACTCCTGGGTGTTTCTCTCTTGCTCTTCTCTGAGTAGCTGGTTGGTGCGGTGCTGGATCTGTAACGTGTCCTGATACATTCGCATTGCATCCTGATGAACTATTTGTTGAGCTCTAGTTGCCTCTTGTTGGGCGGCCGCCGCTTGTAACAGGGCCTGTATGGCTCCCTCCATACTCATTTTCGTGAAAAACTGTCCTAACCAAACAAAGCCAAAACAAAAAAAACCCTGACTCCCCTTTGGAGTGCTAACTGAACATTTATTTAATTTTTCCTTCTACCTAACCAGTGGTATGTTAGTCCATGCCTGCATTCTCCACCACGTGTGGCAAACCTCTTCAAGGTTAGGAGCGTTTGTCACAAACTAAGTGGTAAACTGTCACCAAATCACCCAAGAATGAGAGTTCTTTCGAACAGGACAGTACCTGTGTGTTTGCTTCTCCGTCCTGGTCCATCCAGGCCATAGGCGAGGTCAAGGATAGCAGGGTTCGGTACACGAATCGGGTTCTCGGTAGGTCCAGGTCCAAACGCCAACAGGTAAGTCCAAACAATCCAGCTCATACACGGTAAATCCAGCCAATCTCTATAGTCTCTTTCTCTATTGTTCATAGCTCCTTCCAGCCCTCTCTCTTTTTCTTCCTGGTTTTTCTTGACCCTTTGTCTGTGAGTCGGCTCCACCTTCTGAGGGTTCCCCTTGCTTCTGGGACTTGTAGTTTTGGCGGTTGGACATTTTGTGATCTGTAGTTCTGACAGGGGTGGCCATTTTAGTGATCGGGCAGAGCCCGTTTATTAGCTCTGCTCTCACATATCTGCCACTTATCACTCGACCCCCTTCTTTGCCACAGTATACATATGAGATAAATAATGTAGGGTATGTAAACATTATATTAAGTAGCATTGTTTAAAGTGGCTAGTGATATATTTTACATCAATTACCATCAATTCCCATTATTAAAGTGGCTGGAGTTGAGTCAATGTGTTGGCAGCAGCCACTCAATGTTAGTGGTGGCTGTTTAACAGTCTGATGGCCTTGAGATAGAAGCTGTTTTTCAGTCTCTCGGTCCCAGCTTTGATGCACCTGTACTGACCTCGCCTTCTGGATGATAGAGGGGCGAACAGGCAGTGGCTCGGGTGGTTGTTGTCCTTGTGATGATCTTTATGGCCTTCCTGTGACATCGGGTGGTGTAGGTGTCCTGGAGGGCAGGTAGTTTGCCCCGGTGATGCGTTGTGCAGACCTCACTACCCTCTGGAGAGCCTTACAGTTGTGGGCGGAGCAGTTGCCGTACCAGGCGGTGATACAGCCAGACAGGATGCTCTCGATTGTGCATCTGTAGAAGTTTGTGAGTGCTTTTGGTGACAAGCTGAATTTCTTCAGCCTCCTGAGGCTGAAGAGGCGCTGCTGCGCCTTCTTCACGATGCTGTCTGTGTGGGTGGACCAATTCAGTTTGTCTGTGATGTGTACGCCGAGGAACTTAAAACTTACTACCCTCTCCACTACTGTTCCATCGATGTGGATAGGGGGTGTTCCCTCTGCTGTTTCCTGAAGTCCACAATCATCTCCTTAGCTTTGTTGACGTTGAGTGTGAGGTTATTTTCCTGACACCACACTCCGAGGGCCCTCACCTCTTCCCTGTAGGCCGTCTCGTCGTTGTTGGTAATCAAGCCGACCACTGTTGTGTCGTCCGCAAACTTGATTGATGATTGAGTTGGCCACGCAGTCTTGGGTGAACAGGGAGTACAGGAGAGGGCTCAGAACGCACCCTTGTGGGGCCCCAGTGTTGAGGATCAGCGGGGTGGAGATGTTGTTACCTACCCTCACCACCTGGGGGCAGCCCGTCAGGAAGTCCAGTACCCAGTTGCACAGGGCGGAGTCGAGACCCAGGGTCTCGAGCTTGATGACGAGTTTGGAGGGAACTATGGTGTTAAATGCTGAGCTGTAGTCGATGAACAGCATTCTCACATAGGTATTCCTCTTGTCCAGATACGGTTAGGGCAGTGTGCAGTGTAGTTAAGATTGCATCGTCTGTGGACCTATTTGGGCGGTAAGCAAATTGGAGTGGGTCTAGGGTGTCAGGTAGGATGGAGGTGATATGGTCCTTGACTAGTCTCTCAAAGCTCTTCATGATGACAGAAGTGAGTGCTATGCCCCGTACTACCGGACTACCACCCCGGTAGTTGTTTAGCTCAGTTATCTTAGCTTTCTTGGGAACAGGAACAATGGTGGCCCTCTTGAAGCATGTGGGAACAGCAGACGGATAGGGATTGAATGAATATGTCCGTAAACACGCCAGCCAGCTGGTCTGCGCATGCTCTGAGGGCGCGGCTGGGGATGCCGTCTGGGCCTGCAGCCCTGCGAGGGTTAACACTTTTAAATGTTTTGGTTGCGGGCCGTGTCAGTGGCACTGTATTGTCCTCAAAGCGGGCAAAAAAGTTATTTAGTCTGCCTGGGAGCAAGGCATCCTGGTCCGTGACTGAGCTGGTTTTCTTTTTGTAATCCGTGATTGACTGTAGACCCTGCCACATACCTCTTGTGTCTGAGCCGTTGAATTGCGATTCTACTTTGTCTCTATACTGATGCTTAGCTTGTTTGATTGCCTTGCGGAGGGAATAGCTACACTGTTTGTATTCGGTCATGTTTCCGGTCACCTTGCCCTGATTAAAAGCAGTGGTTCGCGCTTTCAGTTTCACGCGAATGCTGCCATCAATCCACGGTTTCTGGTTTGGGAACGTTTTAATCGTTGATGACATCTTCAAAGCACGTTCTAATGATCTCGCTCACCGAATCAGCGTATTCGTCAATGTTGTTGTTTGACGCAATACGAAACATATCCCAGTCCACGTGATGGAAGCAGTCTTGGAGCGTGGAATCAGATTGGTCGGACCAGCGTTGAACAGACCTCAGCGTGGGAGCTTCTTGTTTTAGCTTTTGTCTGTAGGCAGGGAGCAACAAAATGGAGTCGTGGTCAGCTTTTCCGAAAGGAGGGCGGGGGAGGGCCTTATATGCGTCGCGGAAGTTAGAATAGCAATGATCCAAGGTTTTGCCAGCCCTGGTTGCGCAATCGATATGCTGATACAATTTAGGGAGTCTTGTTTTCAGATTATCCTTGTTAAAATCCCCAGCTACAATGAATGCAGCCTCAGGATATATGGATTCCAGTTTGCAAATAGTCAAAGTTCAGAGCCATCGATGTGTCTGCTTGGGGGGGAATATATACGGCTGTGATTATAATCGAAGAGAATTCCCTTGGTAGATAATGCGGTCGAAATTTGATTGTGAGGAATTCTAAATCAGGTGAACAGAAGGACTTGAGTTCCTGTATGTTGTTGTGACCACAACACGTCTCGTTAACCATAAAGTTACCAGAAAGATGTTTGTTTCTGTCAGCGCGATGCGTGGAGAAACCAGCTGGCTGCACAGTCTCCGATAGCGTCTCTCCAGTGAGCCATGTTTCCGTGAAGCAGAGAACGTTACAGTCCATGATGTCCCTCTGGAATGTCATAACCGATGTCCTAACCGTCCTAACCGACTTGCCAAAACTATAGTTTGTTAACAATACATTTGTGGAGTGGTTGAAAAACAAGTTTTAATGACTCCAAGCTAAGTATATGTAAACTTCTGACTTCAACTGTAGTTAATGTCCTCATGGTCTCCGGTCCGTGTACTAGAGAATCAAGCCAAACATTTTGATAAAATTACTTTCAGGTCTCTATTCAATCCCATTGCGGATGTTCAGCTTTACAGCATGACTGAAATTTAACGGTAATGTTCCCACTTTAGCGGAGACTGCATTCACGGTAAATGTCGGCTCAATTGGAAATTACCTTCACATTTCTATTGCGGAATCCGTAACACTTCAGGGTAAAATATTGAATCCTTAACTAAGTATTTTTCATGTTTTTTTTTTTTTTCATGAGACATGGCAGACCTTTTGAGACTACTGAAGAATTGTGACACAGACAGCTTATTAAGAACAGAGAGAGAGACATTCTCGAATTCCTTGACGGTGACATTCTATTATGTTCTTTGCTTCCTGTTTTATTCACAGGGTCTTCCCGCTCTACCTCATACTCCATTTGTGTTGTGTTCTCTACCAACGTTCACCTTGAGAGGGCTTGTGTGTCTGTGTATGCGTATGTGTGTGTGCACGTGCATGCATGTGTGTGTGTGAGAGTGAAGATGAAGTGAAATGGTTCATTTCAAGTAGTGTGTGGTTCACGCATGCAACACCGGTAGTGCCGCACACACTATTGACCGGATTCTATTGATGGAAGTCAATACAGGCGAGTAAAAGCCTTTCCATGAGTGGGGGCAGGGCCTTAACCAGGGCTTGAGTTTTAGTGAGGTCCAGAAGCCCTCCCCCCCATTATTTGGCAAACAGCAAAAACAAGCAAACTGAGGTTCACTCAACTCAGTACAAGCTACAAACACATAGCATATGAACTATACACTGAGTGTATAACACATTAGGAACCCCTTTTCTTTCCATGACATCTGGGTAAATCCAGATGGGTAAATGGGTAAATCCAGATGAAAGCTATGATCCCTTATTGATATCATTACATTTACATTTACATTTAAGTCATTTAGCAGACGCTCTTATCCAGAGCGACTTACAAATTGGTGCATTCACCTTATAACATCCAGTGGAACAGTCACTTTACAATAGTACATCTAAATCTTAAAGGGGGGTGAGAAGGATTACTTATCCTATCCTAGGTATTCCTTAAAGAGGTGGGGTTTCAGGTGTCTCCGGAAGGTGGTGATTGACTCCACTAGGCTACCTGCCGATCAAATGCTTGACTGCCGTTGTGAGGTCAGAACGCTCAGAGCACTCGGATCAACCCAAGTCCTTGGCCAGAGTGTCCAGTGTGCACTCTGAACACTTCAAGAGCGAAACGCTCTGAATTTACAACGACAATCTCAGAACACTCTGAATTTACAAACGCCCAAGCGCTCTCTGACACTCCAGTATGAATTTACAAATACACCCTTAATTATTGGGTGGCAGGTAGCCTAGTGGTAGAGCATTGGGCCAGTAACCGAAATGTTGTTATATCGAATCCCCGAGCTGACAAGGTAAAAATCTGTCGTTCTGCCCCTTAACAAGGCAGTTAGCCTACTGTTCCCTGGTAGGCTGTCATTGTAAATAAGAATTTGTTCTTAACTGACTTTCCTAAAAGAGATTAGTCCCTTCAAATGCTTCTTTTGATATCTGAAACCACAGGTTTTCTAGAGACAATTAGTGGAGAAACTGTGAATGGCATATGGAATACATAGCCTTCCTGCAGTGCCAGATGGACAGTTTTGGGACTTTTCTATTGGTTCCATTGCGAGAGGTAAATTCAATCAAAGTATTTATAATGTTTTCAAATAGTATTTGAACCCATGTATGTGTAGAATCACAGTCAAAATAACCTGTGTTTTTACTTGGAGCAACTTGAAGATACCCTGGAAGCAGACAAACCTGACGGAAGACTCATATTGATTATCCAATCAAAAAAAAAAGCCAGGCCGTTTCCTCTCTAACAAGGTTGAATGGATTAACAGAGGCTATTATTGTCACCTAATTATATCGAGGAGGTTGTTAATGTGTGGGGAGGCCTACCATCAGGTGGCATTGAGAACAATAATAATATAGGCTACAGTTATTTCTTTAAAAGTACAATTATTGCAATAAAGCAGAGGTGGGGATGGATAAATTAAACCAATATCACATTCATAGACACAGCTAGTCTATATGGACGCAAGGGATGACAGTCAATGTAAAGACAATAATAGCTACATTGTTTTTACTGATGACCACACAAATAGGCCTATAAACAATGGAGTAGGTTAAGTAAGCCTAATATTTGGGTTACAATAGGATAAGAGACAGTTGTGATTAGCTCATGAGGCATTTATAAGTTATATTCTTCAAGATTCAATGGGAGTCATCATGACCATTGAACAGATTCCCAGATCCCTTATTGCACCTTTAAATATATTAAATGGCATAATAGATGGGGAGCTGACAATGTCACGAAAACAATGTGTGCACTTCCATGGGGCAGAAGTCAGCATGTTGTTGTGATTCTGGATGACCAGATTGCTAGCAAGAATGAAGGCTAAATGACTAGTTTTAGCTCGTTTCATCTTGTTTTTGATACCATGTCTTGTTTGTAGGTGTTTTGACTGATTTCATGTCAATGCTGAGAATTCGCTAGCTTGATAACCAACAACTGTAACGATGTATTTGAGAGACAATAAGTGCTCATTGAGCAAATGTTTTATCACGTAAATCTTGGTGGGGCAAACTCGCCCAAATGGTTTTTAGATGCATCCCAGCAAAGCCAGTACACAACACTAAACATTTATTTTATTCTCCCCAATTGGTAGTTACAGTCTTGTCTCATCGCTGCAACTTCAGTACGGACTCGGGAGAGTTGAAGGTCGAGTGCTGTGCGTCCTCCGAAACACAACCCAACCAAGCCTCACTGCTTCTTGACACAATGCTCACTTTTCCTGGAAGCCAGCAGCACCAATGTGTCAGAGGAAACACTGTACACCTGGCCCACCACAGGAGTCGCTAGTGCGCAATGGGACAAGGTCATCCCTGCCAGCCAAACCCTCCCCTAACCCGAACGACACTGGGCCACTTGTGCGCCGCCCCATGGGTCTTGCGGTCGCAAACACAGAATCTCTAGTGGCACAGCTATGACTGTGATGCAGTACCTTAGACCACTGCGCCACTCGGGAGGTCCTAACAAAACATTAAGTGTACTATAACGGCGACAAGCAGTGCCCACAAACATTTAGAGCCTACACAAAGCTGTCCCAACAGCAGCTTTCATTCCAGCACAATGGAGTGAATCCTTACCACCACTACACCTGGCTATCAACGGAGCATTGTCTGGCAGCGAAACAGTTCATTCAGCCTCGTTTACTGCCTTAAAAAAAAAAACATAGCTGATATGGCTGACCATATCTCCCTGGCATATTACATCATTTATTTAGCAGCATATAAGAATTTTTTTTACTTTTGGACCTTGTTGTCTGCGGCGGTCCTTATTGGCAAATTTTGTCACCAAAGAAAAAGATTTACAATTCCGAGTTGGATGACCATTCAAAACATATTTTCCCAGTCTGACTTCCCAGTTGCAATGCTTGCGGTTAGCCACTGTCACCGATTCCTTCCAAACAACTCATTGTTGAATTTGCGATTTCCAACTTGTTGTGTAATGTTTATCCAATGACCGATGAGCACAGGTATGTTTTATTTATATTTTCTCTTTATTATTTCTCTTCATATGACAAAGATTAAAAAGGATTTTCCAGTAGACTTGATTTACGATGATGATTGCTAGCTAAGATTGTGAAAGTAAGACATTGACATGCTCAGTCCAATCAAAGCTACTGTACATAATGTGATTTGACTTAATTTCTGTGGCCAATATCCTTGAGCCTTTTGGGGTGTTTAGCCTTACTTAAGGGCAGAAGCTAGGCGCTTGCGCAATGTCCCCATTAGTGACAGAATACTGAGCCAATCACGGAGAAATGCTCCTATTTTCTGCTGGCCCGCCCTACCACCACAGAAAGCACTGGCTGAAACACCTGCATTTTGGAGATGCATTACTCAAAAACAAAAAAGAAAACAAAAAAGAGACCATGGTTGTTTGCGGTTTTATTAAATCAATTATATGTGTTTTTTTTACATTGTTTGAAAACTGACATGTATTAATGCCAAAATAACATGCAAGCCCCCCAATTTTTATTTATTTATATATATAGATATATATATATATATATATTTTTTGCTCTGACCTACCTGCCCTGAATGACGGGTCACCACTCTGCACACAGACTCTGTTTGCTGAAATAAATAGGCTAGATTAATACAATTCTAGGCAAAATTATATCCCAAAAATCAGAGGTGTGAAATATACTGTAGGTCTATCATGATAGTTTTAATAAAACAATTAGGCCTAGCCTTTTGGTTGTGAGACTGTCGACATTACATGCCTGCGAGGCTACTGAGGAAAGGATGCAGCATTCTCACTCACACATCCATCCCCAACAAATGAGGAAACGATCAAATCCCAAGAGGATTTATCTATAAAGAGCGAGGAACTAGTTTACACACTGGAGATGAGGTCTGGACAGAGGACCGAACGCTCGTTCCTCATCTCCAAATGTTGAGATTATAATATAAATTGGAAACATTTATGTTGACTCTCTAAAACGACTTTGAAAGGTAAGAAAGTCTCTAGACAAACGTAATCAACAGTTAAACAATTTAGAAGATTAGGGGGGGAAAAAAGGTGTAGGCTACTCGCAATTGAATGTTCTGTAAAACTATATTAAATTAGGTTTTAATTAGGCTACTGTTTTGTGTCTATATCTCTTTTCAGAAAAAAATACTTTGGTATGTACGGATGCATATTTAAACATTGTAGAACTGTATAGTAAGTGTACTTTTATATAATTGGTTGAATATCATTCTGTGGGGCACTCTCAAACGTCATGAATTGTCTTGCCTCTGAAATTACACTGCCTTTGTCCAGTCCTCCTACATGCCTGGACATGTTTTAGTGAGAAGGCAAGCAGTCTATAACAATACCAATAGTAGGTTTATTTGAGGTTCTGCCCTTCTTATAAACTGTTTTTTAAAACCAGGATTAAAGATGGCTGTTGGTAAGTCATTATACAATTTGCGCATATATTTCCAACATTAAACACATTTTTACATTATAAATAAGACCTGTACAACAGGCTTTATATAATTAAGGGGTTAATAAATGATGTAATAATGTGTTTAAGTAGTTTATAAAGATAATTCATTGATTTCTGTTTGTCATAAACCAGTGATATGGGCTTTTTTACTGAAACTCTCCATGTCAGAGGTCAGCCTACTATAAAGGAAGTCCACAATTGGGGATAAAATCGATTTATTTTTTTAAAATAACACAGTTCACTAACGGGTTTCTCCATTAGGCTACAGCACCAGTTTGTCATGACTCACCAGTGATTATGTTAATGAACGCTTTAGTGTTGTTTTTTGGGGACTGTATTTCCATATAGCTAGGGCTGACACTGAGGACTTGTGAAGAGCAGATTTAACCTCTACGGGATGGTTGAGCTAATGTGCGCAAATGTGATTAGCATGATGTTGTTAGTATAACACAAATGTTTCCCTGGACATAGGGAATATGGGCAGGAAGCTTAAATTCTTGTTAATCTAACTGCACTTTCCAATTTACAGTATTACAGTGAAAAAATACTATGCTATTGTTTGAGGAGAGTGCACAACAACAAAAAACTAACATTTTTATTTAACTAGGCAAGTCAGTTAAGAACAAATTCTTATTTACAATGACAGCCTAGGAACTGCCTTGTTCAGGGGCAGAATGACAGATTATTTACCTTGTTGGCTTGGGGATTCGATCTAGCAACGTTTTTGTTCCTTGCCCAACACTAACCACTAGGCTACCAGCCACCCCAGTTATCATGTCAACTGGTTTGATACATTCACCTCTGAAGGTAAATATTGTACTTACATTCAGTAATCTTGCTCTGATTTCTCATCCTGGGGGGCCCAGAGATAAAGTGTAGCATAGTTTTGTTTGATAAAAATCTATTTTTATATTCAATTGTTGTAACTGGGTTCTGCAGTTTTAACCCCTGCTGTCCCCCCCATCTAGATGTGTAAAGGTTAGTGTCGTTACTGCAGGGAAGCACATTTTCCATAATTTATGACATCCCTGGGAGTGTGTAAACTTAAATGTTTTATTACCATATATATTGTGTATGTTCTCTATAGTTATGTACTTGAAAATGTATCAACATTTTGAACAGTGATTCAAAATGCAATGGTTCATTGGATCAGTCTAAAACTGTGCACATAGACTGCTGTCATCTGGTGGCCAAAATCTAAATTGCGCTTAGACTCCGAAGTGATATAATGGCCTTGCTTGTATTTCAAAGATTATGATTTAAAAAATGAATAATTTTAAAGCATGTTTTTTTCTTTGTATTATCTTTCACCAGATCTATTGTGTTATATTCTCCTAAATTAATTTCACATTTCCACAAACTTCAAAGTGTTTCCTTTCAAATGGTATCTTCTTGAATATGCATTTCCTTGCTTCAGGTCCTGAGCTACAGGCAGTGAGATTTGGGTATGTCATTTTAGGCGAAAATTGAAAAAAAGGGTTTGATCCAAGGTTTTAACAACCTCTGCATCATTAGGACAGTTCTTTGTGAGAAGGTGCTAACAATGGAAGTTGTTAACTCATGTTCACAGTTAGCCATTGCTATGTAAATGAAAGCTGAAAAGTACCAGTGGCCTGGGCTTGGTCCCAAGTTAGAGTTGGTAATCCGGGGCCAACACCCAGTGAGACACAGGTTCTGGACCTGTGTAGATGGAAACAGAAAAGTCTGAACTTTTGGGTAAAACACTGGGCTAAGTTGTAACGAGTTTCCTCCTCTTCTTCCGAAGAGGAGAGGCGAAACGGATCAGAGGACCAATACGCGGCGTGGTAATTTTCCATGGTACTTTTTTAATGCTTTCAGGTACACATGAACAAACTAACAAAACAAGAAATGTGAAACTCAAATTACAGTCCTATCTGGTGCACACACAGAGACAGGAAACAATCACCCCCAAACACACAGTGAAACCCAGGCTACCTAAGTATGATTCTCAATCAGAGACAACTAATGACACCTGCCTCTGATTGAGAACCATACTAGGCCGAAACATAGAAATTCCCAAAACCTAGACAAACAAACATAGACTACCCACCCAACTCACGCCCTGACCATACTAACTAAACACAAAACACAGAAAATAAAGGTCAGAACGTGACATAAGTTCTCAATGGAAATACGCCATACCAGTATTAGCCTTCTGGGCAAAAACTGGTTGAATCAACTTTGTTTCCATGTCATTTAAACAAAAACGTTATATGTGATGATGTTGAATCAACATGGAAAAATGATTGGATTTGCAAAAAGTCATCAACGTAAGGGAATTTAGTCTTCTTTTAACCCAACTTTTAAACTAAATCCAATGAAAAGGTGACATATTTAGTTGATTTCGTGTTGGATTCACGTTTGATAACTCAACCAAAATTAAATCAAAACTTGACGATTAAATTGCATCTGTGCCCAGTGGGAGCCTAGTATTAGCCTATTAGTATTAGCCTACCTGTGTGGAATCTGAGCTTTGCCTATCTAAACTAACATGATATGCCATCTACTCATACTATTTGACATTTTATTTCAAAGCTTTTGTTGATAACAATCCCATTGATTTATCTGTGATAGTTACTTAATCCAAGTTACTAGTTACTTAATTTACTTGTTTATCTCTGTCCATTGATGTAGCACAGAGCTGTATAAAGAGGAGGGAGGACCATGCCTGAGAAGAAATCCTGGAGTTCAGACAGCCGTCCCAAATGTGGCATCCGCAGCTGGAGTGTAGACAGCTACGTGTGGAGCAGCAAGAAACACTCCCAGAGTTCCCGGAAAACCCCCGGCCTTTGGGGTCCGGAGGGGGAGGGACCGATGGATGAGCAGGGGGTGCGTTCCACCTCGTGTCCGTGGCGACGGCGAGAGAGGAAGTGTAGCTGCACCGTCTTGGGGGAAATCGACACGGACGTCCCCTGTTGAAAAGCCCTTTCTCGACGCTCCCTCCGGCAGAAGTTCCAGGATGCGGTGGGTCAGTGTTTCCCTCTCCGTAATGGCCACCATCACCACCACGGCCACTCAACAGAGTCCTCCAGGGGGGCTTTCTCTGTGCTCCTCTGGTCCAAGCGCAAGATCCACATCTCGGAGCTCATGCAGGACAAGTGTCCCTTCTCACCCAAGTCGGAGATGGCTCACTGCTGGCACCTCATTAAGAAGCACGCCAGCCACCCCAGCACCATCGTGGGCCTAGAGACTGCCCAAGCTGCTCAGGCTTCCCAGGCTGCCAGCAAAGAACAATTCCCTTCCACATCCTCGTCTCCGCCTTCGATGCCTCTTTCCTGGGAGGGCATTTGCTCAAGTAGGCCCCTGAGCCTTGAGGACTGGGACCCGTCCTGTCCACAAGGTGGAGCAGCCCATGGTGACAGCTATACCGACTACATCCTTGTCCCGGACCTCCTCCAGATCAACAACAGCCCGTGTTACTGGGGCGTGCTTGACCGCTTCGAAGCCGAGGAGCTCCTGGAGGGCCAGCCAGAGGGCACCTTCCTCCTGCGCGACTCGGCCC
Source organism: Oncorhynchus keta (assembly GCF_023373465.1). Lineage (NCBI taxonomy): Eukaryota > Metazoa > Chordata > Actinopteri > Salmoniformes > Salmonidae > Oncorhynchus > Oncorhynchus keta. Next base: position 28,519 of record NW_026288583.1, read on the forward strand.
AGGACGAATTCCTCTTCTCAGTCAGCTTCCGCCGCTACAGCCGTTCCCTCCATGCACGCATAGCAGAACGGCAAGCGCTTCAGCTTCGACGGACGCGACCCGTGCATGTACCGGACCCGAGTGTCACGGGCCTGCTCCGGAACTACAGCGACCCGGCCACATGCCTTTTTTTCGAGCCCCTCCTTGCTCTCCCCCTGCCCCGGACTTTCCCCTTCACCCTGCAACACTTGTGCCGCGCCGTGATCTGTAGCTGCACTACGTACCAAGGCATTGATATCCTTCCACTTCCCTATCAGCTCAGGTACTATCTTAGACAGTACCACTACATGTGCAATGGGGCTTGTGCAGTGTAGAAAAATTATAATTACCTACTATCATTATTGTCCCATGGGTTACTACTCTTCCATATTGACAATGATTTATCAGTTTTCAGAGACCTGTGAAGATCCTTCCTGCAGTCGCAAGATGGTTGCTTTGTAGACTTTTTCATTTCCTTGTGGGAAAATGTAATCGGACACACAAGAGACTTGAATGGGTGTGGGAGGGAGAGTGAGATGATTTGAATGAATGTCAGAGTGAATGATTGCATTATTACAGAAGCTATGAGGAAGTACACATCTGGTTTAAAAACTATCTCATCTGGACAAATGTAACATCCCAATACAATAATCATTGCTGTGTTATGGAGAGACAAATATTTGGCAGCGATTACTGCCTTCTTACAGTAACTTAATGAGCGATAACACTCAGAAACACTTTTAGTATGTACATTTACACATTTAATGCAATATGTGAGGACAGTTTAAAAGTGGTTACATGGCCGTCCAACACATAGTCCTTGTTTTTATACAGAACTTTGGGATTTTCAGTCTTGTAACTAGAGGATGCAGAGGGCTGCAGTCTTATCTAAGGCCACAAGATGGCAATATAAATGCACTATTCACACTCATGGTATGTTTACAGATGCATTACAAGTGGGTTTGTCTTGGTTGCCACAACATTTCATTGTTTTTTTCAGTCCCAGAAAAGTACATACAGTGCCTTCAGAAAGTATTCATACCCCTTGACTTTTTCTGCATTTTGTTGTGTTACAAAGTGGGATTAAAATGGATTTAATTTAAATTTATTTGTCAGCGATCTACCTGAAATAACCTGTAATGTCAAATGGAAGAGAAATTATATATATTACCGTTCAAAAGTTTGGGGTCACTTAGAAACGTCCTTGTCTTTGAAAGAAAAGCTCATTTTTTGTCCATTAAAATAACATCAAATTGATCAGAAATACAGTGTAGACACTGTTAATGTTGTAAATGACTATTGTAGCCGGAAACAGATGATTTTTAATGGAATATCTACATAGGCGTACAGAGGCCCATCATCAGCAACCATCACTCCTGTGTTCCAATGGTACGTTGTGTTAGCTAATCCAAGTTTATCATTTTAAAATGCTAATTGATCATTAGAAAACCCTTTTGCAATTATGTTAGCACAGCTGAAAACTGTTGTCTGATTAAAGAAGCAATAAAAACTGGCCTTCTTTAGACTAGTTGAGTATCTGGAGCATCAGCATTTGTGGGTTCGATTACAGGCTCAAACTTTCTTCTCAAACTCGTCAGTCTATTCTTGTTCTGAGAAATGAAGGCTATTCTTCAACTGGCAGCTTCATTAAATATAGTACCAGCAAAACACCAGTCTCAACGTTAACATTGAAGAGGCGGGTCTGCGATGCTGGCCTTCTAAGCAGATTTGCAAAGAAAAAGCCATATCTCAGACTGGCCAATAAAAATAAAAGATTAAGATTGGCAAAAGATTACAGACACTGGACAGAGGAAGATTGGAAAAAAAGTGTTATGGAGAGACAAATCTAAGTTGGAGGTGTTCGGATCACAAAGAAGAACATTTGTGAGAAGCAGAAAAAATGAAAAGATGCTGGAGTTCTTGAAGCCATCTGTCAAACATGGTGGAGGCAATGTGATGGTCTGGGGGTGCTTTGGTGGTGGTAAAGTGGGAGATTTGGACTTGAAGAATGAAAGCTATCACTCCATTTTGCAACACCATGCCATACCCTGTGGATGGCGCTTAATTGGAGCCAATTTCCTCCTACAACAGAACAATGACCCAAAGCACAGCTCCAAACTATGCAAGAACTATTTAGGGAAGAAGCAGTCAGCTGGTATTCTGTCTATAATGGAGTGGCCAGCACAGTCACCGGATCTAACTGCACTGTCCAATTTACAGTAGCAATTACAGTGAAAGAATATCATGCTATTGTTTGAGGAGAGTGCACAATTATGAACTGAAAATGTATGAATAAACCATTAAGGCACATTTGGGCAGTCTTGATACAATATTTTGAACAGATATGGAATGGTTCATTGGATCAGTCTAAAACTTTGCACATACACTCCTGCTATCTATGGGCCAGCATCTAAATTGTCCTCGGGCTGGAATACTACATTATGGCCTTTCTCTTGCATTTCAAAGATGATGCTATAAAAAAGCATGTGTTTTTCTTTGTATTATCTTTTACCATATCTAATGTGTTATATTCTCCTACATTAATTTCACATTTACACAAACTTCAAAGTGTTTTCTTTCAAATTGTATCAAGAGTATGCATATCCTTGCTTCAGGTCCTGAGCTACAGGCAGTTAGATTTGGGTATGTAATTTTAGGCGAAAATTTATCCATTTACCAATAGGTGCCCTTCTTTGCGAGGCATTGGAAAACCTCCCTGGTCCTTGTGGTTGAATCCGTGTGTGAAATGTGCTACTCGACTAAGGGACTGTACAGATAATTTCATGTGTAGGGTACAAAGATAATGTCCAATAATGTTTGTACCATGTTTTGTGCTGCTATCATGTTGTGTTGTTACCATGTTGTTGTCATGTTGTGTTGCTACCATGCTGTGTTGTCATGTGTTGCTGCCTTGCTATGTTGTTGTCTTTAGGTATCTCTTTATGCAGTGTTGTGTTGTCTCTCTTGTCATGATGTGTGTTTTGTCCTATATTTATATGTTATTTAAAAATGTTTTTTTTATCCCAGCCCCCTTCCCCGCAGGAGGTCTTTTGCCTTTTGGTAGGCCGTCATTGTAAATAAGAATTTGTCCTTTAACTGACTTGCCTAGTTAAACAAAGGTTAAAAAAATTAAATAATAATAATAATAATTAGGTAGTCATTAAAAAATAATGTTAAACACTATTATTGCACAAAGAATCCATGCAACTTATTATGCAACTTATGCAACTTATTACTTATTATTTTACTCCCAAACTTATTTAACCTTGCCATTACAAAAGGGTTGAATACTTATTGACTCAAGACATTTGAGCTTTTCATTTAAAAAAAACAACATAATTCCACTTCGACATTATGGGGTATTGTGTGAAGATCAGTGGCACACAATCTCAAGATAACCCATTTCAAATTCAGGCTGTAACACAACAAAATGTGGAAAAAGTCAAGGGGTGTGAATACTTTCTGATGGCACTGTAAAATGGATACTGTTTCATGTTAGCACTTTTTAGAGAGGCCAGATACCTCATTATTCTGATATATTGAATTATGGTCTTCTTAATATTGTTTCCTCAAAATGCTCAAATTTTCAACCACCCAAACAACCTTTAATAACATTAATTCCAATTTCCCTACATGGATACTATATTCTACTTCCAAATACAACCAATAGATGCTCCATTGTCAAACCTCTTTTCTGTGACATTATTTTCTATGTAGAACAGATGGTCAAGAAATATATAATATCTTATTTTTGACTGACTATCTTTGTTTTCTAATCGAGAACCTGTTATCGCATCAACAAAGCACATATCCTTGCTCTACTAGAAAAGCACTTCTCACATAATACTTAACCATGCCCTTACCACTGCTCAGTAAAATAACTTAATAGTATGGTAATATTTGCCTTTCAAATGTGGGAAAAAAATTCAAAGTGCTCTCTGCAAAGAGCACCTTTGAATGTTATTGCATTCCAAAAAGTGGGAGAGATAAGAAATAGAAGGCACTTTCTTCCTCTCTATGCAAGACTAATTCAGATTTTGAAGTTGTTTGTTAATTTACAAGTAATTTATTTTACACACTCTTAATTATTGCCATTTGGCGATAAGATTGATCCTCACCACCTTCTCAAAACGCATTGGAGAAGAAAATGCGAGGGGAGGGACCCAATATGGTTGAAAAATAGGTGAGTAGATAGGATGCGAGAAATCATGGAAAGACACATTGAAATTCAGTCAGGGGCAGTGTGCCTATTCTCCTCCCTTATCCATAAGCACAATTCCCATCGTGGATTTAACAATGATGGAAGCTCCAATCCATGCTTTTAAACCTGAGCATTTTCCTTCCTCTTCAGCAACTGAGTTAGGAAGGACGCCTGTATATTTGTAGTGACTGGGTGTATTGGTACACCATTTAAAGTGTAATTAATTAATTAATTATAGCACCATGCTCAAAGGGACATTAGTGTCTACTTTTTAAAATGTTTTAACCATCTACCAATAGAAAATCATGGAAAGACACATTTAAATTCAGTCATGGGCAGCTTCCCTATTCTCCTCCCTTATCCATAAGCACAATTCCCATCATGGATTTAACAATGGCAAAAGCTCCCCCCCGACAATGATAACACCAATCCATTGCTGTTAAACCTGTGACGGGAAGTGTGCAAGTGCACACTTTGGGTGAAGTGTGGAGAATCGTGATGCTGACTAGATGATGGGGAAAATAAATATGGTTTCTCAATGGACAGAGGCAGGAGCCATACTTTTATTGATCTTCCCATACCACAGAAATTAAATATGAATGTGTCTCAGAGTATCCAGTTATCATTGCAGTCAGACCCCATCCAGAGTTTAACATTGTAACACTGTATTAAGGTATCTTATTATATACAGAATTCATTAAATCACAGACGATTCTGTGATGGGATTGTATGTCTTTGGTTTTAGCTCATTTGTAGTAATCAGTCAACATGGGCACACACACAAGCAAGCACACACATTGCACAGGTTACTCACACACAGACACCCACACACAAAACTCACAAGCACACAGGCACACACACACAGGCTTTATTGGAGACTATTGGATTTCATTGCAGTAATATTTAGACACAGCTGTCTGCAGCAGCCTATTTCCTGTTGTGCTTATGAAATTACTCCAGCGAGACACCTCTCAGCCAATAGAAAGTATACCAAGATCAGATTGTCTGGGCCACATGGGTTTGTAAAGAGATGACAGGTACTCACCAGTGGAGGCTGCCGAGGGGAGGATAGCTCATAATAATGTCTGGAACTGCGCCAATTGAATGGCATCAAACCATGGGGTTGACGTATTTGATAAGTTCCACTCATTCTGCTCCAGCCATTACCACGAGCCAGTCTTCCCCAATTAAGGTGCTGTGGTCCTGTGGTACTTACATATTGTTGTTTGATACACATTTTATTTCGTTGCCCAGTCTTTTGTGTATACAATACTTTTTTTGTATCATTTTAACTCTTAACAATGATGTGAATAAACATACAACTCTTTGAAAACGAATGCAATGAGTTTAGACTATACTGGGAGTTAAGATTGAGAGGTTGAATTAGTTTTGAGCAGAAGGAAATTATCGATGACTTGATTGGAATTAATTTATCATTTATATTTGAAAAGATACAAAGCCGCATATCTACTGCATAGCTAGCTGCCGCCTGCCTACATGACAAAGTTAGGATGATAGATTTTTGCTGGCGCTCGTCTTTTTTGGGCACATGGGAGGAGCAAAGGAGGAGTCGGGGGAGTGGTGACGCTTGACGTCGCGGGCGGGAATCCTGAAGCTCTTTTGGGTTCCTCGTTTTCAACAGCGCGGGAGTTTCTGCCATCACAGAAAGAGGATTCTACAGTAAGTTTGGTTTTATGATCCCTGTTTCACTCATCTCCTGCAATATGATATATTCAAAGAGACGATTTCAAACGTTTGGAATGATTACGTGTTTTTGTCATTTGGTTTTTAGCCAGTTAGCTATTTTGAACTGTTATTCTGCCCCGGTTAGCTGACGCTAGCTAGTTATGTGGTTCAAAGGTCCTAGCACATATAACACACAGGAATACATTTTCAAAGAAAGTGAATTGCACACTTAAAAAAGTAGTAAACTAACTAAACTTGACTAAGTCATAGATAGTAAAATGCAGTGTTCGTTATTAAATAAGATGAATGATACTGTAGCTGTGTTATTGATCCCCAAGGGGAAATTTGATTGCACTTGCAATAGTAGCTAATAGTAGTTAATCAAACGGGTACCAAGGCAGCCAATAACCTTAGCGACACGACAATGGACAACAATAAAATAAGTAGACAACAATAAAATGAACAGCACATCAATACTGTTTAGTTAAGTGGCACTCGAGAAGAAGAATTCAGTATGTTAGCTAGTTCATGTGTGTATGTACAACATAAATGGGAACATGCCACTTCCACATTTGCATCACCTCTCATTCTCATAATGCTATCATTTCAGTAGAGCAATGCCCTGTGAAAGGAAACCAATGCGCTACGGCCACTCGGAGGGACACACTGATGTTTGCTTCGATGACGCTGGAAAGTAAGTATAACTGAAGCAGCCATGACAGCTGGAACATATTCACTACCAGCGTTACCTCCCGTCCATAAAGTGGCAGCTGAACATGTCTCATCTGATATTTTGGTTAAAAGACTTGTCAAAAAACAGGAAATTAAGCAATATATCACATTACTTATCACTTATACATGTTTTGTTTAAAAAAACATTAAGCATGGTCATCAGGCCAAAAAATATTTTGGCTGGTAAAAATCTGAGTGGCTGGAAGATTTTTTCCATCTACTTGTACCTGCCACAGTGGCTGGTTGACCAAAACGTAAATGTTAGGCCCTGGTCATCAAATAGGCATAAAACAAATGTAATATACACAACTGAAATATTTGTTTAAAGTAATGTGAATTGATTAAGATCAATAAGTGATGAGCACTAATGGCAGTCACTACCATCATGGGACTTTTATTTATTGTTTTATGCTGTGTTAGAGCATTCAACCCATCATGCATAGTGCATTTAATGTTAAAAGAATAATCAAACCCATTATTTTTTAATAATCGAACTGACCTCAAAAAGCGCCAATCTCTCAGCACTAATAAATATTGTCCAGGTAGTAATATAAGTATAGAGGCAGTCGCTGAAATTATTCTTGCCTGACATTCTCAGGTATATAGTCACTTGTGGAAGTGATGGGGATGTGAGAATATGGGAGAGTCTGGATGACGACGATCCCAAGTCCATCAACGTGGGGGAGAAGGTCTATTCTTTAGCCTTGAAGGTGAGTCTCATACCAGTCTGCCATTGCCAAAGTTACCAATGTGTTTCACAGCAAATATGCAATAAGCCTACTCAATGTGGTTGCCAATGAGGTACTCCTGAGACATGGCTGTAGGCTCTTAGACCCTACAACCACTCTTAGACCCTACAACCACTTAGTCTACAACCATATTGCAGGTGGTTGATGTCAATTCTATAACACTTCTTATTTTATTATCTTCCTGGGGTCCACAAGAAACACAACATGACGATTAAGAACACACTTATACACCATTTAGACAAGGACAGTCACAGAAATGTAAAATGTAACAATATACAAACAATACAACAAAAATAATACAAACTATATGTGTTTGTGTGTCCCCTCAATGTCCATGCTGTTCCATGAGATGTTTAATCTGTTTTTTTAAAGATCATTTTGCTGTTTGCTTGAGTAATTTGAGATGGGAGTTCCATGCAATCATGGCTCGGGCTGTGGCGGTCCTGAAATTGTCAGCCAGTAATTGACGTTATTTAATATTAACATAAGCACGTTTAGCATCTCCTGCCTTCCACGCATAGCCTACAAGCCACTGATGCAGAACTTTGAACATCTACATTTTAAAAAGTCGAATAAATCCATTTAATATAGCCTACACCATCACAGTAAATCCATAATTTAATTTAGACGGGTCTAAAGAAACATGATATGAAGTAAATGTAGTCCATTTCAGAGGAACAGAAAAGCATACTCTGCTTTACTCTACTCTCACTAGATGAGCCAAGTAAAGCCTCCCCGGCCAAACCTGGAAGGCACTGGGCCAATTGTGCGCCGCCCGATGGGACTCCCGGTCACGGCCGGTTGTGAGACAGCATGGGATCGAACCCAGTTCTGTAGTGACGCCTCAAGCACTGCGGTGCTTGAGTTGCCGCGCCACTCGGGAAGCCCTGCGGAATTTAAAAATATATATTTTATAGTATGAAGAATACAATTGAACACAGCTTCATAAATATTCTGTTTTGACCGTTTAACAAAGAAACTGGTCCTCATATATTCTTAATTTAGAGTTATTTATGCAATGTGATACAAACGTTGGGCTATATGTTTAGATTTTTTATACATTGTAAAGCTGCATGATGGGACTCTAATGATTTTTAAAAAGCTTCAAGCTGCACACACTTCATCACGCTCTCATTCACAATTTGACAAGCACTTGATAATATTCTCACCAGGCCTCAAATTTCCATGCGGCATCCCCCTTGTGTGGCCGTAATGCCCCCTAAAAAATCCATGCCTTTTGTGGCCAAAGTGGCCGTTGTGCCCTAGGGCTGAATATAATAATTATAATTGCCGTGCTCCGAAGCACATCTCACTCACTCTCAGATGTAGCCGATGTCCGTCACATGATCGATCGAGTCCTTCTCACAAGCATTTTAGTTAAGAAATAGGCTACAAGTGAAGGAAGAGACACATTGGGACGCAACTGTGTGCATCCCTCTAATCGAATTCCGATGCGCATATTAAAGATGACAGAACTGTCCAGAACTGCCTACTTTTCTTCAGCCAACAAGATGAGTAGGCCTAATGAACAGTGAAAGCACTATCCTATGTCAATGTACTTATCCGCCATAGTACAAAAGTTGACCAATTCTATTGATGATGCAACAGATCAGAATGTTTAGCTTAATGTTGCTAAACTAAACTCACTAATATAAGAAACGTCCTCTCACTGTCAACTGTTTATTTTCAGCAAACTTAACATGTGTAAATATTTGTATGAACATAACAAGATTCAACAGCTGAGACATAAACTGAACAAGTTCCACAGACATGTGACTAATAAATGGAATAATGTGTCCCTGAACAAAGGGGGGTCAAAATCAAAAGTAACAGTCAGTATCTGGTGTGGCCACCAGCTGCATTAAGTACTGCAGTGCATCTCCTCATGGACTGCACCAGATTTTCCAGTTCTTGCTGTGAGATGTTACCCCACTCTTCCACCAAGGCACCTGCAAGCTCCCGGATATTTCTGGGGGGAATGGCCCTCTCCCTCCGATCCAACACGTCCCAGACGTGCTCAATGGGATTGAGATCCAGGCTCTTTGCTGGCCATGGCAGAACACTGACATTCCTGTCTTGCAGGAAATCACACACAGATCGAGCAGTATGGCTGGTGGTATTGTCATGATGGAGGGTTGTGTCAGGATGAGCTTGCAGGAAGGGTAACACATGAGGGAGGAGGATGTCTTCCCTGCATTGCACAGCGTTGAGATTCCCTGCAATGACAACAAGCTCAGTCCGATGATGCTGTGACACACCGCCCCAGACCATGGCGAACCCTCCACCTCCAAATCGATCCCGCTCCAGAGTACAGGCCTCGGTGTAACGCTCATTCCTTCAACGATAAATGCGAATCCGACCATCACCCCTGGTGAGACAAAACCGCGACTCGTCAGTGAAGAGCACTTTTTGCCAGTCCTGTGGTCCAGCGACGGTGGGTTTGTGCCCATAGGCAACGTTGTTGCCAGTGATGTCTGGTGAGGACATGCCTTTACAACAGACCTACAAGCCCTCAGTCCAGCCTCTCTCAGCCTATTGCGGACAGCCTGAGCACTGATGGAGGGATTGTGCGTTCCTGGTGTAACTCGGGCAGTTGTTGCCGTCCTGTACATGTCCCGCAGGTGTGATGTTTGGATGTACCGATCCTGTGCAGGTGTTGTTACATGTGGTCTGCCACTGCGAGGACAATCAGCTGTCCGTCCTGTCTCCCTGTAGCGCTGTCTTAGGCGTCTCACAGTATGGACATCGCAATTTATTGCCCTGCCCACATCTGCAGTCCTCATGCCTCCTTGCAGAATGCCTAAGGCACGTTCACGCAGATGAGCAGGGACCCTGGGCATCTTTCTTTTGGTGTTTTTCCAGAGTAATTAGAAAGGAATCTTTAGTGTCCTAAGTTTTTGTAACTGTGACCTTAATTGCCTTACCATCTTAGACTGTTCCACAGGTGCATGTTCATTAATTGTTTATGGTTCATTGAATAAGCATGGGAAACGGTGTTTAAACCCTTTACAATGAAGATCAGAATTCGTAATAATCCAAATATCTTAGAAAGATTGTCCTGAAAAAGGATGTTTCTTTTTTTGCTGATTTATCAGGCTATTTCTCCACATTTATAAGCTTAGCAATGTGCACACAGCAGTAGGCTATAAGTGCACATTTTCCAAATGCTATCAAATAGCTGGAAAACACTTCTCAAAAGTGACTACAAATGCAGTTATGCATGTAATGGTTTATTACAAAGGTGCATTTTTATAGTGAAATTGATCTTGCCCAAACTTGAAACTCACGTGCAGCCTATGTATGCCAGTTAGGCTTTACACTGGTTATAAAGCGGATTAATGTGCTTAGTTGTAAGATGTTATTTGGCCACCAGTTGTGATACAAACCTTATCAAAATGGGCTAGGCTACATGAGGTCTGCGACTATGATTTGAAGTTGCAAAAAAAGGCATGTGCTGTTTCTTCCCTTACTGCACAAGCTGGGCATCATTCACAAGTGATAGGCTAATACTGTCACCTATAAGACTGTTATTCATTTAATGTTTAATTTACATATACTAAATAATATGTGAAATTAGTTTTGATTTAGAATGGACCATTATCATGCACCTGTCTCAGAACAGTGGTATGGGGAAAAAATACACGTCATCTATGCACTGAAATAGCGAATTGAGGACGCTTTTCCCGTGGATAATTTAACCGCTACAATCCTCTTTAAGCTTTACAGGAATATGGCTCTGAACGTATACAGCAACACCTCCCCATAGACATTCCTGTTTTTTCTGTAGATGTTAATCCTTCTATTGCTACTGCTTTATAATCAAAGGAATTATCTAAGTGAGTTTCAGAGATGGCCGGTATATGAATGTTATCCGATGTTAGCAAGTTATTGATTTCATGACCCTTGTTTCTAAGGTTACATACTTAGTCAAGTTGTACATACATTATGATAATATTCAAACAGTGCTCCCCGTTACAAATATAAAATTATTTGTCATATTCATGGCATACAGTGAGTGTACAATGAAATTCTTATGTTTATCTAACTTTGTCTTTTCTTCCCATAATATATAGAATGGGAAGCTGGTCACAGCAGCCTCCAACAACACAGTACAAATCCACACGTTCCCTGAGGGTGACCCAGATGGCATCCTCACCCGCTTTACCACCAACGCCACCCACATCACCTACAACAGCAGCGGCTCCAGAGTCGCTGCCGGATCTAGGTACTGTAGACGGACACCCATAGAAATAGAATGACTTAGAATATAATGTCATTTCTGTGTTACCACCCTGATGTGCAGAGCTCAGAGCAAATTGCTAGAAGCTGAACAAATTATATTCTGAATGTCATTATCCTCCTCAGTTCGGCAATGCAGATATCTACGTTTATTTCCTTGTCATAAAAATGTGTTTCTGGTTTGATGGTTATACTAATGATCCCAATATAGTTATTGTGCCAGATCATAGATTAGATTAACAATCAAGCGTTTTGGGGGATTTGGAAGGACATTGGACTTCTAGTGGGATAATTCCAGTTTAAGAATCAATGGGCAGGGTTTTGAATATAGGATCTTTACACTGTAGAATGACTTCTTTGAAAACAGCGTGCGCGGATGACTTTTGACCAAATAGTCACGAAACGGCATTCAATTCCTTTCTGATTAGTCTAGACTGTAAGTCATTTGCTGTTTGCTGTACGCATTGATTCCCTAAACGGGTGTATCACAGAAATGAAGACTCTGACCATATCTCTTGATTGATCAGGCCATTTTCACGTGGCTAATATCCGTTTGAATATTGACTTGATCAACACCGGCATCTGAGGCCTGTTGAGGGTTACAGATGTAGGATCTTAATTTGAGCCAATTTGCTACAGCAGGAAAATTTGAATTATTATGTGGAATATCGTTAATGGACATTTTTGTAGGGGATGATCAATCAAGTCTGACATTTTCAGGTGAAAATGATATACTTTAGAAGCGTTTTTAAGCCTTGAGTACTTTACAAGTTTGCATTTCCTGCTGTGCAATAGGGTGATCAAATGAAGATATGGCATCTGTATGACATCCACAACTGATTTTAGGAAATTCGTTTCTTGCGTCTATTTCCTTCTGCAGATCAAACTGATCTAGATATGTAATACTGTATGTGTCTGATACAAAGTAAAAGTTGGAAGCAGAGCACTTACTACTCAATTGATTGTTTGCATGATTTATTCATTCATTCCTTAATTCATTCCTTCAATCATTTTATTTCCACACTCATTCACTCACTCCCCAGAGATTAGATTTTTCCTGACTAATCAAGAATTCTTGCTTTAATGAAATGATCCATTTTATATCATTAAATCGGACATACCCGTAGCCCAAACAATGATTTTCTTTGATTCTTCTTCCTTTGTTCTGATCGTGTGTGTGTGTGTGTGTGTGTGCGCGCCTCCCTCAGTGACTTCATGGTGAAGGTAGTGGAGATGTACGACAGCAGTCAGCAGAAGACCCTGCGGGGACACACTGCACCCATCCTCAGTGTCACCTTTGACCCCAAGGATGAGTTCCTGGTAGGAATCATCTACAACGTTACCCTTACCACCACTAATTTTACAGGTTTTGACATGATACTAATTTGCTAGATACTGTTATTGTGCATTGGGAATAGACTAGAATGCTTTATTCATACAAGAAAAAAGTATTTGTCAAACCTTTCTCGTCTCAGGCCTCTGCTAGTTGTGATGGATCTGTAGCTGTGTGGAAGATTGAGGAACAGGTAACACGCCATCATATTCTACTCTTCTGTTTAGTTCATTGTCATTGAAATCCTTGGGCGGGCTGCCTAAGGGTTTTTTTCTGTATGCCTACCTCCAAACAGTGTAAAAAAATATATGTATACAGTACCAATCAAATGTTTGGACACACCTACTCATTCAAGGGTTTTATTTATTTGTACTATTTTCCTACATTGTAGAATAATAGTGAAGACATCAACACTATGAAATAACATATGGAATCATGTAGTAACTAAAATAGTTTAAAAAAATATATATATATTTTATATTTGAGATTCTTCAAAGTAGCCACCCTTTGCATTGATGACAGCTTTGCACAGTCTTGGCATTCTCTCGACCAGCTTCACCTAGAATGCTTTTCCAACCGTCTTGAATGAGTTCCCACATATGCTGATCTCTTGTTGGCTACTTTTCCTTCACTCTGCAGTCCAACTCATCCCAAACCCTCTCAATTGGGGAGGTCGGGTCGTCTTATGCAGCACTCCATTTTACTCTCCTTCTTTGTCAAACAGCCTGGAGGTGTATTGGGTCATTGTCTTGAAAAACAAGTGTTAGTCCTACTAAGTGCAAACCAGATGGGATGGTGTATCTCTGCAGAATGCTGTGATAGCCATGCTGGTTAAGTCTGCCTTGAATTCTAAATAAATCACAGACAGTGTCACCAGCAAAGCACCATCACACCACCTCCACCATGCGGCGATCATCCGTTCATCTACTCTGTATCTCACAAAGACACAGCGGTTAAAACCAAAAATGTCAAATTTGGACTCATCAGACCAAAAGACAGATTTCCACTGATCTAATGTCCATTGCTAGTGTTTCTTGGCCCAAGCAAGTCTCATCTTCTTATTGGTGTCCTTTAGTCGTGTTTTTTTTGCAGCAATTGGACCATGAAGGCCTGATTTACGCAGTCTCCTCTGAACAGTTGATGTTGAGATGTGTCTGTTACTTGAACTCTGAAGCATTTATTTGGGCTGCAATTTCTGAGGCTGGTAATTCTGTTTTAAATTTTTTACCTTTATTTAACCAGGCAAGTCAGTTAAGAACATATTCTTATTTTCAATGACAAGTGGGTTAACTGCCTGTTCAGGGGTTTGAACTCGCAACCTTCCGGTTACTAGTCCAATGCTCTAACCACTAGGCTACGCTGCCTCCCCCGAGCTGACAAGGTACAACTGAACTTATCCTCTGCAACAGAGTAACTCTGGGTCTTCCTTTCCTGTGGTGGTCCTCATGAGAGCCAATTTCATCATAGCGCTTGATGGTTTTTGCAACTGCACTTGAAGAAACTTTTAAAGTCTTAAAGTAGTGATGGACTTTCGTTTCTCTTAGGTTATTTGAGCTATTCTTGCCATAATATGGACTTGGTTTTTTACCAAATAGCACCATCTTATGTATACCACCCATACCTTGTCACAACATAACTTATTGTCTCAAACACATTAAGAATGAAGAAATTCCACAAATGAACAAGGCAAACCTGTTACTTGAAATACATTCCAAGAGTGGGCAAAGCTGTCAAGGCAAAGGGTGGCTACTGTGAAGAGTCTCTATAAGACTATAAAATATATTGTTTCTGCTCTTGCTCTATCAACTGCCATTTGAAAGCATATTTAAAAAATGATATCTGGGTCGTTTAACACTAAAGTGTTTTGTTAAATGAAAATGTGTCTTTCTTATTGGATAAGTCCAGGTAGTCCCTCTCCAGTTTCACTCAGTTTTTTTGCCTAATGAACATGACCGTGTTATTGCATTAGAGCAGTGTTTCTCAAACTCGGTCCTGGGGCTGCTTCTGGGTGCACGTTTTGGTTTTTGCCCTAGCGCTACACACATTATTCAAATAATCAACTTATCAAGCTTTGGTTATTTGAATCCGCTGTGTAATGCTAGAGGAAAAACCAAAACCCGGGGGAGTTTGGGAAACCCTGCGTTAGAGTGATCTGAGAAACTCTGCTTTGGATTCATTCAGACTCAGGTGACCAGCTGGCCGCTGCTGCAGAAGTCCAATGATGTCATCAATGCCAAGTCCCTGTGCCGACTGGCCTGGCAGCCCAAGGCCGCTAAGGTACTAACTCACTTACCTCTACTTTTAGGTTATAGACTTAAAAAGAAAAATGCTATTGCAACCTCTTTCGATAAGGAATTGAGACCCAAAGCTCAAGAGAAGTTTCAAGTGTGTATCACCAAGGATACAGTCAGCTGAGTGCATACATTTAGAAAGTTCACAACACATTTTATACTCTTGTATGCGTCACCTCCCCAGCTATACATTTTATGACACCAATGAGTTTCCCTCCTTTCCCATGTGCAATTGCCATGGTCCTCTTGTTTAGCTAGATGTCAGAATCACACCCTGACCATCCTTGGCCTGACCCTTCTATCTGATCCTAGGCAATTTCCTCTTATCTGATTATGTCAATCTTTCTAAATTAGCATACACACAGTTTCAAGTGCATCTGCTCTCTCTGTTCAGTGCGCTCTTTTCTTAGCAGTGGTCTCAGTTTGGCAGATGCGTGAGGATGAGATGCCCGTGTGCTTCAAGGTTTAACTGATCTTTTTTCTGCAGTTTACACAATTTTCATTTATTTTATTTTACCTTTATTTAACTAGGCAAATCAGTTAAGAAAAAAAAAAATCTTATTTTCAATGACGGCCTAGGAACAGTGGGTTAACTGACTGTTCAGGGGCAGAACGACAGATTTGTACCTTGTCAGCACGGGGGTTTGAACTTGCATCCTTCCGGTTACTAGTCCAACACTCGAACGACAGCGCTTACAGGGTAGCCTAGTGGTTAAAGGCACTGACTTGTTATTCCCACTCGCCATCACTCACCGCTGTCATGAATTGGACTCATGCTAGTCACAAGTTCTGACTGAGCTCAATTGTCTTCCATACAAACTTATAACAATGTGTGCCCACAATGTATTTTGTGTGGAGAAGTGCTTAGTAATGAGTCTCAACGAACAAATTAATACATTTGACAAACATCCACAGCATGATGGTAAACCCAGGGAGTTCTTTCAAAACAGGGCAGAATGCTTCAGGAAACAGTGCTCCGACAGTGGAAAAGTCAGCTAGCAAGGAATTGTCTTTTTATAACAGATGATGATAAGCAGAAATAAGGGAGTACTAACTAACTCTCATTATAGTAATATATAATAATATTATTATTATTATTATAGTAGATGTGAGTTTCTCTTTCAAACAATCCCCTTGCCTTGTAATGTTACACAGCTAATAGCTAACATTCGCCAAGCAAGCTAGCTACAACCCTAGTAACAGTACAGATGAAGATGAAAAATGAACAGGCCTACCTGTACATCTTACTGTATAAATTGTTGAAAACTTGTCTAGGTTGGAACTGTTGCTGTTTAAAATACAATAATAATTTTCATTCTTAACTGGAATAAACGGATTGAAGCAAGATGCTTTTTGAGGCGAACACATTCACACAGTTCTGGGTTGCTCATCCACAGCAGGAAGCGGTCTCCTGCCTGACTGAGAAAGCAGTAGATGTTCTGGTCCAGTTTGGCACCACATACCTATGTGAGTCAGGGCTCTCAACTCTGACATACTTTAAAAAAACAGGAACTGTTTCTGTACAAGGCTGAGCTTGACCTCAGTGTTGCACTGTCCAAAACTGAGCCCAGAATAGACATGCTCTCATTAGAACTGTGTGTGTGTTTTCTGGTCTACATATGTGTGATGTGATCAATCACTTTATTCCAGTTTAGAATAAAAAAATATGTATTATATTTTAAAACTTCTTATGGCTGCTGTCCCTGTACAGGGATCAACATCAGCGGAAATGTCAGAGTGACAACTAATAGTACTCGATACAACTCAAACTTTCATTAAAACACACATGCAGGGTACTCAATTAAAGCTACGTTTTTTGCAGTCTGTCAATGAGTACTGTTACATGCACACAATGCGGTTATTGTGGATATAATAGATTCATATATTAGTTTGATCAATTTTTATATGCTTTGTAAGAATAACTATTTCCCCTATATTCCTAATTACATGGACACATCTGAAATCATGCTACCTGATGGAACTCACCAATCAAATAAATGTTCTACCGTGATATTTTTGGGAAGCATATTTGAGTTTGGTCATATAAAGTTTATGCAACAGTTCCAACATAGACTTTCAACAATTTCTACTGTAAGATGTACAGTAGGCCTGCTCATTTTTCATCTGTACTGTTACTTAGGATTGCCCTATCAAGAAGCCTGTGTGTGTGTTCTGTTATTTATCTGTGTGATGTGATCAATCTGTTTATTCCTGTTCAGAATGTAAATGATTTATTGTATTTTAACAGCAACAGTTCCAACCTAGACCGGTATGACAGGGTTTTTAATGGGGGAAAATACACATTTATATGGATATTTAATTTCATTGTTATTTGTTTTTGTCTATACTGCATTTTGTTTTAGGCATAAGGGCAATGAAAATGTACTGATATTTATGTATAGTTGCATATTTTTCTAAGCTTGGGTCTCAGGAAAACACAGAATTTCTCATTTGTGTCCCAGGCTGAAAAGGTTTAAGAAGCCCTGTTTTAAGGTGACCTATAGTTTTCACCTGTTCAGTACCTCTTTTATGCACCATTATTATTTTTTCAGGTTAGTCACATCGAGATAGGATATATTTTTCAAGACTGATCCTGATCCACTTAGTGACACTTAATCCATTATGTCAGTGCGTCCAGTGGTTTCCATAGTGTGTGTGTGTGTCTAGCTCCTGGCCGTTCCCGTGGAGACAACGGTGCAGCTGTACCAGAGAGACTCCTGGGCCCAGGTGGGCACACTCTCCGATGACCTTGGCACACAGGTGAGGTCAATGGGTAAAGTGGACACCTGGGGGGCATGTTCAGTAAGGTTACAAAAGGGTTTGAAACGGAAAACAAAATTAAGCGTTCCTCATGGATGGCCTACTCTGTTTCACAATTTACATTTACATTACATTTAAGTCATTTAGCAGACGCTCTTATCCAGGGCGACTTACAAATTGGTGCATTCACCTTATGACATCCAGTGGAACAGCCACTTTACAATAGTGCATCTAAATATTTTAAGGGGGGGGGGAGAAGGATTACTTTATCCTATCCTAGGTATTCCTTAAAGAGGTGGGGTTTCAGGTGTCTCCGGAAGGACAATGTTTTCTCCTCTACCTATTAAACAACACCATGCACGGCTCCACTGTAAGCCTGGGCGATATGGGCAAAAAAATCATACGCAGCTTTTATGTATAGGCGATTCACAATATATCTAGATTTTGAAAACATGGATATTTTTCTAAATAAGCTTTGTTGTACAATTTTAAAGGTCAAATAAACTTAATTTCAAATGGACAGCAATGATCTAATGAATTCAGGGCTTGGGAAATTATATGTTTTTTGCAGGCTGTCAATGAGTACGGTTACATGCACACAATGCGGTTATTGTGGATATAATAGATTAATATATTAGTTTGATCAATTTTTACATGCTTTGTAAGAATAACTATTTCCCCTATATTCCTAATTACATGGACACATCTGAAATCATGCTACCTGATGGAACTCACCAATCAAATAAATGTTCTACCGTGATATTTTTGGGAAGCATATTTGAGTTTGGTCATATAAAGTTTATGTAAAACTTACTTCTAAGACTCATGCATTCAGTTATTCCTAACTCACTTCACTCGGGCTATAGAGGGAGTTTCGCTCGGCTGGCGCTAGCACATGTGCAGACCAAATACACAGCTGGAATGACGATTTGGGTTTTTACATGTGCTAATAATTTGAAAGATTACTCAGGTGTTTTAATCGGTGTGTGCTTGATTCGATTTGAAAAAACCTGACCCAACTATTCTCCTGCTTCTGCTGGCTTTTGCAGATTCTGCCACTACTCTCCTGAAGTTGCCGGTAATAGGCTACACGAGGAGTCGGCAAACTTTCTCATGTGGAATGGCAATTTATCTTACCATTTCTACGTACCAATCTGTATGCCAGTTATGGTTTTCATATGCAAATATTAGTGAAACAGTTTCATGTCTTCATATCTCAAAATCATTGTCATGTGGTTAATCAACTTCTATTTCCATTGCCAACTATGTAAAAATAGCCTACATAAAGCCAACAAATAAAAACATTGCAGTATGCAGGTAGAAAATATAAAAATAAATATCCTATAAATCACATTGGCTACACATGGCCTGTCTGCAATGAACTTGAAATATTGTATAAACTATTTAACTTGGGTCTGGCCCAAAGCTTGTCCCTAGCCAACTACCAACATTGTATAAATTATTCTAGGCTCTGTTTCCTTAGCCAGTGAGCTCGGGACAGACCCAGTTGTAGTCTATTTGCGCAAGGGATGAGAAGCAGTGCTTGACTTGGGCACTAGCTCACCGGAGCTGAGTTCCGGCACCTCAAATGTTCTGCTTGAGCTCCTGTTTTTATAGAATATTAGCTAAAAAGTATTGTGGAGCTCCTGGACCTAAATATAAACAGTAGCAGCACCCAAAATGGGTACCGGAGCCTATTTCAGTCCAAGTCCAGCACTGATAAGAAGTAATCAGGTAGGCCTATTTCATTACGTTTCAATTGGATCAGAGCATGACATCTCACGCAGACTGGCTATCGAAAGGCAGAGAGCTGGAAAGATTGATCAAATATATTGAGGAAGTATTGTTATTCTCAATGGATGTAAAAACAGACTTTGTTTGCTTTCTGTTTGAGGGGAAGAAAACATTACTTTGAGTAGCTCCACAGGTCATTAATGGTGGTGCGTTAAGCCAATCAGAAATACTATCAGATCCCCAAATGGGCACATTTATATGCCTACATTTGTGCGCAGGCCAGGTAGCCTATAGGCCTACTTCTATGCGTGTCCTTACTCAACATTGCCAGGAGCGCTCCAAACAAAAGACGGATGACTAAATTTACAAAACTCGTAAAACGGAATGGTTGTGCACTCTGCAAACAATTTGTCCTGTCTGACATTGAGGGGAGACTGGAATAATAATATTGAATGCATTCAAATAAATTACAGTAACCAAACAGACTAGGAATTACTGGTAAATGTATTACAGGTGATATATGTAATGGGGAATTGATATACACTAACAATCAAACGCAAACAATTCACACAATTGTTATGAAACAATGAATGTGCATTCTGGAGAGGAAAGTGCATTGTGCGTCTGGGCGCTTGGTCAATCCGATGTCTGCATTGGCACAGCATGTACCACCCACGCCTACATTCAACAAATCACGTCAATATGGAGCTATACAGAGCCTTCTGCATTGTTACAAAATTTGGGAGGCGCATGGTGTTGCGGTACGGAGCTCGATTTGGCCTCTGCATGCCTCTGGAGGCTCTGCGATTGCTTCACGCCCTCCATATGGAGACTTCTACCACATTTTCCAATCAAGCATGAATTGGCTTTTAGTCTATCTAGCCTTCCGCAATGGATCAAAAGTTTGGAC
Organism: Oncorhynchus keta; assembly: GCF_023373465.1. NCBI lineage: Eukaryota > Metazoa > Chordata > Actinopteri > Salmoniformes > Salmonidae > Oncorhynchus > Oncorhynchus keta. The sequence goes on from NW_026288583.1 coordinate 49,172, forward strand.
ACCTACTCATTCAAGGGTTTTTCATTATTTTGACTATTTTCTACATTGTAGAATAATAGTGAGGACATCAAAACGATGAAATAACACATGGAAACATGCAGTAACCAAAAAAGTGTTTAAATATTTAAATATTTGAGGTTCTTCAAAGTAGACACGCTTTGCCTGACAGCTTTACACAGTCTTGGCATTCTCTCAACCAGTTTCATGAGGTAGTCACTTGGAATGCTTTACCAACAGTCTTGAAGGAGTTCCCACATATGCTGAGCACTTGTTGACTGCTTTTCCAAACCATCTCAATTTGGTTTAGGTCGGGGGATTGTGGAGGCCTGGTCATCTGATGCAGCACTCATCACTCTCCTTCTTGGTCAAATAGCCCTTACACAGCCTGGAGGTGTGTTTTGCGTCATTGACCTGTTGAAAAACAAATGATTCTCCCACTAAGCGCAAACCAGATGGGATGGCATATCGCTGTAGAATCACTGACAGTGTCACCAGCAAAGCACCATGCTTCACAGTGGGAAACACACATTCGGAGATCACCCGTTCACCTTCTCTGTGTCTCACAAAGACATGGCGGTAGGAACCAATAATCTTCAATTTGGACTCATTAGACCAAAAAGACCGGTGGAAATCGGTCAATGTCCATTGCTCATGTTTCTTGGCCCAAGCAAGTCCAACCTGTTCACAACACTACTGATTGGCTCAAACCTACAAAGGAGGAAATAACTTCCACAAATTAACTTTTAACAAGGCACACCTGTTGGTTGAGAGAATGCCAAGTGTGCAAAGCGAAGGGTAGCTACATTGAAGAATCTCAACTATAAAATATATTTGGACTTGTTTAACACTTTTTTTTGGTTACTACATGATTCCATATGTGTTATTTCAGTTTGTTTGTCTTCCCTATTGTTCTACAATGTAGAAAATCGTTTTTTATTTTTTATTAAGAAAAACCCTTGAATGAGTAGGTGCGTCCAAACTTTTGTGTCTGTTACTGCTCGACTAAAACAACGTCGGTCGACCAACAGCCTAACGCCAAACAATCGGCCAGTCGGCTAATTAGGGTTAGCCCTACACTCCACAAACCTACAGGAACACCATAACCTGAAACATTGATTTTTAACTTAATGCAAGTTTGGCATGAAACATATTATACATTTGTTCATCCGTAGCACTAATTGAACTGTAACTTTATTTCACAGCAGTTATTGGAAACTGATGTGTTCTTTCATTAGAAAAGCATTGCACGCCCTATAAACCACCTCACCAACACTTCACCTGGTATACATTGGTAACGATATGGAAAATGATCTGTTGCTCCCATTTAAAAGGGTGGTTTTCCATCTTTAATGAGTCATTTTCTCACCTCCATCTCCTCTCTCAATCTTTCTCCATTCCTTGCTCCTTCTACCAGGCAATAAATGTTGTGGCATGGTCGCCCTGTGGGAAGTTCTTGGCTGCAGGGAGCATCGGAGGTTTGCTGACGGTCTGGGACGTGGAGAGCAAGCTGTGTGTGGAAAGGTATGAGACAGAATCACACTGAAACTCCTAGAAAGCAATATTCGATTCGCTCAATTGATTTAATTTAATATTTCACACGGACTGACTGTTCTCCTTGCTTTGGTTGAAGCATTTGAGTGGAACTGTGCAGAGCTGGGTTCAATATAAGTTCAATAGTGTTTTTTATTTTTCAAATACTTGATTGGGTTCAACTGATCTTGCCTGGCACAATGGAATAACCCACATTTGCATTTCTAATTGGGACTAATTTTGGTGCCGACTAACCGGTCAACAAACGGTTAACTTTTTCCAAACCGTAATATTACATCTATGCATGCATACAAGGAAAGGACATTTTTCATTAAGAGTTTAAAGCAGAACTGACAGTTACTTATACTAAACAAAAATAGAAACTCAACATGTAACGTGTTGGTCCCATGTCCCTGAAATGTTCAATTTTTGTGTACACATTTGTTTACAGTGCATTTGGAAAGTGTTCAGACCCCCTGATTTTGTATCCCCCCCCACGTTTTGCTACGTTACAGCCTTATTCTAAAGTGGATAAAATAGTTTTTCCCCCTCATCAATCTACACACAATACCCCATAATGACAAAGCAAAACAGGTTTTTAGACATTTTTGCAAAGGTATTAACTAAAAAAACATCACATTTACATAAATATTCAGACAATTTACTCAGTACTTTAAGCACCTTTGGCAGCAATTACAGCTTCAAGTCTTCTTGGGTATGACGCTGCAAGCTTGGCACACCTGTATTTAGGAAGTTTCTCACATTCTTCTCTGCAGATCCTCTCAAGCACTGTCAGGTTGGATGGGGAGAATCGCTGGACAGCTATTTTCAGGTCTCTCCAGAGTTGTTTGATCGAGTTCTAGCTGGGACACTCAAGGACATTCAGAGACTTTTTTTTTCCCGAAAGCCACTCCTGCGTTGTCTTGGCTCTGTGCTTAGGGTTGTTGCCCTGTTGGAAAGTGAACCTTTGCCCCAGTCTGAGGTCCTGAGCGCTCTGGAGCAGCTTTTCATCAATAATCTCTCTCTACTTTGCTCCATTTGTCTTTCCCTCGTTCCTGACTAGTCTCCCAGTCCCTGCTGCTGATGCTTCCACCACCATGCTTCACTGTAGGGATGGTGGCAGGTTTCTTCCAGACGTGACGCTTGGCATTCATGCCAAATAGTTTCATCTTAGTTTCATCAGACCAGAGAATCCTGTTTCTCGTGGGCTGAGAGTCTTTAGGTGCCGTTTGGCAAACTCCAAGTGGGCTGTTGTGCCTTTTACTGAGGAGTGGCTTCCATCTGGCCACAGTACCATAAATGCCTGATTGGTGGAGTGCTGCAGAGATGGTTGTCCTTATGGAAGGTTTTCCCTTCTCCACAGAGGAACTCTGGAGCTCTGTCAGTGTGACCATCAGGTTTTTGGTCACATTCCTGACCAAGGCCCTTAATATCGAGAAGCTGATTAAACAGCGTGATCTTTACACAGGTGCACCTTGTGCTGGGGACAATAAAAGGCCACTATAAGAAGTGCAGTTTTGTCACACAACACAATGCCACAGATGTCTCAGGTTTTGAGGGAGTGTGCAATTGACATGCTGACTGCAGGAATGTCCACCAGAGCTGTTGCCATAGATTTGAATGTTAATTTCTCTTCCAACGTCATTTTAGAGAATTTGGCAGTACATCACAAACGCAGACCACATGTAATCATGCCAGCCCAGGACCTCCACATCTGGCTTCTTCACCTGCGGGATCGTCTGAGACCAGCTACCTGGACAGCTGATGAAACTGAGGAGAATTTCTGTCTGTAATAAAGCTTTTTTTGTGAGGAAAAACTCATTCTGATTGGCTGGGCCTGGCTCCCCAGTATGTGGTATAAATGAGTCAACAGTTGAGTCATCTACTTTATGAAATTACAGTCTGATGCGCTCCCATCTTTGAATTCAACTTCAATTGCGCTGCTTTCGTGTGTGCCGTTTACAGCGTGCAGCAGAGGGAAAGTGTACAGACAAATGCCACAGTTCAAACTATGCTACTAAAATGTTGCAGTCTGGCTTTGTTTTTTTAAAGTGTGCAAATGAACAACCAAAAAAAAAACCTGTGACAAAACACCATGCAAAGAAGAAACATGTAGGCCTATTACAGCAACGTTTTGCAGGAGCCTAGGCTGGCTGCTCAACTACAATACATTTTGAGCAGTGGAGGCTGCTGAGGGGAGAATTGCTCATAATAAAGCTGGAATGGAATGGTATCGAAAACATGGTTTTCATGTGAGCCATGCAATGCAAAATATGTTTAAATGTTACAACAACCTATTTGGAGTTATAAAATTACTTTTTGATTATGGTAGAAGCATATTATACAGACCTGCAAATATTATCTGCTTTTGTTTTAATATGTTAATTCTATATACAGCATCCTGTGGGCATTATAAAGGGCCATATTTTTTGTAATTAAACAATGGCCAGTTTGGGCTGTAGTTTCATGTTTTTTCCTAGGCTCACGAATTCATTGTGCTTTTTCTATATGGCCTGTGCGCTGATTTGAGTTTGACACATGGGCTAAGCATATCTATTTATGTAGCTATTTATTTAGCAAGCTAAAAAACACGGAAGTCTTGTCGTTGGAGGAGTGGGTGAGTGACTTTTTCCCCTCCTATTGTTTTTCGGTGGCTACAGCTGGAGATGCAGTTGTCATTTAATTTTATTGCTAGCAAGAAATGTGACTCAATTTGCTAGCTAGCTATGCTGAACTTGAACAACTGTTATCCACAGTTAGCATATCTCATAGTTGTCAATCAAATGTATTTGGCATCGATCAAATGGGTGGGCTGTCAAGTTCCCGTTGTAGTTGTCCAAACGGGCAATCTGTAGAAGACGAGCGGGCTACTATTCCCCATCGTTTATCAGTGCAATTCTGACGGCCAACTAGCCCGGAAAGTTTTGAAAGAGTTTATCTAATGTTCCCTCCTGTTCACTGGTCTGCATAGACTCCGGTCCTGGACAAGATGTTTTATTTACTGCAATGTCTTATTAATTGTCCAAACGCACGGCCACTTTCCCAATTTTTATATTGCTCTGGAATTTTCACAAATGCCTTGCTATATGATGTTCTCAAATAGTCTATGAATTTATGGGAACACGAAAATGACCATCTAAGTGCTCACTTGTCAGATACTGTGATTCTTCCAGGGGGTAAATAAGAACATATTTTAATAAGATTTCATGTTGCTAAAACTCTGGTCCACTTTAATAGGCTTGCTATTGTTGCATGTTTCTATCATCTTACAGTCAAAAGGTTATAGCTAATTATTGAACATTCTCCTGTAATAAAGCAGCTATTGTTGCACAATGGGCAATGACTGGCCTTGTAAAAGCACGTTTCACTCCAGTACCAGCTTTTTGAAGAGCTGCTCTTGTGCTGCCTGATCTGTGATGGGCTATTCCACCCCTCAAACTACGTTCTCTGTATGCTGTGCGCGTCTTATAAATAAGATACATGACGACTAACAAAAATACACAAGTGCCAATTGAATTATGCAATTTTTTTATAGACCGATAAGCATTATCGGTCAAATGTATTTTCCTATTTAAAGGTTAACCGTTAACATCCCTAGTACCAATCGCTCTCCCACCCACACCACACATCTGACACTCCAGGTAGAACTAAATCCGATGCTCAAGTATTTGAAAGTTGAATCCACTGACATGGATTTTTTTGTCCATTTGGTAGGCAGACTCATGAGAAGGGCTACACCGTGTGTGGACTAGTCTGGCATCCCTCGGGCGGTCAAATAGCCTACACCGACACAGAGGGCTGTCTTGGCGTGCTGGATGGGCTCTCCTCTTCTTCCTCCACTACGGCTTCCTCCACTATGACCAAGGTGAGTCTCTGGTCTTACATGGAGGCTTCTCTATCCCACCCAAATGTGCCACTGTTAACTCACTTCTAACCAATATTGGGATCGGTACACTTTAACACTGTCTGTTTGTTTGCCGAATTGACCCCAAACATGGTCTTCTTGGACCCGTTCATGTTCTGCTCGATCTACTTAGTCTACAGAGCTAGGGTCAACGTTGATGCTATTATTATTTGCCATGTTTCTTTGCTTCGTTCACCTCTATTTTAATAGAGATCTTGAGGTCCATTCCACAGTTCTGTTATTTTTAAACTGTGATTGAACCAGGTTAGTAAGTCATTGAGAACAGGTTGTCTTTCCCAATAACATGCTGACTTTGGGAGTGAGGTTTATTCTACTTTAGCAGGCTCCAGCCAGCTACGATGACCTTTTCGACGACGATGACGACAGACCCATGGACGAGGGTATCAGCGAGGGCGCACGTTCACCCGCCAAGAACCCCGAGGACGATGACGACGACCTCATACCTGCGACGGGGCGAGCACGGAACAGGAGTGCCTTCCTCGACGACGAGAACTCACTTGGTGAGAAAGCGATGTCCATCGTACATAGTTGATCAAAGTATCATAGCTGGCTCGTCTTCTGAAACAGCAATTCTTTGAGCTGATAAATACACCTCCGGGTTTCATTTAGATAAAACCAAGCACTGCAGTAAACCATGCATGGCTACAGTATTTCATTCATTAAATATTCTCTTCAGATATGTGGCCCTTTCCAAGACTCTGTCTTGCAAGGGGTTTGCCTCTTCATGAACTCCCAACTGGTGTGCTAATTCCAGTGCAGTGGAAGTGTCGACCCACTCTTCGCCTGTCTTGGAATACCTGATTGTCAAATGCCGACCCTTCTACTTCCCAAGGGAGTTTTCAGCTGTTTTTGTGACTGTTGTATACATTCCACCTCAGGACAATAAAAATAACAAGCTGGCGCTTAACGAACTGTACAAGGCTATAAACAAGCAGGAAGCCCTATACCCGGAGGCTACCTTTCTGGTTGCTGGCAATTTTAATTTGATGCCCAACTTCCATCAACACATCTCCAATGCCACTAGGGGTGATAGTCCTAGACCACTGCTAGTCTACCCACAAGCAAGCATACAAGGCCCTCCCTCGTTCGCCATTTGGTAAATCAGATCATGACTCCGTACTCTTGCTTCCTGTTTACAAGCAGAAGCTGAAACAGAAAGTACCCACGATTCACTCTGTTGAGAAATGGTCACCAGAATCAGAGGGTATGCTACAGGACTGCTTTGCTATGTTTCACCTCCATCACCGGCTTCATTCGAAAAAAATGCATTGGCAAAGTTGTACCCACGGTGAGGGTTCGCGCCTTTCCCATTCAAAAGCCCTAGATTAACACTGAGGTTGGCGCTAAAACTAAAGGGTAGGGCTACCACACAGAGCACCCTGATGCTACGATCGTAGACAGGAATAAGTACAAGAAGGCCTGCTATGACCTCCACAGTCGTCGTCAAATGAGCAAAAGGACAATATAGGAATAAGGTGGAATCATATTACACAGGCTCTGACACCCACCGCATGTGGCAGGGGCTCCAGTCCATTACAGATTACAAAGGAAGACCCAACTGTGCTCTGCCCAACGATTTATTTGTATTTATTTATTTAACCTTTTATTTAACCCGGAAGGGCTCATTGAGCGTCCTGGCCAAGATGGGCAGCACCAAGTCATTACACAATTAGACGGACATGAAAAACTACAAGTAATCTAGTTAAAAACCTAGAAATCGCAGAAGTATAACAACAACATAAATCAGCTAATTAAAAAACATTGACAGGTCAAGGAATCAGCCTCAAAATCCTTTGTCAATGAGTTTAGTTCTTCAAGTTAAACTATTTTGTAAGACGTTTCAAGCCGATGGTGCAGAGTACATAAAGCCCTTTTACCAAATTCATTTAGGACGAGTACCCACCACAATAAAATGGTAGTAAACACAAAATGGCTTTGTAAATGAATGTATACCAGTGACTGAGCCTACGAGTGACTAGAGAAGGCCAGCCAGCCCTGGTATATAAAGTGCAGTGGAGCGTAAGGGTTTTACATTTTAAAATAATCTCAATGCGCCATGGTAAAGGGTGTCAATTGTTCTCAAATATCACCATAGTCTAGTATAGGCATAAATGTAGCTGATACTAGCCTCCTGGCTTCAAAAGGAAAAACGGGCCTTATTCCTAAAATAATATCCCTACTTCAGCTTAAATTTGTTTGTAATTTGTTGAATATGCAATTTAAAAGAGGCCGTCATCAATTAAAATTCAAAGATATTTATGAGGTTTACAGCCTCATCTCATTGCCCTGACTGGTAGTAATAGGTGAAAGGTATTTTTCTTGCTTTAGAAAACACCATTTCGCTTTTTGAGGATAAGCTTCAATTGACACAAGGAATGTTGAACAGTACAAAAAGCAGTTTGCAAGTTCTGAAAAGCTTTCGTGAGAGACGAGGCACAACTATAAATAACAGTATCATCAGCATAAAAGGAAGGTTGCGTATTTTGCCAATTTGTCTAAATTATTTATATAAATAGTGAATAAGAGAGGACCAAGTACAAAGCCCAGGGGCACAGCATTAGACAGACAATTTAACAGAGATAAGCCCATCAAATTGAGTGTACTATCAGACAGATAGTTAGCAAATCATGCAACTGCATGCTCAGAAAGACCTACACTTGACAATCTGCCTCAGTATAGCGTGATCAACTGTATCAAAAGCCTTAGAGATCAATAAAAAGTGAGACACAGTGCCTCTCTGTGGTGGTTGATTTCTTTACTATCAAATGAGGAGAGACAAACATATCACACAAGTCAGTCATATTTCAACTAAATCTTTATTCACTTATTAATAAGGGAGCTGGTTAATACAACACACACAAAGTGAATTGATTGAGTGATGGCAGGTCGACGAATGATGATTCGTTAAGAGCCCCAAGACAAAGGTATTTTTATAGCAAAGATACACCCCCTTCAGTCTACACGACGAACAACAGATGTATGGAATGGGTCACAAGGTTAAGATTTGTATGAAAGGTGCTTATAATTCAGACAGTATCTGTCTTAAAAATAATTCTCATTGTGTAGAAACCAGAGTCTGGACCTGAGCCAACTCTCCCTGGTACCATATAGAACAGAAACATTAAAAACCTGTTATGGCAAGGTGTTCTCCAAGGGGAACTCACCCCCCATTCAGCTGAAAAGGTGGCACGGGGAATTCAAAAATATTCTTTAGAAATATTTAACTTTCACACATAAACAAGTCCAATACAGCAAATGAAAAAGAAACATCTTGTTAATCTACGCATCATGTCCGATTTAAAAAAAAATGTTTTACAGCGAAAACACAACATATTTATGTTAGACCACCACCAAAAGAAAAACGGCCATTTTATTCCAGCCAAAGATGGTCACAAAAGCCAAATTAGAGATAAAATGAATCACTAACCTTTTGATAATCTTCATCAGATGACACTCATATGACATGTTACCGTAATTTCCGGACTATAAGCCGCTACTTTATTCCCACACTTTGAACCTCGTGGTTTATACAATGACGCGGCTAATTTATGGATTTTTCCCGCTTTCACAAGATTCATGCCTCCAAAAAACTGAGCACCGTCACACAAATCGAGCGCGCTCAAACTTCCCATCATTCTGATTACGGTAGTAATTTTGTCACCCTCATCTTTGCAAAGACATGGAGAAATGCATATGATGGGGCTTTCAAGTTGAAGGTGATAAATCTGGCTGTTGGAAAAGAAATAGAGCTGCTGCATGGGAGCTTGGCCTTAATGAGTCGATGATAAGACGTTGGAAACAGCAGCGTGAGGAACTGACTCGGTGCGGAAAGACAACAAAAGCTTTCAGAGGGAAGAAAAGCAGATGGCCCAAAGTATTTGCAGCCACTCGACATCAGTGTAAATTGTGCATTTAAGGTGGCACTCCTTGTTCAGTGGGAGGCTTGGATGACAAGTGGGGAGATCCTTCACTAAAACGCAGAGCATCTTATGGTCAAGTCTGCCAGTGGGTCCTGACAGCGTGGAGCATTGTCAAAAAATCCACTATCATCAACGGGTTTCGAAAGGCTGGACTGCTGCGTGTTGAAAGGGCAGCATGAGCTCAGCGGGGTATTTGCCTCCGGATGAAAGTGACGAGCGACAATGAAAACGATCCAACATCGGATGAAGCAATTCTGAGGCTATTCAACTCCGACACCGAAGGAGATGACTTCAGTGGTTTCAGTGTGCACAGGAGGAGGAAGATAGTGACCAATGACTTTCTTGGTAGGCTACTGTTTTAATTTTTGTTACAAGCCGTGTTTCATTAAAGCCGTGTTTTGTTTAAAGGCTGTTAATTTGTTTCAATGTACCGGTAGGCACCTGCGGCTTATAGACATGTGCGGCTTATTTATGTACAAAATACATATTTTTTAAATAATTCAGTGGGTGCGGTTTATATTCAGGTGCGCTTAATAGTCCAGCAATTACGGTACACAATACATTAATGTTTTGTTCGATAATATGCATATTTATATCCACAAATCTCGGTTTACATTGACGCCATGTTCAGAAATGCCTCCAAAATATTCAGAGGAATTATAGGTAGCTTCGCCAGATCAGAAATACTCATCATAAACTTTGACGAAAGATACATGTTCTACATATAATTAAAGATACACTGGTTCTTAATGCAACGCTGTGTCAGATTTTTTTTAAACGTTACGAAAAAAGCCTACCATGCAATAATCTGAGACAGCGCTCAGACGTAAATATATTTCTCCGCCATGTTGGAGTCAAAAAAAATACGAAATTACATCATAAATATTCCCTTACATATTTGATGATCTTGCACTGCATTCTGATGAAAGGAGTCCTAGTTCCACAATAAATCGTTGTTTTGTTCCATAATGTCCAATACTAGTGTCCAATTAGCTGCATTTGCTAGCTTTTTCAGCTCACGTGCCCAAAAGCTGACACTGGTCCAGGCGAACTTGGACGAAAACGTATATATTCCAGGTCGAATAAACTGGTCAAACTAAGTAGAGAATCAATCTTCAGGATGCTATTTTCATATATATCCAATAACATTCCAACCGGATCATACGTTTTCATCTGCAGCCAAATGGAATAATGGTGACATCAACAGACAAATGCGCCACAGGGAAATTGCATTCTCCCTGGACAGTGATTCATTCCCCTCTCATTCGGTCAAAGTTCACACCAGAGGCTCCATTCCACGTTCTACTGAATGAGGACATCTAGTGGAAGGTGTAGGAAGTGCTAACAGATCCATATCTTATTTGGAAGGGAAGGGGCGATGACGTCAAATTTGACCCACATTCAGAATTTCATTTCCTGTTTGGAAGATTGCCTGGCCTATGAGTTCTGTTATACTCAGACATAATTCAAACCGTTTTAGAAACTTCAGAGTGTTTTCTATCCAATAGTAATAATAATATGCATATATTAGCATATTACATTTACATTACATTTAAGTCATTTAGCAGACGCTCTTATCCAGTGCGACTTACAAATTGGTGCATTCACCTTATGACATCCAGTGGAACAGCCACTTTACAATAGTGCATCTAAATCTTTTAAGGGGGGTGAGAAGGATTACTTTATCCCATCCTAGGTATTCCTTAAAGAGGTGGGGTTTCAGGTGTCTCCGGAAGGTGGTGATTGACTCCGCTGTCCTGGCGTCGTGAGGGAGTTTGTTCCACCATTGGGGGCCAGAGCAGCGAACAGTTTTGACTGGGCTGAGCGGGAACTGTACTTCCTCAGTGGTAGGGAGGCGAGCAGGCCAGAGGTGGATGAACGCAGTGCCCTTGTTTGGGTGTAGGGCCTGATCAGAGCCTGGAGGTACTGAGGTGCCGTTCCCCTCACAGCTCCGTAGGCAAGCACCATGGTCTTGTAGCGGATGCGAGCTTCAACTGGAAGCCAGTGGAGAGAGCGGAGGAGCGGGGTGACGTGAGAGAACTTGGGAAGGTTGAACACCAGACGGGCTGCGGCGTTCTGGATGAGTTGTAGGGGTTTAATGGCACAGGCAGGGAGCCCAGCCAACAGCGAGTTGCAGTAATCCAGACGGGAGATGACAAGTGCCTGGATTAGGACCTGCGCCGCTTCCTGTGTGAGGCAGGGTCGTACTCTGCGGATGTTGTAGAGCATGAACCTACAGGAACGGGCCACCGCCTTGATGTTAGTTGAGAACGACAGGGTGTTGTCCAGGATCACGCCACGGTTCTTAGCGCTCTGGGAGGAGGACACAATGGAGTTGTCAACCGTGATGGCGAGATCATGGAACGGGCAGTCCTTCCCCGGAAGGAAGAGCAGCTCCGTCTTGCCGAGGTTCAGCTTGAGGTGGTGATCCGTCATCCACACTGATATGTCTGCCAGACATGCAGAGATGCGATTCGCCACCTGGTCATCAGAAGGGGGAAAGGAGAAGATTAATTGTGTGTCGTCTGCATAGCAATGATAGGAGAGATCATGTGAGGTTATGACAGAGCCAAGTGACTTGGTGTATAGCGAGAATAGGAGAGGGCCTAGAACAGAGCCCTGGGGGACACCAGTGGTGAGAGCGCGTGGTGAGGAGACAGATTCTCGCCACGCCACCTGGTAGGAGCGACCTGTCAGGTAGGACACAATCCAAGCGTGGGCCGCGCCGGAGAAGCCCAACTCGGAGAGGGTGGAGAGGAGGATCTGATGGTTCACAGTATCGAAGGCAGCCGATAGGTCTAGAAGGATGAGAGCAGAGGAGAGAGAGTTAGCTTTAGCAGTGCGGAGCGCCTCCGTGATACAGAGAAGAGCAGTCTCAGTTGAATGACTAGTCTTGAAACCTGACTGATTTGGATCAAGAAGGTCATTCTGAGAGAGATAGCGGGAGAGCTGGCCAAGGACGGCACGTTCAAGAGTTTTGGAGAGAAAAGAAAGAAGGGATACTGGTCTGTAGTTGTTGACATCGGAGGGATCGAGTGTAGGTTTTTTCAGAAGGGGTGCAACTCTCGCTCTCTTGAAGACGGAAGGGACGTAGCCAGCGGTCAGGGATGAGTTGATGAGCGAGGTGAGGTAAGGGAGAAGGTCTCCGGAAATGGTCTGGAGAAGAGAGGAGGGGATAGGGTCAAGCGGGCAGGTTGTTGGGCGGCCGGCCGTCACAAGACGCGAGATTTCATCTGAGAGAGAGGGGAGAAAGAGGTCCGAGCACAGGGTAGGGCAGTGTGAGCAGAACCAGCGGTGTCGTTTGACTTAGCAAACGAGGATCGGATGTCGTCGACCTTCTTTTCAAAATGGTTGACGAAGTCATCTGCAGAGAGGGAGGAGGGGGAGGGGGAGGAGGATGCAGGAGGGAGGAGAAGGTGGCAAAGAGCTTCCTAGGGTTAGAGGCAGATGCTTGGAATTTAGAGTGGTAGAAAGTGGCTTTAGCAGCAGAGACAGAGGAGGAAAATGTAGAGAGGAGGGAGTGAAAGGATGCCAGGTCCGCAGGGAGGCGAGTTTTCCTCCATTTCCGCTCGGCTGCCCGGAGCCCTGTTCTGTGAGCTCGCAATGAGTCGTCGAGCCACGGAGCGGGAGGGGAGGACCGAGCCGGCCTGGAGGATAGGGGACATAGAGAGTGAAAGGATGCAGAAAGGGAGGAGAGGAGGGTTGAGGAGGCAGAATCAGGAGATAGGTTGGAGAAGGTTTGAGCGGAGGGAAGAGATGATAGGATGGAAGAGGAGAGAGTAGCGGGGGAGAGAGAGCGAAGGTTGGGACGGCGCGATACCATCCGAGTAGGGCAGTGTGGGAAGTGTTGGATGAGAGCGAGAGGGAAAAGTATACAAGGTAGTGGTCGGAGACTTGGAGGGGAGTTGCAATGAGGTTAGTGGAAGAACAGCATCTAGTAAAGATGAGGTCGAGCGTATTGCCTGCCTTGTGAGTAGGGGGGGAAGGTGAGAGGGTGAGGTCAAAAGAGGAGAGGAGTGGAAAGGAGGCGGCAGAGAGGAATGAGTCAAAGGTAGACGTGGGGAGGTTAAAGTCGCCCAGAACTGTGAGAGGTGAGCCGTCCTCAGGAAAGGAGCTTATCAAGGCATCAAGCTCATTGATGAACTCTCCGAGGGGACCTGGAGGGCGATAAATGATAAGGATGTTAAGCTTGAAAGGGCTGGTAACTGTGACAGCATGAAATTCAAAGGAGGCGATAGACAGATGGGTAAGGGGAGAAAGAGAGAATGACCACTTGGGAGAGATGAGGATCCCGGTGCCACCACCCCGCTGACCAGAAGCTCTCGGGGTGTGCGAGAACACGTGGGCGGACGAAGAGAGAGCAGTAGGAGTAGCAGTGTTATCTGTGGTGATCCATGTTTCCGTCAGTGCCAAGAAGTTGAGGGACTGGAGGAGGCATAAGCTGAGATGAACTCTGCCTTGTTGGCCGCAGATCGGCAGTTCCAGAGGCTACCGGAGACCTGGAACTCCACGTGGGTCGTGCGCGCTGGGACCACCAGATTAGGTGGCCGCGGCCACGCGGTGTGGAGCGTTTGTATGGTCTGTGCAGAGAGGAGAGAACAGGGATAGACAGACACATAGTTGACAGGCTACAGAAGAGGCTACGCTAATGCAAGGAGATTGGAATGACAAGTGGACTACACGTCTCGAATGTTCAGAAAGTTAAGCTTACGTAGCAAGAATCTTATTGACTAAAATGATTCAAATGATACAGTACTGCTGAAGTAGGCTAGCTGGCAGTGGCTGCGTTGTTGACACTACACTAATCAAGTCGTTCCGTTGAGTGTAATAGTTTCTACAGTGCTGCTTTTCGGGGGCTAGCTGGCTAGCTAGCAGTGTTGATTACGTTACGTTGCGTTAAAAGAACGACAATAGCTGGCTAGCTAACCTAGAAAATCGCTCTAGACTACACAATTATCTTTGATACACAGACGGCTATGTAGCTAGCTATGTAGCTAGCTACGATCAAACAAATCAAACCGTTGTGCTGTAATGAAATGAAAATGTGATACTACCTGTGGAGCGAAGCGGAATGCGACCGGGTTGTTGAGTGCGGAAGTTCTATTCAGTAGACGTTGGCTAGCTGTTGGCTAGCTAGCAGTGTCTCCTACGTTAAGGACGACAAATAGCTGGCTAGCTAACCTCGGTAAATTAAGATAATCACTCTAAGACTACACGCTCTAAACTACACAATTATCTTGGATACGAAGACAGCAAAGACAACTATGTAGCTAGCTAACACTACACTAATCAAGTCGTTCAGTTGAGTGTAATAGTTTCTACAGTGCTGCTATTCGGTAGACGGTGGACGTTTGCTAGCTGGCTAGCTGCTGGGCAGATAGCAGTGTAGACTACGTTAGGACGACGAAATACGAAGTTGCAATAGAAGTGCTGACTGTTTCGCTTTGTTGTCCTCTTTCTTTTCCATTTTCTTCTGTCCTTTTGTCCTTATTTTGTCTTCCTTTCTTCTGTTAAGTAGATATTTTTTGTTGTTATTCTTTGTAAGCTAGCTAGCTTCTTCCAGGAGAGTCCCTAGCAACTGCTTAGCAACAAGTAAACAATTCTGCTAGCAATTCAGCTAGCTAAGATAACTGTACAATTTTATATGGACAGGAATTTCAAGATTTAGATGCAAGTGGCTGTTCCACTGGCTGTCATAGGTGTTTGCACCAATTTGTAAGTCGCTCTGGATAAGAGCGTCTGCTAAATGACTTAAATGTAAATGTAAATGTTATGAAAAATAGTTACTTTTCAAAAGCCTGTCTTTTTTGGTTTGTTCCTTGTTTTGTCTTCTATTGAGTCTTGCAGTTTTCTCTTGATTTTTTTCGATGTACTTCACTCTAAAAAAACATTTAAATCTCAATATATACAGGAGCTCATTTTTCAGCAGCTGCTCAATTTAGAACTCCGGAGCATATATTAGTTCACTATGGGCACACAATTCATCCAAAGTGAAAATACTGCCCCCTATCCCCAACAAGTTTTAACTCATGCTCTGGAATGTGGTATCACCCAAAGACATCGTAAATCTCCGCTTTCAGTTCACACAGACACAATAGAGTTATAAGAACCCTCTGTTGAAGCTGTTGAACAGCTTCTATTCCCAAGCAATATGACTGATAAATAGTTAACAAAATAGCTACACATAGAGAGTTTACTTCGTATCTTCATTGACCTTTTATTTCAATATTTGCTCTCTATTCTCTTGTCTCTATTCACACTCACAGGTCCCTACACACTGTCAATCCAACACACACACAGTCACTCCATCATTTGCTCACTCACACATAATATGCACATTTATACTGGCTCTACACTTTCGCACACCCGCTCACATGCAAGCTGCTGCTAATCTGTTTATTTTATATCCTTTTGCCTAGTCCCCTTAACCCTATACATATCTACCTCATCACTCCAGTATCACCGCACATGTAAATATGGTATTGGAACTGAATTTAAATATTTCCTGTATATAGTGCTCTTACTTACTTTATGTATTTCATATTTCTTATGTTTTTTTTCTAGTAATACATTGTTATTTCATTGTTGGGTTTTGAGTTGGCAAGAAAGGCAGATTCACTGTACTTGTGCATGTGACATTGAAACTATCCCATGAGGGCTTTGCCATAGAATTTAAAGGTGGAATCCGCATTAGTGGAAATGTTACCACTGTTCGCCCCCAGCCCTTTTGTTATTGTTTTGTTGACAAAACGGAGTTGAGCAGCAGGGAAAAAATATTGCAGTACATATTCTGTTCTAATGCAGTGCAATGATGTCTTAGGGTGAAGGAAAGGTGTTTGTTGTTTGCATTAACTTATTTTTTGTTGTTGTACATTCCAAAACGGACGTGGCAGTTTTACCATTAAGGATTCCAGCTTTAATTGTGGGAATGTCACTGAGAAACAATACATCACATCAATTTTACTAAAGTAGTCTTGAATCTTATTAACAAGTACATTAATTTCTCTTTCCTTGTCGTCCTAATTCAAGACTGGGATCACTTAAACATTTGAGCATCACTGACCTGTATTGCATGTGTTCCCATTTACCACAGACACAGGCTCGCTCAAACAGGGGCTGGATAAGTTTGTTGATGACGATGACGCGGGCAGCGCCATCGTGCCCCCCGCTGCCGTGGCTGCTCCCCTCCGGCCCATCTATGACGGGCCAATGCCCACCCCACCACAGAAGGCATTCCAGCCAGGCTCCACCCCGGCACACCTCATGCACCGCTTCATGGTGAGAGCCAGCCCACACAACTCAAGACTTTACTCTTGCCCGAAAGGTTTATATTCATGATGTTCCAGGTTGTATTATTTTTAAAGTTGATGTTTTTGTATAAATATAGGAAATAATACGTTTCATGAATTTTCTAGAGATGTACTTACATGCCCTATTAAAGGGACATTGCAATCCAAAAATCTACTTTTTTTTCCGATGGTTTCAGACCTCAAAAGTAGTCTAAGTGAGTTATCCACAAAGATAATGTATTCTGTACTCCTTCGGTCAGATGTGGAACTCGGTGGGAATTGTGCGCGGCTACAATGACGACCAGGACAACGCCATTGATGTGGAGTTCCACGACACAGCCGTGCACCATGCAATGCACCTCACCAACTCCCTGGGCCACACCGTGGCAGACCTCTCCCAGGAGGCCGTGCTGCTTGCCTGCCCCGGCACCGACGAGCTCGCCAGGTAGACCACATATCTATAGGCCGCTACACACTTCAGACAGATCATCTTTTTCACATGTATTTCCACATACTTTTGTGTGGCTTTTAGAACGGACTGCATACGACATTCTGTTTGTGTGAAGTTTTTAATGGCCTTAACTGGGACATTTAGATATTAGCTATTCATGTTTCTGGGGATATTTTCCCACAAAAGCCTTGTCTGAGTTTTATTAGCCAAACTGGTTCTCGACCAACTTTGCATCTTGAAGGATTAAAAAGGGAAATTAATTTCGATATTCCCAAGTCTCTCGTGAAAGACCCCTTCGTATTGGCACCACAATCTAGCGAAGACACTGAAATTGATTACCCATCTTTTTCAAACGGAACCTAAGCCGCTTCACTGTATCTCTCTCTCCCCTCCCTTCTTCCCCTCCACAGTAAGCTCCAGTGCCTTCACTTCTCATCGTGGGACACCAACAAGGAGTGGATGGTGGATCTGCCCAAGGGGGAGGATGTGCAGGCCCTATGCCTGGGCCAGGGCTGGGTGGCGGCTGCCACCAGTGCCCTCATGCTGCGCCTCTTCTCCATCGGAGGGGTGCAGAGGGAGCTGTTCAGCCTGCCTGGACCCGTGGTCTGCATTGCTGGGCATGGGGAGCAACTGCTCGTTGTCTACCACCGAGGTAGGACATGTGTGCTGTCACACACAGACGGACCTACACACATACTAATGCACAGAGAAAACAAGCATCAGATGCTAAACAGCGTCCCAATCCTCTTAGAAGCATAATGACGGGTATGATGGGCAATAATAGCTCTAGAAGGCGTATCTAACCGCTATTGTGTTTGTCTGTCCTCAGGCACAGGGTTTGATGGAGAACAGGCCCTAGGGGTCCAGCTGCTGCAGTTTGGACAGAAGAGGCGGCAGGTCATCCACGGGGAGCCCCTCCCCCTCTCCCGCAAATCTCACCTTTCATGGTTAGGCTTCACAGCCGAGGGTGAGTCCGGCCACACCTCCTCTCAAATGCTAGCTGCTGTTGGGCCGTGTTCAGTAGACACCAAACGGGAAACTCTTTGAAAAGTGATGTGCAAAAGATTGTAGAATGAAGTTGACTCTGTACATTGACCTAAGATCAGTTTGGCGTTTTCCACACTGATGGTTAAGGTAAGGATTAGGGCTTAATATTTTCCCAGAAGTCTACACATTTTCCTTCCTGAGAAAATTTCAACAATATCCCGGT
This sequence comes from Oncorhynchus keta, assembly GCF_023373465.1. Classification (NCBI taxonomy): domain Eukaryota; kingdom Metazoa; phylum Chordata; class Actinopteri; order Salmoniformes; family Salmonidae; genus Oncorhynchus; species Oncorhynchus keta. The sequence continues at coordinate 67,497 of NW_026288583.1, forward strand.
ATTCCTGTTCAAACCAGAAATGCTTTTAAAAGCAAAGAATACCAGCAAAGAAAATCGGACATAATTACACCACTGTAAATGGAGAAATATGGACAGGAATCTGGTTTATGGTTTCTTGTTGTATTTGTCACAATTTAATCAACTCAAAGTTCTGTCAAAGTCAACACATAATTTGTTGATGTAGCCTAGTTTAAATGTAGACCTACAATAGACCTACTATTGAAAATTACATTTGTTTTAGCTTACCTTTGGCTGAAAGAAGTCAGGCCTTTTCTCTCCCCTTGCACCTGGCTATCGGGGAATTCGGAAGGTTGTGGCTGTTTTTACTTTACTGCTTATTGTGGTGACTTTGTCACGGGGAACATATCCGATTCTCTGCTAAAACAAACCGACAAGCAAATAGGCCTAGTAGCGGAGATATAGCACCATGGATAGCACCGCGGTTGATCAAGTCCCGGGGAATCTGGTGAGTCAAGCCTGTGCCCTCCTTTTATTATTTTCCCATGATGTTTCAAATGTGTATTTCCTCAAGCATGTCTGTGGACACAATGTACCAGCCATTTTGTTAACAGCGAGTAGCTGCAGCTTACATTTTGAGCCTCTGCCAGTTCCACAAAGATAGTTTGGAGATTTGTGAATGTGACATGGAGATTGCCTACAGTAACTGTGTTGAGAGCACGCGTGTAGCCTATATGATGGTCAGCAATGCAGTTTATACAAGTCATGCAAGTAAGTTTTCTATTAGGGACTTTCCGTTGGGTCGGCAAAATATGGTAGGTGGCTGACGTTGTGATGACTGGTCTAATGTAGGCTTTGAATATAGCCAGAATTTATATGTCTGGTTCATGCATGCAGCTATTCACACATGCATATTTTGTATTTTTGCGTCCGTTTTTTTAATGATTGGTAGGTTACTTCGGTTTTATACAGGATCATCAAATTAATATGAGCAGCGAAGAAATAGAAGAACACTTATTTCACTCCACTCATCAACCACTTTTTGAGGAGCATGCTCTCGCTGTGCGACAGGTGACGTTTTGCCCAAACTCTGTATGCCATGGGCTCTCCAACCCTGAACCAACAGCATGGCCTAGTGCTAAAGGTCTCTCCCAGAGTCATGGATAGACATTTTGGAACGTAGCCTAAGGTAACCAGTCCATCCAGTATGCATAATAATACAGTCGACAATCAAAGGCTATAGCAATTATCTATCATAGACATCATAAATCAGTTTTGTTTTTCTACCGTGCATACTATGCGGTAGTCTATGTACTGTATAACAGCTCAACCATCATTTTAATTCAGATAATTTTTTCGGGCTTGGGCTCATAAGCCTATGTGTATGCATACTGTAAGCTCTAATATGCATATGGGTGTTTTGAATTAATCATCACCTTAGAAAGCTGTCCATTTCATTGTGTTAGGCTTTGAAACATCTACAATGACCATGTTCTACACTCCGTTTCAACCTGCTGTTGAACTGAGTCGTTTGCAAGTTGGGTATTACCAAAGACGAAACATGTCCATGACTGCCGGTGTGGTGGTAATACAATCACCGCAACAGCCCTCGGCATAGATCTAGGATCAGCCTGCTCTCCCCAGATCCTTACCTTAACCATCAGTGGGGAAAATGCCAAACTGATCAGTGTACAGAGCCATCTTCATTCTAACAATCTCTTGCACATCACTTATTCATCACTTGTTTTCCAGGAACCCCATGCTTCATTGACTCTGAGGGTGTGGTGCGCCTGCTAAACCGCTCCTTGGGAAACATGTGGACACCTGTGTGTAACACCAGGGATAACTGCAAGGGCAAGTCAGACCACTACTGGGTGGTGGGAGTGCATGAGAACCCCCAGCAGCTCAGGTAAAGTGGTTGTTTCTATTTGAATATTGGAGCTGTTCTTGCTATAATATGGAATTGGTCTTTTACCAAATAGGGGTATCTTCTGTATACCACCCCTACCTTGTGACAGCACAACTGATTGGCTCAAAGGCATTAATAAGGAAAGACATTCCACAAATAAACTTTTAACAAGACACACCTGTTAATTGAAATGCATTCCAGGTGACTACCTCATGCAGCTGGTTGAGACAATGCCAAGAGTGCAAAGCTGTCATCAAGGCAAAGGGTGGCTACTTTGAAGAATATGATATATATTTTGATTTGTTTAGCACATTTTTGGTTACTACGTGATCCCATATGTGTTTTATAGTTTTGATGTCTTCACTATTATTCTACAATGTAGAAAATAATACAAATAAAGAAAAACCCTTGAATGAGTAGGTGTCCAAACTTGACTAGTACACTGTACGTGTGCCAGGGGCAGCGGCTTAGACTGGTAGACCACCCTAGGACACATTGTTTTCTTTTCTACCTGGTAGCTAATTAATCAAGGTATGTCACTGATTGCCCTGATGAGATGGAGAGAGAATGAAAAACAGCAGGACTCTGGCCCTTAAAGACCCGGTAATAGAAAATGAAGAGGTTGTGTAAATTCTATAATTAATCCATCTCTTAATCTTCTTTCCTCCAGGTGTATCCCATGTAAAGGGTCCCGGTATCCCCCCACGTTGCCCAGGCCTGCTGTGGCCGTCCTTCCCTTCAAGCTACCCCTCTGTCAGACCACTACAGAGAAGGGCCAGATGGAGGTCAGTAAGGCCAACATATACAGTCCATGCTATGCTATGCTATTCCAGTCAGCTCAGCCTTTGGAGAGACACTGCCTACCTAGAGCTTTATAGTTGATCTATTGGGTTGCTTGAGCTACCATTGCAGCTATTTAGAACCTGCAAATAGCCTTTCAACAGAAATGTCCTTGAATATCTCTTTGATATATGACCCTGTATACATATACATGTGGGTAACAAAATAAAGGAAATGCCAACGTAGTGTCTTATTGGGTGTTGGGCCACCAGAACTAGTTCAATGCGCCTTGGTATAGATTCTACAAGTGTCTGGAACTCTATTGGAGGGATGCGACACCATTCTTTCTTGTGAAATTCTATCATTTTGTGTGTTGTTGATGGTGGTGGAAAACGCTGTCTCAGGCGCCACTCCAGAATCTCCCATAAGTGTTCTATTGGGGTGAGTTCTGGTTACTGAGATGGCCAAGGCATATTGTTTACATTGTTTTCGTGCTCATCAAACCATTCCTTACCCTGTGGATGGGGGCTTTGTCATCCTGGAAGAGACCACTCCAATCAGGATAAAAATGATTCACCATAGGTTGAAGTTGATCACTCAGAATGTGTATTTATTGGTGTTTACCTTGCCCTCTTAAGGGGTTGAGTGGACCTAAACCATGCCAGGGAAATGCAACCCACACCATAAGAGCCGCCAGAAACTTCATTTACTCAAGTGTTTCCTTTATTTTGGTAGGTACCTGTACATAGCCCCACTCACTGTCTCTGTCCCTCTCTCTCCTTCCAGGAGCAGTACTGGCGCTCGGTGCTCCTCCACAACCACTACGGCTTCCTGTCGTCCAGCGGCTATGAGATTGACGAGGAAGGCCAGAGCCAAGCCCAGAAAGAACAGCAGGAGCTGCTCATGAAGATGTTTGCCGTGAGTACAGTAGCAGCAACTCATGGGTCCACCGAGCCTGGAAACCCTCCTTAGATCCACAGCCTAGTTTGGGATTAGAATTTGGAATTGTTTACATTGGATATCTCATAAACCTTTCCAGAGCAACAGAATTTTGATTTATTTTGTTGGGACTTTGGGGTGTTTGGTTCAGCACAAAATTACAGGCATATTCACAGGAAAGGATTATTGAAAATACTTTTCCTCAGCATTGGGTCCTCACATCAAAATAAGTCCTACACACAGGTGTGATGTGAGGCATAGTGATAAAGGTTCCAAATTAAAACCAACATTTTGGAATGCATACCAAATGTATGTGTTACCTTAGTTAATACAGTAATTTAACCAAGGTATTTTACTATGATTAGTTATCCATACATTTGGTGTTTCAATCTGCAGCTGTCGTGTAAGCTGGAGAGGGAGTTCCGCTCCGTGGAGCTGGCCGAGCTGATGACCCAGAACGTAGTGACCCTGGCCATCCGCTACGCCTCGCGGTCCCGCCGCATGGCCCTGGCCCAGCGCCTCAGCGATCTGGCCCTGGAGAAGGCCAATCAGCTGCAGGGGGAGGAGCCACAGGAGGAGGAAGAGGAGGAGCCACTCCAGTATACCAGACGGAACACTGGGTAAGTACATTTGTGTTTGTTTGTGTTATTGTATGTTTGAAAACATACATACCATATGTTGGTGATTGTCACAATGAAAATGACAAAATAACATGGTTGATAGAAGCAGTGATCATAAATTGAAATAATTGTTGGTTTTAAGATGATGTTGGATGCGTTGGTTGAAACTGGCTTAGCAGTGTGTGAGGGTTGGTATCCTTGTTTGAACATAGGAACCAATACATTTAAGTGTGTACCTGGGCATGACCAACTGGTCATGTTCAGTAGGGCAAACTGCAGCAAAACGGAAAATGACCATCTGTTCTTATTGGGGAAATTCGTATAGAAACTCAGTTTCACCTTGTTTAAAAATGTTTTCTCCCAACTGAACACTGCCCTAATAATTTGCATGAAGCACCAAAAATCTGTTCTGAGACTAACTTGTATGAGTTGAGATCAAATTCTGTGTAGATAATTCCTTATGTTGGGATTCATGATAATATCTGTTTGTTATTCCAGGTACAGCCAGAGCAGCAGTGAGATGGGTGCAGATCACCAACACAGCAGCCACAGACAAGCACAGGTGGAAGAGGTGGATGAAGAGCAGGGTCAGGAAGAACATATGGATGAAGGGGATGTAGCAGAGAGCAAAAGACAAGGTAAGTCGAGGGAATTCCTCTCCATTTCCTCTCCCATCTCCTGCATGTCAAAACAATCAACATCCTTCAGTTTCTTCCATTTGCAGACCTGCCAACCTTCATGCAATTTGAGGTCAAAGTACACGGTATGAAAAACTACCTCAAAATATGCAAAGAATAGACTTCTAGTTGACACATTGGTTTTTGACTCAACTGTCTGAAGTTGGAGCTGAGCCAATTAGAGGACAAAAAATCTAGCTCCCGCTCACTCCACGTAGTCGTAGTACTGTTTTCCTCCATCAAGCTGGTTTGCAGTGCACCACTTTGTCCGTTAACAACACCGATGTGAGGAAAACAAAACTGTTTGCCAAATACATTTTACAAAATTGTATGTGTTAAGCACAACCTAGTTGTCTCCTTAGCTAAGGCATAATTACTACGACGGTAGTTAGGTACAGCGTTTGGTCAACTATAACCAAGCAAGAACACTTTCTTGCATACACATGCTTAGAGCTACGCAACGGTAGTAGTCGCGAGTGCATTGATAGGAAACATTTGAGGTGGATGCCTGGATGGAAACAGACATGGCGAAGAGAGTTGTCCCACTAATACAGTCCTTCACAGAAGGTTATGTTAGACTGTTAAAGATTAGGCATCGGATGAGGACTCTATTGCATTGACAGGCACGAGTGATAAAAGACGTTGACGTGTGTGGACATTTGGTCATGTTCTTTGCTAGTTATTATGTCAAGTTTCCGGTAAGCGATGGGGGAGTGATTGCTTGCTACAAGAGCAGAAAACGTGAAGGCATAGACCTCTAGACCTCTTTGAAAAGTGAGTCAGGTAAAGAGCTTTTTTAAAAGGGGCAGTGTTGTATTTTGAGACATGCTTGAATAAGCTAAGAAGCCAATCGGCAGAGGGTACCATACATTTTTGTCTGATTCTTTGTAATAATAATGGTATGGGAATAAAAAATGTGGTTTCTTGCATCAAACAATACAACATTTTCAGTCACCTCTTGTCAGAAGGACAAGTGACTAAACAGGTTATATCAGGGCTGCATTCCTGCAGAGGTTCCCAACGGGGATCATTGCGGTGCGGTCTGCATTTTTCCTGCTACAAGTTTGGAACGGGCAGTCACGCAGACACCTTTCAGATTAAAATATTTTAACTGTCCTGCACATTATTTGGAAACGGTCATCTTTCTGCTTTGTTCGCGTCAGGCTACCTATTGTATTAAAAGCACATCTTTGTCGCATTATTCACACACACACACTCAGAAATCTGCTGCTTCAAATTCAGTATCCCACCTCTCCTCTCCTAGTTAGCACCTTTCCAAGGAAATTAACTTAAATATGATTAAACTATAGTTTTTTAGTGTCTTTAAATAAATATTCATAATGGAAAGAAGTGGAGGCCGCTCAACCAATGTGGGTCGAGGTATAATCAGAAAATGAGAGGAAAGGAAAAGGCACAACGCGCACACAGGCTACCATGGTGAGCGAGCATTGCGGCCTTTCATTTATAAAAAATATTTTTAAAATGATTGATTACCCGTTTACTTGTCTCTGCATGCAAATTGTCCTCCTAAAAGGTAGGCTATTTCCTATATGTAGCTCAAGAGAAAGTGCAAGTGTTCATTCTTGCTGCTTCAAGTTCAGTTGCCACACGTGCGAGATCAGGTGTACGTGTGGTCTCAATTAAATAGTGTAGGCTATAGCCTATGCGTGTGTGGAGAAGCACAGGGCAGTATTATTTCCAAGGAAATGTTCTTCCTAGATATGATTTAGGCTATAGTTTACTACATTGTCAATAAATAAATATTGATCACCCATATTTGTCTTGTCTGAATATTATTATAATAAAAAATTTTAACCCTTATTTTACCAGGTAAGTTGACTGAGAACACATTCTCATTTGCAGCAATGACCCGGGGGATAATTACATGGGAGATGAGAGTGGATGAATGAGCCAATTCTAATCTTAAAGGTAGGCTCTAAAACGTAGCTCAGGAGAAAGTGTAAGCCTCTCCAACTCTGCTCTCTTTAAACTACTTCTAGCATATTGGCTGATATAGCCCAGGAATACCGATAGCCTAATGGGCCATATGAGAATCTCTGGTAATTGAACCTATTTCTTAGGTTGTTATTATTACGCATTTTGAGTTGCGTCACATATGTGTAAAATGCTGTATGAAAAGCTGCGCTTGCGGGTGGAATGAGGAAATCGGTCCATCGCAGACCTCTACCCTACAGTATCAAGCCCTGCATAATGTTTACAGAAGTCTCATGGAATGTAGACCTACATTGAACACCACACATTGGCTGCTATTGTAGGCAGTGTCTTGGCTATAATAGCTATTTTATTAGCTATTTGTTTTTGGACTAAGGATTACACACGTGTACATTTTAAACATATATTTCTAGTTAGCTACTGAAGAGCAGCCAATTACCAAGTACCCACAACAATCTATAGCCTACCATTTCTACTGAGTCAGTGTTCGGCCAACAGCATTATTAGGCCAATTGTTTTTTGCATTTGTTAGATTTTTTTATTCATTTATTTAACCAGGAAGGGCTCATTGAGGTTTGAAATATCTTTTTCAAGAGCGTCCCAGCCAAGATAGGCAGCACCAAGTCATTACAAAATTACAGACAAGTAATCTAATAAAAAAACTGAATTGACAAGAGTATAACAAAATCATAAAACAGCTAAATAAAAACATTGAAAGGTCAGGGAATCAGTCTCAAGATCATTCATCAGTGATTTAAAAATACCAATCGGGTTCTCCCAGTTTAAAAGTATTTTGCAAGGCGCACCAAGATGATGGCGCAGAGTACATAAAAGCCCTTTTACCAAATTCAGTTCAGACATTTGGAACAGCTAGCAGGATAAAGTCCAGCGAATGAAGAGTACCCACCATATTTCTGAACAATAAAAATGCCCAAATAAAAAGGTAGTAAACCCAAAATGGCTTTGTAAATAAAAGTATACCAGTGACTGAGCCTACTAGTCACTAGAGAAGGCCAGCCAACCCTGGTATACAAAGTGCAGTGGTGCGTAAGGATTTTGCAGTTTAAAATGCGCCATGGTAAAGGGTGTCAATTGATCTCAAACACTGAGCGAAAGCATTCATATATAAAATATCCCCTTAGTCTAGTAAAGGCAGAAATGTAGCTGATTACTAGCCTCCTTCTGGCTTCAAAAAGAAAAACAGGTCTTATTCCTAAAATAAAATCCCAATTTCAGCTTCAATTCTTTTGTAAGTTGTTGACTGTGCAACTTAAAAGAGAGGCCGTCATCAATTAAAATGCCAAGATATTTATGAGGTTACAGTCTCAATCTCATTGCCCTGACAGGTAGTAATAGGAGAAAGGTTCAGAGGTCTATTTCTTGATTTAGAGAACACCATTAGTTTAGTTTTGTCAGTATTGAGGATAAGCTTCAATTGACACAAGGTATAGGAGTCTGCAAGTTCTGGAAAGCTTTTGTAAGGGACGAGGCACAACAGTAAATAACAGTATCATCAGCATAAAAACGAGCAGTATGGGTGTAGCACATGTTCTGTCATGGGGTCCAGTGGTGCCGCACTGAAGTAGTGATAAAAAAATGTCAAGGTTCGCAGGTCTGCATTGTGTTTTTAAACACTATTTAAGGCAGTAAACTTCAGACTTGTTTACATAGAGTTTATTTGCATTGTTGTATAAAAATCTCTGCCTTGTCTTTACCCTGTAGTTCTAAATCCCTTCGCTAAAGGGACTGCTGCATCACCTGAGAAACCTTCTCCCAGACCTGGTGAGCACACGCATTCATGGAATGCCATTCTGTTCTCCTGGATACACTAGTCAATGGTCCACTGCCATCCTTATGAATCTAAAATCAAGTGTTCCCAATGGGTACATAAACACATAGTTGTATGCTACACACACTCTTAAGTCTGTTGCACCCCATCTAGACACTTTTCAGTTTAAATGTTGGGGCTTCCAGGAAGTCCCTTTGGGGTGCCCTGAACCTTGCCTAAGACAAAACCTAAGGGAAGCGCTTGCTAACACCAAGAATATACTTGGCAATGACTGTTGTTATACGTGACATTATCACACGTTGTTAAACATTAGCCTTCTTTCCTTCCTTACAGGAAGCAAAGAAGGACGTGTGAACCCTTTCAAGGTAAGTCTCTTGTGCTTTTGGGGCAGGTTAAACCAATATCGAGAGAGACCCCTTACTAGAAAGGAAGTGTCATTTTCTTGCTTAAAAGTATCTATTGAATGTGTTAAATACATAACATGTGACCCATCATACTTGGGTTTTGACCTCAGGTGAGCAGCGGGTTAGGGAGGTCGGGTTCGGCGGTGGCTCAGAACAGGGTGACAAACGTCCTGGACAGCATGATGTCGTCCAGCAAGAAGCCCACTGCTCTGCAGAGCAGCTCCGGCTCCATGGGGACACTGAACAAAACACCTTTCCTTAAGCCTCTGGCTCCCAGACCCAAGACCAAGGTACAACACAATAGTCAGATAGAAGCTTAAGAAATGTTAGGAGAGTGAGTGATCAAATACCACCAACCTTTTGGTTGTGTGGGAATAAATGGATCTGAATCTGAATAAATGGATCTGAGTATTACAGCGTTTACATGTTTGACAGTGTTGACATAAGCATTACGGTGCAATGCATTGGATTGCTGGTGACTTAAACACGCTGTTGTCTTCTGCAGACCCAGTCTACACTGCTGCACATGAACGCTCCCAAAGCAGCCAATAAGAAAGTAGCGGAGGAGCGGGAGCCGGCAGTGTGTAGGCTGAAACAGACCGAGGCACCGCCTCCAGCCTCACCAGCAGAAAATGTTGAGAATAAGAAGTGAGTAATGAGTGCTGTTCAAAATCACAATCACCGGAGAAGATGTATGCAAATTATAACGGGGGAAAGGTCTTCTTCCCATTTATTATTCATTATTAATCAGTGGGGCAGTTCCACTCCTTGAATTATTTTTGCTTTATTGAAGAGTGTTGAATATATGGGGTGAGTGGGCCAGATTTGAACTAATGCCCTCTGGCTTACATGTGTCCGCTGGAACCACACAGGCCACCTTCATTCCATTCTAAATGGAGCGACGGTGCTCCGTTTGCGTCGCGCTCTATGTAGTTCGAGGTACTTTTGTGCGTAGAGTGTATTGAGCCCATAACGGAAACTGGTGCAGAGTGAATGAGAGTAGGTGTACGACAATTAATGTAAGGTGTGTATGTCAGGCACAAGTCGGGTTTCCAGCTGTGGCTGGAGGATAATAGGAGGATCATCCTGGCTGACAACCCCGATCTGGAGGAGACTGATGTCATCAAGGAGGCCATTGGCCGCTTCAGGACCCTGTCTGCAGACGACCGGCTGGTAAGACACCGTACACACCTTGTGTGTGTGTGCTTCCTTAATTAACACGTGGTGCTATGACACTTTTGTCTGTGAGAGAGATTATTTATCTACTTGATTAATGTGGTGTATTCAAATGACCTGATTCTATTCAAATGTTCAGTAACATCTACTCTGCGCGCGCACAAGAAAATGCCTCCAGACTCATTGTGATGGCGGAGCGTCAACTTTTAGCAATACAAGACCCAAATCACACTGTTGAAAATGTATGAATGAAAATACACCCAAATCTTTGGTGACATTCTGTTTTTGTGCTTAATATTCAATATTTGATCTCAAATCGAAATTGCTGGAGTATAGAGCCCATCTTTTTTTTTTACTGCCCAAATACTTAACAAGCGCACTCTAAAAATGATGAAGCACAAGAAAGACCCCGTATTCCCTTATTATCCCACAAGAAAGACCCCTTATTTCCATGTGACAAGGCAGAAATGCCCCTTTAGATACTTCTTATTTATCATACACATACAGTTAATCCAAAATCCCCCTGTATCTATTGAAGACTCCTCTCATCTCCCCCCACACACACACCTTTGCCCTCAATTCGTGGGGCATGGATTCTACATGGTGTCGAAAGCATTCCACAGGAAGGCTGGCCCATGTTGACTCCAATGTCTCACTGGTATGTCAAGTTTGCTGGATGTCCTTTTGGTGGTGACCCATTATTGATACACACGGGGAAACTGTTGCACGTGAAAAACCCAGCAGCGTTGCAGTTCTTGACATACTAATTCCGGTGCGCCTGGCACCTACTACCATTCCACGTTCAAAGCCACTTAAATCTTTTGTCTTGCCCATTCACTCTGAATAGCACACATACCCAATCCATGTCTCAATTGTCTCTGCCCCTTCATCTACACCACGTGTCAAACTCATTCCATGGAGGGCCGAGTCTCTGCAGGTTTTTGTTCGACCCTTGTACTTGATTGTTGAATTAAGTTCACTAATTAGTAAGGAACTCCTCTCACTTGGTTGTCTAAGTTGAAAGGAAATTCCAAAAACATTGCTAGAAGGCTGGAAGCTGCTTAACCGGCTCACTAGTGGCGCAGCGGTCTAAGGCACATCACTACAGACCCTGTTTCGAGACATGGTTCTGTATCACAACCGGCCGTGATCGGGAGTCCCATAGGGCGGTGCACAATTGGCCCAGCGTCATCTTGGTTAGGGGAGGGTTTGGTTGGGGTAGGCCTTCATTGTCAATAAGAATTTGTTCTTAACTGACTTGCCTAGTTATATTTAAAATAAAAACCTGTACAACACAAGTACATTTTTTACTGTAGCATGTACAGTATTGAGATTCCTCAAATACAATTTAAATATTTTTCCAAAAGACCATGCCAAGAGGTTAAATAAAGCCTTTAAGACAACCTGTCAAATTGGTGTGGTTTTATATTGTAAATGTAGAATTGCCCGGGAGGTGATGGAATGAAAGTACCCTCTTGTCGCTGTCAGTGGTCCTCGCCGAAACCCCTCCATTAACGCGTTGGAATGAGTGATAATTACCATTCCCAGGCTAACGCTCCCTTAACCCCAGGCTGTATACAGACTTATGCCCATCTGTGTTGGTGTGGGCTTATACATACACACATACACAACAACACTATTCACTGTGGCGTATCCATCATATATTCCATAAGATTGGTCAATATATTTAGTCTGTTGCGACATTTGTCAAATGGAATGGGATTCCAATGGTAACCAAAGTGTTGAAAGCATATGAAACAGTGCTAGAAGGCAGACACTGCATGCTGCAAACAAACTGCTCCTCAATCTGCTGGCTTGGAACCGAATACCTAAATGGTTGGGTTTACATTCCAGACGGTGTGCTTTAACAACTGGTGTGACCGAGGTTTTGGTGATGATTTTGAGCAGTCCATTATTAAAGTCAATCAGAAAGGGGTTAATGTTAATATTTGGAGACCTCAGTATCGCTGACTACCAGTGCTATTTTTGTTGGTATTGTTAGGAAGCTGTGATGCTCCTCTTTTCTACATCGAAAACTCTTGAGTTGTCGATCTACCTGACGGACGGCCACCAGGTGGTAAGGGTAGGCAACAACACGTCTGCCACGCTGATGCTCAACACGGGGGCCCCTCAGGGGTGTGTACTTAGCCCCCTCCTGTACTCCCTGTTCACCCACGACTACGTGGCCGAACACGACTCCCTCCACCACCATCATAGGCCTGATCACCGACAACGATGTGACAGCCTATAGGGAGGAGGTCCGAGACCTGGCAGTGTGGACTACAGGAAAAGGAGGGCCGAACAGGCACCCATTATCATTGACGGGGCTGTAGTGGAGCGGGTCGAGAGTTTTAAGCTCCTTTGTGTCCACATCACTAGCAAACTATCATGGTCCAAACACACCAAGACAATCGTGAAGAGGAGACTGAAAAGATTTGGCATGGATCCCCAAATCCTCAAAGTTATACAGCTGCACCATCGAGAGCATCCTGACCGGTTGCATCACTGCCTGCTATGGCAACTGCTCTGCATCTGACGTAAGGTGCTACAGAGGGTAGTGCTTCCTGCCATCCAGGACCTAAGCTATAAGCCACCCCCAAGCCATAAATAAGACTGCTGAACAATTAATCAAATGGCCACCGGACTATTTACATTGACCCTTGCATTTGTTTTGTACACTGCTGCTACTCGCTGTTTATTATCTATGCATAGTCACTTCACCCCTACCTACATGTACAAATTACCTTGACTAACCTGTACCCCTGCACATTGTCTCGGTACCCCCTGTATATAGCCTCATTTCATTGTTACTTTTTATTATTTTTTACTTTAGCTTGTTTGGTAAATATTTTCTTAACTCTTCTTGAACTGCACTGTTAGTTAAGGGCTTGTAAGTAAGCATTTCACGGTAAGGTCTAAACCTGTTGTATTCGGCGCATGTGACAAATAAAGTTTTGCTACCTCACTATGCGAGGTCTTGGTTCAAATGTAATTCACTAGGATATATTTTGTGGTAGATCTGACTGGCTTTTGCTCAGTTTTGTGCTCAATTTTGACTCTGACCTGCACACCTGCCCTCTCCTCTCTAAAAGACAGACAGGTTTTCAATATAATCAAATTTGAAGGGTCACTGTCATGGTTGGACATATTTAGGCAGGTGCTTGGGCACCTGTAGCCATCCCGACCTCCCCTCGTCCCCCGTGCACATATCTAGCCCTATTTTAAACCCCAGTCTATTCTATAGTACTATTACTTGCCTTTTACCTTTGATAGAGTAACCTACAAAAACACACACTGCATTTGTATCTGTGTTCCCCTGTGTTGAGGACCTGCTCGTGACCCTGCACACACCAAGCCACTCAGTGGAGGGAGTGGATGACACTCCGCATAGCCTAAAGGAGGGGAAAAGGGGATCAGAGAGAGATGGAGGCTTTATATGCCTGTTGCTTGGAAACCCAGTGTGTCTGTGGGTAGTGGGCACAGTGTATTGATCTTATGGTAATGATTCCTAAAGGGTGTGTGTTGGTGTGTATGGTTGTAAATTAGCCAGTAAATATACTGCAGGCGACTGGGGGCACATTTAAGGCTTGTATTTACTATTCAGTGAGTCGGGTGTGAAGAATAGGAGTGGGAGGTTGTGAGAACGCGGAGAGTGGGCCCTGCCCACCGCCACGCGCTCCGCTTCATGACTCATCACGGCTCCATTTACTTCTAGGGCTGCGTTTCAAATGGCACCCTATTCCCTATATAGTGCACACTGCGCTCTGTTAAAAAGTATTACACTATATAGGGAATTAGGGTGCCATTTGGGATGCCACCCAGGCCTTTTGTCTCTTCCCAGAGAGAAACACAAGGAGAAAAGGCTGCCGGGCTTGCTGAACAAGAAGTGTCCCCGTCTACCAGTAGTGATTACACATAACAGGATGCAATTTAAAACTGCATGGCTGAGTTGGGGACCATGTGTGTGTTCGTGTGCTTTGTTGTCAAGCTGTGTATGATACAAATGTCACATTTGAATTTGGTTTGCAATTGAATTCCAATTGAAGACTCTTGTGAAGAGAAATATTGACTATTATGATTTTCTCTCTTCTTTTTTGTTCAGACCTTGACAGAGCGGGCAAAAGGACAGTCTGAAGACGTGGCGGATATGAAAAAACGAAAGCGAGGAGAAGGGGAGACAAGCAGGGGAGACAAGAACGGACAGAGTGAGGCAGACGAGACTAGACAGAGTGAGGCAGACGAGACCAGTGCCAAAAAGAAAAAGCCCTTAGACACCTCAGCCAAGCTCTCAGCATTTGCCTTCAACAAAAATTAAACATAAGATCACATCATGGACTGATTTTTTTGTATATATTTGTTTATATATATATACATTTTGCTCCATATGTCTGTTTACTTAGGGTTATAGATCACAACTATATATATAATGCTCATTTGTGGATTGGTGCTGATTGAGATCTTTTTTGTATAACATTTCATCAGAATATGTCTCATAGGTTTCCAGTTTCATTAGCACTGTTTGGTATGCTCGTGATGCAGACCTTTCGATTATTAATTTCTTTTCCGATATGTAACTAGGAGTTAGAGGAATTTCATAGATGGCATCAAAGCGAAATATCCTGAGCACTTGAAATAGCTGTGACAAATATAGAACATGAAGAGAGCAACTGATAAGGGCACACGTAAATGGTTATTCTGTTCAGCATCTCAATTTAGGTTTTTCCTGTTTACCAATTTCCTCTTAGCTTGTATTGTTTTTAAAACAATATAGTATATTGTTTTTTTTATTGTACTGTATCCGACTATTGAATAAAAATAAATGTTTTCCATCCAGTCTTTTTATTTTTCTAAATAACTTTTTATAGAAGAACATACAAATAAGCACAACTGTAGCACAATTTGGTCTGCTACTCTATCTTTTTTATTAAGGAAACTGACACCTGTTTAAAAATACTGTTACACATTTTTTTTAAACATGTTGAGACTGAATAGACCTATAACAATCACTAGTTGTGATTGTGAATATAACGGTAACAATTTACTTGAAGGGGGTAGACAAGGCATTTGTAAAACAAGTCAAAACAGACCTTGGGAGTGTTGCAGTGTCATTAATAACCTTCATAACACATTCAACATCACTGATAATAAGTTGAAGTTATTTATTCATTGTAGGCTACAACAGATGTGTTACCCTGTCTTTTGTTAGAGTGCAATAGCTGAATTGTGGTAGTCTGTGATTCACTGGGATTTCCTAACTTTTAATTTTTTATGAAAAACTATTGAGGAAAAACACTGAAATTTAGAAGTGGTGTAAAGTACTTAAGTAAAAATACTTAAAAGTACTGAAGTTGTTTTTTGGGGTAACTGCTACTTTACTACATTCCTAAAGAAAATATGCACTTTTTACTACAAACATTTTCCCTGACAACCCAAAGCACTGATTACATTTTGAATGCTGAGCGGGACAGGAAAAATGTCCAATTCACACACTTTATCAAGAGAACGTCCCTGGTCATCTCTACTGCCTCTGATACGGTGTACTCACTAAAAACACATGTTTTGTTTTTAAATGATGGAGTGTGTCCCTGGCTATCCATGAATAAAAAAACAAGAAAATGGTGCCATCTGGGTTGCTTAATAAGGATATGAAATAATTTATACTTTTACTTTTGATACTTAAGTATATTTAAAACCAAATACTTTCAGACTTTTACTTCAGTAGATTTCTATTAAGGCCACATGGTGGCATATTGCGTAGTAAATTCACTGAATAGTGTATATCCTCCAACTGTGGCATATTCTGACCCATACAGAATTTGAGTGTTCTGAATTGCCTGACGACTCAAACTGAATTCTCCACTGCTTTTTCATTTGCTACATACTTCAGCCTGATTGGTGACAGATGTTCATGCGAATATTCTAAATTCTGCATAAAAACATGTTTTCCATCAGAGATGTTTTTACATCAAATTGACTTGTTGCGGATAAAAGGCTGTGCGGGATGACTTAGTGCACATAAAAATACCTTTGGTTAAATTCCCATGTACTGAATATAAAATACAAGTTAAAACATCTCATGAAAAATGTTGTTATACAGGGAGTGTGCACACTGGTATTGGCAGGTGCGCTCCAGCCAACAGCTCACAGATACAGTGCGGATATAGCCGAAAGGAGATTATGGACAAAAGCGGTAGATTATTTTTATTTGTCAAATGAAAGCCAAGCATTGACGAACATGTCACCAGAATAAGACCCTCGATATTTATTGGAAAGGAGCATCGAGCTCATCACCTTGCACTTTCACCACCCTGTGAAGTTCATAATTTATTTAATCTGTAGCCTAATAAACTGTATGCTCTCTTGACAAGTCATAGTGGGAGGACCACACAAAACATATCATCACATGACTCCCAAGTTTACTTTGTTATTATATACATATTTGCTCATAAAAGCGTTTCCACCACATTTCTCGCATAATTCATTTTTACTGCCACAAAAAGATCACCTTGTCAACATTTGGAAAGTTTACTGACAAATGTTCTGTTAACATCAGGCCTTTCATTACATTTTGTTTTATCTGACATGTACTTTGCTAGCATAAAAAGGTTGGATGGAAATCTTGTTAGAGACTGCCATAATTGAAGTGGTTTATGGTGACCTCAAAATGAGAGGCGTTGGCCAAAACAGTCATCAGTTATTGGATCATCCCTAACCAATCAGAGTACCAAAGCCAATGACGAATTTTCAAAACGCCCATCCCATTGGTTTCTGAGACCAATCAGACGGTCTAGAATACATTTTCATTCTCAAAACCATCAGGGGGGTACTCAGAGCCAGACTCATTCCAGAGAAGAAACTAACATCCGTGGGCGTGGCGTAGCATTTGGCCGGAGAAAGGAGTTTGAGTAGACAGGCAATGTTCTCCATTGGCTTACTACATACAACTGACAGAACGTGACGTACACAAAATGCTCGACCAATAGAAATGCACGAGGATTATATCGATATAAAGCCATGGGGTACCAACCGTCTGAGAGTGAGTGCTTCATGTACTTTGATGCATTCAGGTGACGGCAGTGTACTCTGCAGGTGGGGCGTTCAAAAACAAAGCTGCGTCCATTAAGCGAAAAACACTGGAAAGCGCATCCTCCATTAGTGAAAAGACCTCACGTCAATTCTGAACTATGGAGCGCTCAAAACAGTGTCACGATAATGAAGCGGACAGTAAACCGACTACGAACGAAAGTTCTATTAATGGACACTTGGTAAAAAAAGACAACCAGATCTTGGTAGGCCTAGCTCAAGGGACGGGGACGGCCGGTGAGTCGAGTTCGCACACAGGGTCCTCGGTGGTAGAGGGCTGGAAGCATGAGCGCACCCGAAGTATGGAAGACAACGAGATCAACTTGCCTTGTCTTGCGGCTGCCTACACCACTATTCTCCGGGGGCTCGGGGAGGACCCGCAAAGACAGGGACTTCTAAAAACTCCGTGGAGAGCCGCGACTGCCATGCAGTTCTTCACCAAGGGCTACCAGGAGAAAATCATAGGTGAGTCAGTCGGAATGTCCCTTTCCCCAAGTTGTCAACACTTTCCTATGTTGTAAGAAAGAAAGTGACCTTAAAACTAAACCTTTTAATTTACCTGAAATATAGACACATTTAGATGTGATTTACTTAGGCTACTGAACTCCAATCAAGAAATCTGTTTTGGAAGGAGAAATATGCTATTTATTATGCTGATATAACTGTTATTAATATATATATATATATATTACTGTACCAGTCAAAAGTTTGGACACACCTACTCATTCATGGGTGTTTCTTTATTTTTACTCTTTTATACATTGTATAATAATAGTGAAGAGATCAACACTATGAAATAACACATGGAATCATGTAGTAACCAACAAAGTGTTAAACAAATCAAAATATATTTTATATTTGAGATTCTTCAAAGTGGCCACCCTTTGCCTTGATGACAACTTTGCACACACTTGGCATTCTCTCAACCAGCTTCACCTGGAATGCTTTTTCAACAGTCTTTAAGGAGTTCCCACATATGCTGAGCACTTTTTGGCTGCTTTTCCTTCACTTTGCGGTCCAATGAATCCCAAACCATCTCAATTGGGTTGTGGTCGGGTGATTGTGGAGGCCAGGTAATCTGATGCGGCACTCAATTACTCATCTTCTTGATCAAGTATCCCTTACACAGCCTGGAAGTGTGTTGGGTCGTTGTCCTGTTGAAAAACAAGAGCTAAGCGCAAACCAGCTGGACAAAACCCTTGAATGAGTAGGTGTCCAAACTTTTGATTGATACTGTATGTATACACACTTCTTACATCCGTAGTCTATGGTCAGGTGTTTTAGAAGATGCTTAGCCGCACATTCAATTAACTTGATTGTTTTTTTGTAAAACAATGTTCAGTATAAGAGCTACAGATTCTTATTTAGAGCTGTGCAGTACAACATTTGAAATCATTATTGGCATTGGAGACAGGCTTCTCTCAAATGACCATAGTATGTGATTTAGAGCAGTTGAGTACAAAATAGTACATCAAGAAAGAAGGATGCACAATCTATGTTCAGCGTACATTCATAGACAAGTAACCCTACAATAAATGTTGTTTCTAATATTCTCTGTTGATGCACTTTTCCCTCATTTGTCTGTGATACCCTTCTTTCTACACAATACCGCTATTTCTGTCCATCCTTAGGAAACAGTTACCTTGCATATCAAGGCTCAACAAGTCCCCTGGTCATCCTTACCAGACTTTATTGGTTCTGTTCTCCATGGTTGGGACTGTTTTAGTGGTGGAGCTGGGGAGCTGCCCCTCGCAGTATTATTAACTCCGCCCTCCCCCCACCAAAAACCCATCTGGAGTTGGTTTCGCGGGGAGCACTTTGAGGTTCTGTGTAATATGTTTGAGGAGACATACGGAGAGAATGTGTTAGTGACACTCATCTTCTCTAGCTGAAAAACATGCATCTTGGATAACTTGAGAATGCTTGGGCCCTGTCTGGTTTATATGGACTCAATGCTCTTTCCCCACTGTTTGAGGTGTTGTGGTATGGAAACGTGGGGCCAAACCAAACAGTAAATCCAGCAAAAAGTGAAGCGTCACGATGAGTCACGGTTGCGTGTTCAGGAGCACTGAAGCGAGTAGTATTCTCTCCCTTTTTGGATTAGCTCTTATTCTGCACCACCACTTTGTTTAAATGTGTAATGTATTGAAGATTTTTGAAGAGCTGACTAACTTCTATGGCCAGTTTCACAAACCCAGACTAAGCCTGGATGAAAAACAAAGGAGATTCTCAAAGAAGAATCTTCATTCCAAGTGCTTTTTAGTCCAGGAATAGGCTTAATCAGATTGCGGAAAACCGCAATAGGTGTCATATTCGCCTTGTCACAGTGAGCCAGTGGATATATGGATATACACTACAAAAGTATGTGGACACCCCTTCAAATGAGTGAATTTGGCAATTTCACCCATACCTGTTGCTGACAGGTGTGTGACATCGAGCACACAGCCATGCAATCTCCATAGACAAACATTGGCAGTAGAATGGCCGTACCGAAGAGTGCCACCTTTCCAACAAGTTAGGTTATCAAATGTATTCCCTGCTAAAGCTGCCATGGTCAACTGAAAGTGCTGTTATTGTGAAGTAGAAACTTCTAGGAGCAACAACGGCTCAGTCGCAAAATCGTAGGCGACACAGGCTCACAGAACGGAACCTCAGAGAGCTGTAGCGTGTAAAAATCGCCTTACCAAAGAATTGAAGAGTCAAGTGTATTTGTGATGAAATTAGGTTTAATACATTTCTTCCTGGCCTGATGTTACGAACAACACATTGGTTGCAACGCTCACTACCAAGTTCCAAACTGCCTCTGGATGCAACGTCAGCACAATAACTGTTTGTCGGGAGCTTCATGAAATGGGTTGAGCAGTGGAGACGTGTTCTCTGGAGTGATGAATCACACTTCACCATCACTTCACCATCTGGTAGTCCGACGGACAAATCTGGGTTTGGCGGATGTCAGGAGAAGGCATAGTGCCAACTGTAAAATTTGGTGGAGGAGAAATAATGGTCTGGGGCTGTTTTTCATGGTTCGGGCTAGGCCCCTTAGTTCCTGTGACAGGAAATATTAACGCCACAGCATACATTCTAGATGATTCTGTGCTTCCAACTTTGTGGCAACAGTTGGAGGGGAAGGCCCTTTCCGTTTCAGCATTACAATGCCACCATGCACAAAGTGAGGTCCATACAGAAATGGTTTGTCGAGATCGGTGTGGAAGAACTTGATTGGCCTGCACAGAGCCCTGACCTCAACCCCATCGAACACCTTTGGGTTGAATGGGCATGGCTCGCTGTCGGCGTTCCAAATCACCCAACATCAGTGCCCGACCTCACTAATGTTCTTGTGGCTGAATGAAAGCAAGTCCTCGCAGCAATGTTCCAACATCTAGTGGAAAGCCTTCCCAGAAGAGTGGAAGCTGTTATCGCAGCAAAGGGGGGACCAACTCCATATTAATGCCCATGATTTTGGAATGACATGTTCGACGAGCAGGTGTCCACATACTTTTGTGTATGTGTGAGTGTGAGACTGTGTGGTTGCTTGCACATGCCATGTGTGTTTCGTGTGTGTGTGTGCGCATGTGTGTGTCTGTTTGTGTGAGCAAATAAGTGACTCGTTTTATGAGTGCCCAGGGCGTACAGGATGTCAGTGTGAATAATGCAGAGCTGAACTGGTAGGTCTTACTTTTATAGGGTCTTCTAACTCCAACAGTGGACAGTCTCTTTCACTCACACACACACTTAGTTTCTACACATTCTCACTTATTCACAGAATTTCCACTAAAATCCCTCGATGCTGACCCAGACTTTGTCATTTCTGTTAATAAAAATAATGACTCGTGTTTGTTGCGCAAGACGGGTTCGTAGTGGAATGAAATCTAGCCCTATGAGGCTCATTGTCCTTACTATTTTAATATAGTGTATTATAACATTTTGTTCATAGGGCATTATGACTAGGCTGTATAATTCCTTATCTAGTTGCTTATTATGTGCTTATCTAGATGTTTATGAGCAGTTATTAGCACCTATGTCATGCATTATATATTTTGCAATAAATGCATTATGAAGTGGGTTCATGTTACTTCTCATTTATGCATTATGCTATGTGCTTATTATGCATTAGGAAGAAGGTATTCATAGGAAGAGATGCCATTCATGTTTATGTATGATGCTATCAACACATGAGATTCCAAGAAAAACCTGAATGGCATATCCTTCATAGCTGCATTTGAAGGCAGTAAAGCAATATGCATATGTCACGTTCGAGCGACTCACTTTTGTCAAGTCGTTGACAATCGTTGGTCACCGCCTTTCAAAGTGCTTTATAGGTATAAATTTGTCAGACTTGCAGTTTTTGATGAAGTCTCCTTCGAGTTGGTGCAGTTGCTTCTCACCAAGTGCACCATGCAGCCGTCACCTGCATTGTGGGATGCACTATTTGTCAACCAATCATTAAGGTGTTTCTTTCTCATTTAGGTGTTGATGCGAAGGGGCAGGGGGAGGACAGCACTGCTACAGGGGATTGAGAGAAGGGTAGTGAGGGAGGAAGGGAGAGAGGAGAGAGAAAAAGGGAGATGGGGATAGAAAGCAGATTGGCCACCAGCGCTTGACATCCTGACAATTTGTAATGTAGCCATAGTGACTGTGTGGTTTTTGTCTGAGATGAGTTGATGCTGATTTGATTTCCTGTTCTTTTGCTGTGGCCCAGTCACGTGTGTGTGTAGTGTGTGTGTGTGGAGTGTAGGGAACCAGACTGGTGAGGGGCAACTGCTCTCTGAACATCTGCTGCCCTTAGGTTGGTGAGATGAACTGGGGATGGTGCTCGATTTCATCAGTAGAGCTTTACCAAAAAAACACATTGGAGGGAGACATTTGGAGTACTGCTTGAGTGGAAAACCCAAATAGTAGCACTGTTCCTTTAAGCACGTTCAAATATTATCATTAATGTTCTTAATGACTTTATTCTAACCTACTGAACGTGTCAGAGAGCAGTGAATCTATGAAAGACTGTTACCTCCAATTGTCAATAAAGAAATCATAATATTCTAACAGTGATGTGAAATCAGCATTTGTTCATTTTGTTTTTTAACCAGTCTAGTGAAACTGCACTTGATATTCTAATAATTCTTATCCTATACATCAGCCATACTCAACTGATGGACCGGGATCCAGATCCGGACCCAGAGCATTTACATTACATTTAAGAGCAGAGTCAATACAGACTGCGGGTCCCAAAATAAAATGTAAAAAAATATATATATTCGTTTTATTAGGAATTCAGTCAAATCTCATTTAATTTGTCACATGCGCAGAATACAACGGGTGTAGACTTTACTATGAAATGCTTGCTTACGAGCCCTTCCCATGGATGCAAAAGCAAGGTTTTTAATTTCCTGGCAGCCTATCTACTGAGGTTGGGTTGGAGTGGGAGGTAAAGTTACCATGGTAACATGGTGAGTGAGCAGAGGGTCTGACTTGTTGCTTTAGGGTCCTACCTTGTTGTGGTTTTGCAGCTTGTCTGTGATTATTATAAAAATAGTAACACGAGGAATAATGTACACAAGAATGAAGCTATATACAGGGAGTATCAGTGCCAGATCAATGTATGAAGTAGATATGTACATGAAGGCAGGGTAAAGTGACTAGGCAGGATTGATGATGATGATGATATAATAATAAATAAACTGAGTAGCAGCGTGTGTGTGAAATTGTCAGCGTGGCGTGTGTGTGTATATACACACTGTTTATAGTCTTGTGAGTGGACATAGGGTCCGTGCAAGATGGGGTCAATGCAGATAGTCCGGCTAACCATCTAATGAACTATTTAGCAGTCCTATGGCTATTTAGCAGTCCTATGGCTATTTAGCAGTCCTATGGCTATTTAGCAGTCCTATGGCTATTTAGCAGTCCTATGGCTGTTTAGCAGTCTTATGGCTTGGGGGTAAAAGCTGTCTCGGAGCATGTTGGTCCGAGAGCCGATGCTACTGTCCGGGAAACCGTACCAGAGCAGAGTGAGCAGTCTGTGGTTTGGGTGGCTGGAGTCTTTGGCAAATTTTCGGGCCTTCCTCTGACACCACCAGATATAGAGGTCCTTGGTGGCAGGGAGTTTGTCCCCCGTGATGTACTGGGTTGTCCGCAACACCCTCTGTAAGCGCTTTGCGGTCGAGGGTGGTGCATTTGCGAGGGAGAAGACTATGTGGGGGTGTGTGGACTAAGTCCTTAGTGATGTGGACTTTCTCATAGTAATTGTGTACCCCTGCTATACATTAACATTTAGTTAATTTAGCAGATGCTCTCATCCAATCAGCATATAGGCCTTGTCTGACTTATCAATGGTGAAACTACTGTTGTTGTTTAGCTAGTGATCTCATCGCCATAGCGCCCAAACCGGCTGCTGCTTGTACAGACAAGTGGCAAAACCACATCAACAAGGCAGGACCCTAGAGCAACAAGTCAGACAGTCCACTCACTCACCATGTTACCATGGAAACTTACCTCCCATTTCAACCCAACCTCTGTAGATAGGCGGCCAGGAAATTAAAAACCTCCGTCAGGGAGAAGGGAGGGCGCATCGTCACAAACAGATAAAAACCCATGGATTTATTTGAACAATGATATGAGCTCCGCTAGGAGAGAAAATGAAATAAAATGACAAACAGGAAGAGCGGTAGGGCTATATGGGAGTCGAGATATAATTACAATGTTTGCCAGATAAAAACAGCAGGCTTATGGAATGGAGGTAGAGTGAATGATTAGGTTGCCGAGGGCTGTCTGGTCTCGTCTGTTGCGCGTCTTGTTAAGTGTCTCGGAGCTGTATGGCGTCGACTCGATGGGTCTTGCACTTATCCGTCTCACTCTCTTTTTCTCTTTGCTTCCGCAGACGTGCTGAATGACGCAATCTTTGACGAGGACCACGACGAGATGGTGATCGTAAAGGACATTGACATGTTCTCCATGTGCGAGCACCACCTGGTGCCCATCTTTGGAAGGGTAACCTATTTGCACCCCAGACCCACACCAGTCCATGATGCACAATCTCCAATTATGGGGAATTTCTTCTAGGTTGGATCCTGCATTGAATCAACACAATAAAAATGCGGGTTTATACACATGTTTAACTCAGCGAAAGTGCTTCTCAGACAATCTTGTTCACAACAATGAGTAGGCCTACTTTCTATATTACCATGGCTTGCATGGTTGATTTTTATGCATTTTTGTGTGCGAGGTTGAAGTTGTAGGCCTAATTCTGTGGCTGAGGTGATGCCACAATTTGAAATTAAATGAATGGGCTACTGTACTCTCACACATAATACCCCACTGCTAAACACCCCAAATAAGTGCCCCATGTAGAAACATCCTCAGGGGCACTGATAAGGCCTTTGTCCACTGAGCCTGTAATTGAGCCCAGCTGTGATTAAACTACTGGTAAGAAAAAATGGCAACCGGCACTGACCAAAGTGGCATTCCAAATGGCACCCTATTCCCTGTATAATACACTGTTTGTACTATATTGGCAATAGGATGCCATTTGGAACACATCCCAAATTAACTGAAATCCTGTCAGTGGGGCTTCAAGTGAGACACGGTTGCCTTTGTAAATTCTCCTGTTTTGACATTTTAGTACTGTAGACCTAGCATCTTCCCCTCTATTCTCCCCTAATCTTACCCTGCAGGTGTTTGCCATTTAAGACCAAAGAGGGAGGCCATTGATCCTTTCATATCCTTTTCACGGTGCAAATGTGCCGTGATGATAGCGGTAGCTCTCTCTCTGGACACACACACACACAGGTCGTTTTTGTCTTTGTGGTGTGTGTTTGTTTGTCAGCGGCTGGCTGTCAGAAGGCCACATTACTCCCGTCCACCTAATTTCCCCGCTGATAGCTCCCTGTTGTCATCACAAGTGCTAGTCGCCTCTTATCAACACACTTATATATTTCCCCGCGCATCTATCTGAGCCGATCGCCGAGCGCTATAATGACTCACCGATTTCTCCCCCCCAAGCTCAGGGCTAAGATTAAAAATATTTTTTTAGCACGTCCAGTCAGTCGTCTTTTAACGCTTTTAGTGTCTCTTATCACCTAACAACAAGGTGGTATTTGTTTTCATTGAGCTATGCTGTTAGGCCTACTTTTACACCACATACCTTTGAAAAACCATGATGCCCATATCTGATCCCCACTTTTAATCAAACGTGAATCCCTTTTTTTCAAAGTGAAGATTTTTCTTCATTTTTTAAATTCACCCTGTTCAGAAATGCATTTTATCACTACCTAGCAAAAAGAGGGAGAAAAGAGTAGGAGGGGAAATCCTTGCATTCATGCCCTTTCTCTCTCTGCCTGTTTCAGCACATTGCTGCTGACATTTGAGTGGAGGGTGGGTGGGGAATGGGTGGAGGGAGGGAGGGGGTATGGAGGGGGTATTTAGCCTGCAGTAGCAGGCTCACCAGCTGGATGGGGAGGAGAGTCGAGCTCAATCCTCTTCAGGGCTTTCATCTGCTGCTTATTTATCCATGGTGCAGACGTGACTCCCTTACCTCCCCTTCACTTCTCCGATGGCCTTTAGATAAATGTTGCCTTTTGCCTTTGCTTCTTATGATTCTTATCTTTCCCACGCAGCAGCCCATCAAGGTGGAAAGGAAATGTTCAGCTTGCCTTCATCACGTGATGAGAACTTGTTGAGGAGAAATGTGTTCGCTCACATGTGTTCGCTCCCTAATGCCTAGGCTATAGCTCAGCGGGCTAACAGTCTTCTTATACACAGAAGACATGGGGTGGAATCCATTGATTCATATCCAGCCCACTTCAAACACTGAGATATACTGTACATATCATGCCAGTTGGGTCTGTTTGTCAGTGCAGAATTTGGGACAACATGATTTACTGTCTGTTGTTGTGAATATGCTATAATGCGGAAGTTGGCCATCATTAATGGCAGAATTGGTCTCTCTTCTCTCCCCCAGGTCCATATAGGCTACCTCCCCAATAAGAGGGTGCTGGGTCTCAGCAAGCTGGCCAGGTAAGTGTATGGAAAGTGTAATAGTGTATTTGCTATTGTGATATTAAATAAAATGTAATGGATGTTGCAAAAAGCTACTTAATTTTTCAATTGCAGTAAAAATTATTTTGAACAAAGGGGATAGTGTACTGAGACTTTCGACTTAACAGCCTTCTTCAGTGTGGATATCGTTAGCTATTGATGTTCTTGCCGGTATACCAGGGAACCGCACGAAGGTATGACCTATGACAAAAAAATCCTAACAGTAGGGTTGGATATTGGGAAATTGGAGGGATCGGGATTACCTAGACTCAATCCATGTGTGCAGTATCATGTACAAATATGTAATCTGTTCCTAGACAGTCCTTCAGGCAATACAGTACAATATGGTCACCTATTAGATAATAGGAACTACAACACTTTGATGAACTAAGAGGCTGACTCATGTTGTAGCCCAGAGAGCTGGACCTGGGTTTAGTGGGTTAGCTATACATTAGCTTCTACAGTGTAGCGTTCGTGTAGCATAGCCGTAGTGTTTGCTGTGAGGCTATTTAAGTGGAGAGGCCATTCAGGGTGGAACCTTAAGCTGATTAGGAGTGTGTATGTGACGAGAGGATTCTGATCCCATCTGACCCAATACCTGAGGCTTAGCCCCTTTCACTAATACATACTCTTACTTCTGTAGCTCAGTTGGTAGAGCATGGCGCTTGTAACGCCAGGGTAGTGGGTTCGATCCCCGGGACCACCCATACGTAGAATGTATGCACACATGACTGTAAGTCGCTTTGGATAAAAGCGTCTGTTAAATGGCATATATTATTATTATTATATTACTTCCCTTCTACACCCATGTGGCCATGGTGTCTATGCCACACGCAGCTACGCAGGCACACATGCTGATACACCAGTGCTCACCATACAAAACACAATACCAGCAATACTTTTATTTTTGAAAGAGTAACTTTTATTTTGGAGAGTACACTTCAGGTAATGGCACTGGCAGGTATAGCGGTAAACTGTTTTACGGGCTCCTGACCAAAAATATTGTGCTAATCTTAACTTTTTTTTGTACATAATGTTTCCGCCATTGTTTCCTATGACCGAAAAGAGCTTCTGGACTTCAGAAATGTGATCACTAACCTCTGATTTGGATGAAGAATTCTACTAATCCCAGACACTCGAAAGAGGAAAAGACGTTCCATATAGAGGCCGACGTGGGGGCACTCTGATGAAAGCAGAGAGTGAATAAACCACCCCTACTCTATCTGCGAATCACTGTAGAACAAACTAGACGAGCTCTGTTCAAAAGTATCCTATCAACGGGACCTGAAGAACTGTGGCTGAACGAGGACATGGTTATTATAAAGCTAGCTAGTTTTTCTATGCATCGGCAAGACAGAACGGCAGTGTCTCGTAAACTCAAGGGTGGTTGGGGTGTGTCTTTTTATAAAAAATAATAATAATTGTGATATCCAATTGAGTTCCAATTACAATCTTGTCTCATCGCTGCAACTCCCCCAACGGTCCATTAACAAAAGCTGGTTCGCGATCTCTAATATCAAGGAGTTATAACTCATGATTAGCTGTAGACCATACTATTTACCCAGAGTTTATTTATATTTTTCGTAGCTGTCTATTTACCACCACAAACCGATGCTAAGCACTAAGACAGCACTCAACGAGCTATATAGGGCCATAAGTCAACAAGAAAATGCTCATCCAGAGGCAGCGCTCCTAGTTGCCAGTTATTTTAATGCAGGAAAACTCATCCATTTGACTTCATTTCTACCATGTCACCTGTGCAACTAGAGGGGGAAAAAACTCCAGATCACCTTTACTCTACAAACAGAGACTCATACAAAACTCATCCTCCATTTGACCCTAACTCTTATCATCCTGATTCCTACTTACAAGCAAAAAACCCCAAAAGGCTGTACCAGTGACACGCTCAATTTGGAAGTGATCTGATTGGGTGAATGCTAAGCTTCAGGACTGTTTTGCTTGCACAGACTGGAATATGCTCTGGGATTCATCCGATGGCATTGAGAAGTGCGCCACATCAGTCACTGGCTACATTAAGTGCTTCGACGATGTCGTCTCCACAATGACGATACGTACATACCCCAACCAGAAGCCATGGATTTCAGGCAACATCCGCCATGAGCTATAGGCTAGAGCTGCCGCTTTCAAGGAGTGGGACATTGACATGGACGCTTATAAGAAATCCCACTATCATACTATACCTGACACTCGTCTGATGTGGCAGGGCTTGCTAACTATCACGGATTACTAAGGGAAACCCAGCCATGCGCTTCCCAGACGAGCTAAATGCCTTCTATGCTCGCTTTGAGGCAAGCAACACTGAACCATGCATGAGCGCACCACCTGTTACGGACGACTGTGTGATCACGCTCACCGCAGCCGACGTGAGTAAGACTTTTAAACAGGTTAACATTCTCAAGGCTGCAGACGGATTACCAGGACGCGTACTCGGAGCATGCACTGATCAGTTGGCAAGTGGCTAAACTGACATTTTCAACCCCCAGTCTGTAATACCTACATGTTTCAAGCAGACCACCATAGTGCCTGTGGCCAAGAACGCCAAGGTAACCTGTCTAAACTATCACCCCATAGCATTATTGCCCATACCATTAAATACTTTGAAAGGCTGGTCATGGATCACATCAGCAAATTCATCCAAGACCAATTTCTGAAAATGTTAAATAGTGAAACATTAAAGTTATCTTTTTTAGATAAATGATTTGGGGACGTGAATATGTTAGTATAATTTTATTAAAACACACTGTTTTGCAATGAAGGTCTACAGTACTTTCTGCGTGTAGCCGGAGGACAGCTCGTTTCTGTCCTGCTCTGGGTAGATTGACTTCAATACAAAACCTTAGGAGGCTCATGGTTCTCACTCCATTCCATAAACTTACACAGTAATTATGACAACTTCCAGAGGACGTTCTCCAACCTATCAGAGCTCTTGCAGCATGAACATGACAAGTTGTCCACCCTATCGAAGGCCTACCCCGGTCAAACCCTCCCCTACTATCATGACGCTGGGCCAATTGTGAGCCACCCTATGGGTCTCCCGATCACAGCCGGTTGTGTTACAGCCTGGGATCGAACCAGGGTCTGTAGTGACACCTCTAGCACCGCAATGCAGTGCCTTAGATTACTGCGCCACTCTGGAGTCATAACCATGTTATAATAGCTGACAACTTGTCATAATATGGTCATACCACTCATAACCCATATTTATCCCTGTTATGACATTTTGCGTTATTGTATGGCTGGTTATGACGCATACATAAGTGTCAAAACCCACATTTATTCAAATATTTTTTGCCCTGCCAAGAAGTTTCCTTTCGTTTCTTAAATCCTTTGTTATATTCTGCATTTTTTTTAAATAACTTGTAGAAAATACACTTTATGACTCTGTCATGAAGCATTATGACCATCCTGTGTCACTTTACTTGGACTAAGAAAATGCACTTTTTGACACTGTCAAGAAGCATTATGACCATCATTATATAAGCCAGATAGGCCTATCACCTACATACCCTCTGACTGATATAAGGGTGTCTTGTCCTGCTGCTGAAATCTGCTCCTGCATTCATCCCAGTCATCGGCAACAGAGCATTAGGGTACAGTAGGTGCATGTCTGACATCAATGTGTGCGCAATTGCAATTACTTTCGGAGTACGACAGTAAAAGACAAAAAAAACTTCAGAATGGGAAGCAATAGAAATAGCGCTCATAGAACAGCTCTAACCCTTCTTAGACTTGCTTTCAATGATAATGACAGATCTATACTGGGCAAAAATATAAATGCAACATGTAAAGTGTTGGTCCCATGTTTCATAAGCTGAAATAAATGATCCCAGAAATGTTCCAAACGCACAAAAAGCTTATTTCTCGAATTTTGTGCACAAATATGTTTACAACCCTGATATTTCTACTTGGCCAAGATTATCCATCCACCTGACAGGTGTGATATATCAAGAAGCTGATTAAACAGCGTGATAATAAAAGGCCTCTCTAAAATGTACTGTTTTGTCACACAACACAATGCCACAGATGTTTTGAGGGAGTGTGCAATTGTCATGCTGACTGCAGGAATGTACATCAGAGCTGTTGCCAAGGAATTACATGTTAATCTCTCTACCATAAATCGCCTCAAACATAGTTTTAGAGAATTTGGCAGTACGTCCAATGGGCCTCACAACCGTAGACCATGTCAGTTCCGGCTTCACCTAAGGGATTGTCTAAGACCAGCCACTTGGTCAGCTGATGAAACTGTGGGTTTACACAAACTTTCAGAAACCGTCTCAGGGAAGGTAATCTGCATGCTTGTCCTCACCAGCGTCTTGACCTGACTGAAGTTTAGCGTCGTAACCAACTTCAATGAGCACTGGCACGCTGGAGAAGTGTGCTCTTCACGGATTAATCCCAGTTTCAACTGTACCGGCAGATGTGGCGTCATGCAGGCGAGGGGTTTGCTGATGTCAATGCTGTGAACAGAGTGCCCCATGGTGGCGGTGGAGTTATGGCAGGCAGAGCATCCTTCGATGTCGGCTCTTCCTATCATTGTGAAGCAGAATTCACCAAGCGTTGGATTGTTCACCCACTAATAGGGAACGTGAGCTGTGTTTAGACCGTCGTGAGACAGGTTAGTTTTACCCTACTGATGATGTGTTGTTGCAAGCTACGGACAACGAACACATTTGCATTTTACCGATGGCAATTTGAATGCACAGAGAAACCGCGTCGAGATCCTGAGTCCCATTGTCGTGCCATTCATCCGCCGCCATCTGTACACATTTCCTGGAAGCTAAAAATGCCCCAGTTCTTCCATGGCCTGCATACTCACCAGACATGTCGACCATTGAGCATATTTTGGGATGCTCTGGATTGACGTGTACGACAGCGTGTTCCAGTTCCTGCCAATATCCAGCAACTTTGCATAGCCATTGAAGAGAAGTGGGACAACATTTCAAGGGACACAATCGACAGCCTGATCAACTCTATTGTGAAGTAGATGTCGCGCTGCATGAGCCAAATGGTGGTCACACCAGATACTGACTGGTTTTCTCATCCACGCCCCTACTTTATTTTTTAAGTATCTGTGACCATCTGATGCATATGTTTATTTCCAGTAATGTGAAATCCATAGATTAGGGCCTAATAAATATATTTCAATTGGACTTTTTTATATGTACTAAGTAATTTAGCGTATTAGTATTTTTGTTCAGTGAATAACACGCACTTCTATGTGAATTTGGTTGTCGCCCAAAAAGTTATATTGCAGCTTTAATGTTACTTAGCTAGCGAATGCAGCTATCTAGTTTCACTTGCTCAAACAGATCGGGATGCTATGTTAGCTAGCTACCTATGACTATCCAACACTGGAACTCTTCCAAGTCGAGGTAAGCTTTTGGTTTTATTAATTTATAGCAACCCGGGCTCGCCAGTGTAACTTGCTGTACACTATACTGCATGATTGTAGCGGGTTTACTAACACGTTAGTTCTAGTAGCTACAGTTAAAGTGGGAAGTTTACATACACCTTAGCTAAATACATTTAAACTCAGTTTCACAAATCCCTTTTTTTAATCCCAGTAAAAATTCCCTGTTTTAGGTCAGTTAGGATCACCACTTTATTTTAAGAATGTGAAATGTCAGAATAATTGTAGAGAGAATGATTTATTTCAGCTTTTATTTATTTCTTCACATTCCCAGTGGGTCAGAAGTTTACATACACACTCAATTAGTATTTGGTAGCATTGCCTTTAAATGGTTTAATTTGGGTCAAATGTTTCGGGTAGCCTTCCACAAGCTTGGGTGAATTTTGGCCCATTCTTCCTGACAGAGCTGGTGTAACTGAGTCAGGTTTGTAGGCCTCCTTTCTCGCACACGCTTTTTCAGTTCTGCCCACAAATCTTCTATGGGATTGAGGTCAGGGCTTTGTGATGGCCACTCTAATACCTTGACTTTGTTGTCCTTAAGCCATTTTCCCACAACTTTGGAAGTATGCTTGGGGTCATTGTCCATTTGGAAGACCCATTTGCGACCAAGCTTTAACTTCCTGACTGATGTCTTGAGATATTGCCTCAATATATCCACGTCATTTTCCTCCTCATGATGCCATCTATTTTGTGATGTGCACCAGCCCCTCTTGCAGCAAAGCACCCCCACAACAGGATGTGGCCACCCCAGTGCTTCACGGTTGGGGTGGTGTTCTTTGGCTTGGAAGCCTCCCCCTTTTTTCTTCCAAACATAATGATGGCCATTATGGCCAAACAGTTCTATTTTTGTTTCATCAGACCAGAGGACAGTTCTCCAAAAAGTACAATCTCTGTCCCCATGTGCAGTTGCAAACCGTAGTCTGGCTTTTTTTTATGGCGGTTTTGGAGCAGTGGCTTCCTTGCTGAGAGGCCTTTTCAGGTTATGTCGATATAGGACTCGTTTTACTGTGGATATAGATACTTTTGCACCTGTTTCCTCCAGCATCTTCACAAGGTCCTTTGCTGTTTGTTCTTGGATTGATTTGCAATTTTCACACCAAAGTACGTTCATATCTCTAGAAGACAGAACGCGTCTCCTTCCTGAGTGGTATGACAGCTGCGTGGTCTCATGGTGTTTATACTTGCGAAATTGCTCCCGAGGATGAACCAGTCTTGTGGAGGTCTACAATTTATTTTCTGAGGTGTTGGCTGATTTCTTTTTGATTTTCCCAGGCCTTGAAATAAATCCACAGGTACACCTCCAATTGACTCAAATTATGTCAATCAGAAGCTTCTAAAGCCATAACATATTTTTCTGGAATTTTCCAAGCTGTTTAAAGGCACAGTCAATTTAGTGTATGTAAACTTCTGGCCCACTGAAAAATTAGTTTTAATGACTCCAACCAAAGTATATGTAAACTTCTGACTTAAACTGTATATTTACTATGATGTTAGCTAATATGGTGAACTATTTAGCGGTTTGGCTTGGATTATTATTATTTTTTTTTTGCCTGGTCACAGACTAGCGAATAGATGTGAGAAGGAATTATACGACGAGCAAAGTGATCATACTGTTTGTATGTGGCAGCTATTAAAGTAGACTATTAGGGGTGTATTCATTCTGCTAATTCTTTTGAAAAACGTTTCTTAAAATGAAGCAAACGGAACGAAACGGGGATAAACACAACTGCATTTTCATCTGTTTGGACTAATGATTACACCCTAGATCAGCTAAATGCAGGTGAGTTTGTGCAAGGCATTATTGAATATGTCGCTGTATGTCACCTTGATCACTAAAATATTTTCTCTTTTGTTGTAAACTTTCATTTGTAAGCTAGGTTGTAGCAACCTCATGATGGGTATAGGGAAAATTCAAGTATCATGTAGAAACCTAAACCTATCGCTGTATGAGTGGAATATGAATCAGTCATCCAATATGCTGTAATAGAAATAAGGCCAGGTAAAAACATACTGTATATTTTTTTAAATGTTAGGGCCTTAGCTTAGGTGTTAGAAAGGCCCAAAAAATGGTCAGACTCCAGCCACCCAAGCCACAGACTGTTCTTTCTGCTACCGCATGGCAAGCAATACCAATGCACCAAGTCTGGAACCAACAGGACCCTGAACCGTTTCTACCCCCAAGCCACAAGACTTCTAAACAAGACTGCTAAATACCTAAACAAATGGCTCCCTGGACTACCTGCATTGACTCTTTTGCACTTTATTCTATTCCAGACATTACAATGAGTCCATCCTCCTATAGTTCTCCCCACCAGCCTCCACTGACTCACACATACTTACACTGACACCCAAACACATACACTACCGTTCAGAAGTTTGGGGTCACTTAGAAATGTCCTTGTTTTTTAAAGAAAAGCAAAAAATGTTTGCCCATTTTTAAAATAACATCAAATTGATCAGAAATACACTGTTAATGTTGTAAATGACTATAAATTCTTGTTCTGAGAAATTAAGGCTATTCCATATGAGAAATTGCCAAGCAACTGAAGATCTCGTACAACGCTGTGTACTACTCCCTTCACAGAACAGCGCAAATTGGCTCTAACCAGAATAGAATGAGGAGTGGGAGGGCCCGGTTCACAACTGAGCAAGAGGACAAGTACA
Source organism: Oncorhynchus keta (assembly GCF_023373465.1). NCBI lineage: Eukaryota > Metazoa > Chordata > Actinopteri > Salmoniformes > Salmonidae > Oncorhynchus > Oncorhynchus keta. Next base: position 101,907 of record NW_026288583.1, read on the forward strand.
TTAGTGTGTCTAGTTTGAGAAAGAGACACCTCACAAGTCCTCAACTGGCAGTTTCATTAAATAGTACCCGCAAAACACCAGTCTCAACGTCAACAGTGAAAAGGCAACTCCGGGATGCTGGCCTTTTGCACATTAACCCTCAATGGCAAGCATGCATGCATACATAAATACATACATACATACATACATACCATGTCTCAAGGCTTAAAAATCCGTCTTTAACCTGTCTCCTCCCTTTCATCTGCACTGTTTGAAGTAGATTTAAACAAGTGGCATCAATAAGGGATCATAGCTTTCATCTGGTCAGTCTGGAATGGAAAGATTACGTGTTCCTAATGTTTTGTACACTCAGTGTATAGCCATGTTATTTTTATTCGTTATTCACTGTGTTTATTCCTCGTGTGGCTATATTTTTATAAAAAAAATATAACTCTGCATTGTTGGATATGGACCTGCAAGAAAGCATGTCACTGTTAGTCTACACCTGTTGTCTACGAAGCATGTGACATATACAATTTTATAAGAATTGAGCTCTGAAAGGCGTTGCACCCAAAATGTGCTTGAGATGGATGCAACAGTTTTATCCCTTCATATCGATGCATCTGCCCATTTGAAAGTCTTCGTAATCCTCTTGTTCTGTGGCATTTTGCTGAGCCAAGTGATGGAACTGCAGGGATAGGAGAGGTCATATGTTTGTAAAAGAGCATTGGGTCAAAGGGGATGTCAGGCTATGATGAGGCTAGCGTGATCCACTGCTCTGCTACTCAGATTGACTCACTGGAGGTTGGAACTTACAACTGGTTGTCAGTGTGACTGCCACAGAATACCACACACTCTCCTTGAAAATCACCAGAATTTGATCCCTCAGCAGGAAATTAAAACTTGTAGTCTATTCAAGGTTTCTAAAGTTTGTAATTTCTACTTTAAAATGTCAGACTTGATTTCCTCATACGAAAAATGTATCAACCACTACAATTTAAAAAATATATATAATTCACATTTCCTGCTGTAGTAAACTGGCTAAAATTAAGTCCCTACATCTGTATGCACAGTGGCTTCAGAAAGTATTCACACCCCTTGACTTATTCCACATTTTGTTGTTACAGCCTGAATTTAACATTTATTACATTTAGTAAAAAATAAAATAAATACAAAATTACATTAATTAAAAATGAAAAGCTGAAACGTCTTGAGTCAACTATTTAACCCCTTTGTTAGGGCAAGCCTAAATAAGTTCAGGAGTAAAAATGTGCTTAACAAGTCACATTTATTTTAACCTTTTAAAAGGCAAGTCAGTTAAGAACAAATTCTTATTTACAATGACGGCGTATCCCTGCCAAACCCAGGCGATGCTGGGCCAATTGTCCGCCACCCTATGGGACTCCCAATCACGGCCAGATGTAATACAGCCGATACATAATAAATTGCTTGGATTGACGCTGTGTGAAATAATAGCGTTTAACATGATATTTGAATAACTACCTCATCTCTGTTCCCCACACATACAATTATCTGTAAGGTCCCTCAGTTGATCAGTGAATTTCAAACACACATTTAACCTCAAAGACCATGGAGATTTTCCAATGCCTCACAAATAAGGGCACCTATTTAGTAGATACAAAAATAAATAATTAATAGCAGACATTGAATATCCCTTTGAGCATGAGGATGTTATCAATTACACTTTGGATGGGGTATCAATACACCTAGTCACTACAAAGACACAGGCGTCTTTCCTAACTCCGTTGCCGTAGAGGAAGATAACAGTATTGCTTCCATTTCTCTCCTCGCCCCTACCTGGGCACAAACCTATTGCTCCACAAAAGCAGCAGCCCTTGCAGAGCAAGGGAAACAACTACTTCAATGTCTCAGAGTGAGTGACGTCACCGATTGAAATGTTACTAGCGCGCACCCCGCTAACTAGCCAGCCATTTCACACCAGTTACTCACCCTCCTTTTCCGCAGAAACCAGTGATCTGGGTCAACAGCATCAATGTAACAGTTTTGCTTCCGTCCTTCTCCTCGCCCCGAACCAGCACACATAGACAACAGTCACACTCAAAGCACCATTACCCATCGCGCCACAAAAGTTTCCCTTGGCTTGGCAACTACTTCAAGGTCTCAGCAAGTGACGTCACCGATTTGAAACGCTACTAGCGCGCACCTCACTTACTAGCTAGCCATTTCACACTGGTTTTCAACCGCTCAAGGATTTCACCATGAGGCCAATGGTGACTTTGAAACAGTTACAGCGTTTTAATGGCTGTGGTGGGAGAACTGAGGATGCATCAACAACATTGTAGTTACTCCACAATGCTAACCTAATTGACAATGACAAGAAAGAAGCCTGGACATAATACAAATATTCCAAAACGTGCCCTATTTGCAACAAGGCACTAAAGAAATAGTGCAAAAAAATTGGCAAAGCAATTAACTTTTTGTCCTGAATACAAAGTGTTATGTTTGGGGCAAATCCAATATAGCACATTACGGAGTTCCACTCTCCATATTTTCAAGCATAGTGGTGGTTGCATCATGTTATGCATATGCTTGTAATCTTTAAGGACTAGGGAGTTTTTCAGGATAAAAAAGAAATGGAATGGAGCTAAAACCTGGTTGTGTCTACTTTCCACCAAACACTGGAAGATTAATTAATCTTTCAGCAGGACAATAACCTAAAACACAAGGCCAAACCTACACTGGAGTTGCTTACCAAGAAGACGGTGAACATTACGTAGTGGCCAAATTAGTTTTGAATTAAATCTATGACAAAATCTGAAAAATGGTTGTCTATCAACAACCAATGTGACAGAGCTTGAATAATTTTGAAAAGGATCATGGGCAAATGTTGCACAATCCAGGTGTGGGAAGTTCTTAGACATAAAGACACAGCTGTAATCACTGCCAAAGGTGCCTCTACAAAGTATTGACTCAGGGGTGTGAATACTTATGTGATATTTCTGTATGTTATTTCTAATACATTTGCGAAACAAAATCTACAAACATGTTTTCACTTTGTCATTATGGGGTATTGTGTGTGTGTAGATGGTTGAGGGGGATGTATTTATCAATATAAAAAATGCATTTATCAATTTTGAATTCAGGCTGTAACACAATATGTGGAATAAGTAAATGGGTGTGAATTCTTTCTGAAGGCAAAGTTGGCTTATTTAAACCAAAGACTCATTGCAGAAGGTACACAATAAAAATAACACTTTTTTTTTAACCCAATATTCATATTAAATCACAACATTTATTATGGGTCCTGCAGAAACACTGTAGCAGATAAATTCCTATTACTGAAAGATTTCCCAGTGTATTGTGTATGCAAAAATTGGATGGATTTGATTGAGTCTGTTCTTTAAACAAACAAATTACAACAGCTCTTAGAAACTTCACCCTGTCCAAACCAATACAAATCAACCTATTTGAGTGACACTGTAAAGTGTGACCTCTGTTGTGAAGAGATGTCTCTTTCTAGTTTCCACTTTGTCCCTGAAGAATGTGTAATCCCTCTTTGACAATGTAAGCCTATTTGCCTCACTGTAAATCTTACCACTTGGGTGTTCTCATGTAATGAAAGTTTTTTCCCAATGCCTTTTCCCCTAATCTCTCCCCAGGATTGTTGAAATCTACAGCCGTCGACTGCAAGGTATTTCCAGACATATAACAATCAATTTATACTTTCGAGAGTTGATGGACAATAAAGTGAACGAGAGTTTTTATTCTGTCTCAAAGACAATATTTGCGTATTTTTTTTTTTTAGGACTTGTCTGTCATTCGTGTATTCTTACACTGTAAATACCACAGTAACAATTTATTAATTGCATTCAAATTCAAATCGTGCATTATTTTTATTCCCACATTGTCCTTTTTCGAGATGGTCAGTTGGTTGACAGCCTGGTAAGTGTTGTTACTTAGAACAAACGGTAACCTGCCATGTCATGGTCGATCATGTCAGATATCGTGTTTGACTTTGCTCTCTGACTTGGACCGTGTTTATCTGTCTGTTCTCTTTCAGTTCAAGAGCGGTTGACCAAACAAATTGCTGTGGCGATCACTGAAGCTCTGCAGCCTGCCGGGGTGGGCGTCGTCATTGAGGCAACGTATGTCTCTCTCTTTTCCCTCACCACTGATATTAAAAGCCCCATACATTAAAGACTATGGAAAAATGTGGCTTGAATGTTAGCTGTATGGTGTATACACATTCATATGAACAAATCCTTAGGAAAACAAATATGCCCTTTCTCTTCCCAATGAGGTAGTTTCTGGGCAATATCTGTCCAGTCAAGTCTATCCACAGAGGCAAAAGTACCTTATTGCCAATGCAATAATGTCAGTCAAAACACAAACACACATAATTGAAACCAAATATATTGTGCAAGGTCATATCTGGACAATCTTCAATGCGTCACTAACATGACATTTATCATACACCCACATCTAATAACTACAGCTAAAAGAAAAAGTATTTTAACCCTTTGAAATTACCTGGATTTCTGCATAAATTGGTTATCAAATTTGATCGGATCTAAGTCACAACAATAGACCAACATTGTGCTTAAACTAATAACACACACATTATTGTATTTCATTCAGTGTAGGTTGGAAAAAGTATGTGAAACCCTAGGCTAATAACCTCTCCAAAAGCTAATTGGAGTCAGGAGTCAACTAACCTTATTTCCCTCACCAACTTTAAACATCAACTATCTGAGCAGCTAACCGATCGCTGCAGCTGTACATAGATTAGGTGGGCTATTTACAGATGGACTATCTACCTCATCCCCATACTGTTTTTATTTTATCTACTTTTATGCTCTTTTGCACACCAGTATCTCTACTTGCCCATCATCATCTGCTCATTTATCACTCCAGTGTCAATCTGCTAAATTGTAACTATTCGCTCCTATGGCCTATTATTGCCTACCTCCTCATGCCTTTTGCAGACACTGTATATAGACTTTCTTTTTTCTACTGTGTCATTGATTTGTTTGTGTTATTGGCTTGTTTATTGCTTACTCCATGTGTAACTCTGTGTTGTTGTCTGTGTCACACTGCTTTGCTTTCTTGGCCAGGTCACAGTTGCAAATGAGAACTTGTTCTCAACTAGCCTACCTGGTTGAATAAAGGTGGAAAAAAAGAAAAGAAAAACCTGGAGTCCAATCAATGAGATGAGATTGGAGATGTTGGTTAGAGCTGCTTTGCCCTATAGAAAACACTCACAACATTTGAGTTTGCTGTTCACAGTAAGCATTGCCTGATGTGAACCATGCCTTGAACAAAAGAGATCACAGAAGACTTAAGATTTAGTATTGTTGACTTGCATAAAGCTAGAAAGCGTTACAAAAGTATCTCTAAAAGCCTTGATGTTCATCCGTCCACGGTAAGACAAATTGTCTAAAAATTGAGAAAGTTCAGCACTGTTGCTACTCTCCCTAGGAGTAGCCGTTCTCTGTGGACAGATTAAACTAAAGTTGCATTGTTTGGAAGGAACACACAACACTGTGTGAAGAAAATCCAGGTATTTCCAAAGGGTTCACATACTTTTTCTTGCCACTGTATATATAACACCAATGTATAATGATGCATTTAGTCTCTCCTCCATTCTTCCTGCATAGTCACATGTGCATGGTGATGAGGGGGGTGCAGAAGATGAACAGCAAGACTGTGACCAGCACCATGCTGGGGGTGTTCCGGGAGGACCCCAAGACACGGGACGAGTTCCTCACCCTCATCAGGAGCTGAGAGGGACTACCAGCCGACAAACCTGCTGCACAGCCCAACTCGGATCCACTCTCCCTGTCGCCTGGTTGGAGCAGCAGCCGGCACACAGCAATTTCTGTACAAAGCCTAGAGTCCGGGCTTGGTGGGTGTGTGTGCGTTGTGTGTGTGTGTTTTATTCCTCCACCCCCTTCCAAATCATCATATGGTCACATGACATAGCCATGTATTACTTAATGCTGTCTGCCAGGTGGCAGGCTTAACCTAAAAAACACTAATCATTGAGCCAGTGTTTTTATGGTTGCTTAATTTTGTCCTTTTATTTTTTTATTTACTTTTAATAAGATTGAACTACCAATTACAGTAAAGATACTTATACCTACATAGGAACATCCTAATATTAAAAACAATTTATTAATCTTGTTTTTTAATTTTATTCTGATATATTTTTGCAATATATTTTTATCCATGTAAGCTAGGACCATAGGGTTTTATTCCAAAACTGACATATCTGTAAAGTGGAAGCATTATAGATTCCGCTATATAAATTAAGGTAATTTTGCGTTTGAGCCAACATACACTGAGTGTAAAAAACAACTTTAAGAACTGCTTTTTCCACGACAGACTGACCCGGTGAATCCAGTTAAGATATGATCCCTTATCGATGTCACTTGTTAAATCTACTTCAATCAGTGTAGATGAAGGGAAGAAGACAAATCATTATTTTTAAGCCTCGAGACAATTGAGAATGTGTGGCATTCAGACATTGAATGGGCAAGACAAGATTTAAGTGCCTTTGAACAGGGTATGGCAGTAGGTGCCAGGCACACCGGTTTTGTTGTGTCAAGAACGACAACGCTGCTGGGCTTTTCACGCTTGACAGTTCTAAGAATGGTCCACCACCCAAAGGACATCCAGACAACTTGACACAACTGTGGGAAGCATTGGAGTCAACATGGGCCAGCATCCCTGTGGAATGCTTTCGACACCTTGTAGAGTCATGCCCTGACGAATTAAGGCTGTTCTGAGGGAGGGGGGTGCACTCAACTCAACTCGCTCTGCGTGTGCTCACTGCTCATTGACTGTCTGTATTGTAATTGTTTTTAAAAACCTGCCCAGGGACTGCGGTTGAAAATTAGCCAGTTGGCTAAAACCGGCACTTTTACAGAAACGTTGATCAATGTGCACTGTCCCATAAAAATAAACTCAAACTCAATAGGAAGGTGTTCTTAATTTTTTTACACTCATTGTATGCAGTGTTTACCGTGAATGTCGTCTCCGCTATAAAGCAGGAACATTGCCTTTAAATGTCAATTTACGGATTACTATAATCATATGTATTTAATCTTGCCTTATACCAAACCTATTCAAGTGTGGTAAGTGCCCTTTTCACATGGCATCATATTCCCGCTCAAGCCAAATGCTTCAAACCCATTCGTCAAACAATTAACTCTTAGGTCTATCTGGCAGCCTATCAGAAGGACCAGTCCCGGTCTACTGTACTTGTCATTAACTAATACACAAAGGGGGAGCAACATACACTCATACAAATTTGGTAGCTACTGCTCCAGGTACTGTATACTGCACCCTTCAACTTCAGGAAACCAACAATGATGGGTTAATGAACATGTTAACTGGAGTTCAAATGATGTGATGTAATGTTGCTGTTAGTTTTGATTGCTGTGACCAAAGTTTCCAAAGGTGCAGTTACAATAACTGGATAGTGCAATGAAGGATGATTTAGATGGCACCAAACGGTGTCCATAATAGGACAAGCCCGGTCAGGAGGAGTTGTCAGAGGCTGGCCTTATATGGACACTGTACATTATTCGCCAATAGTCACACTATTGTAGGTATCACAATAGCGCAAAAGGTACAGATTGACAAATGTGGCTCTCTCTGTATCCCACAAGTGTGCATTTCAGAATTCAGTTTGGGTCTCTATTGGGCACCACTAGCTTCGTATCTGTAAGTCATGTAGGTCTGTGTGCGTTTTTAATTTTGTGTGTAATCTATAAGTGTATTTTCTAAAATTGTTGAGGGCCAGCCCAGTATATATTCCGCTGACCTCTATTTTGAGAAGCCTTACTTTTTTTGGGGAGGAGAATTCACTTCCACCCGATGAATTCGAAGAGACTAGAGGTAGGAGTCTCACCTCTTGGTAAAGGAACACATCACCTCTGTTAACCTTATAATGTCAACTCTGAATATATCTATGTATGTCAGTGTATAAATGTTGCAGATTTCTATTAGACTTCTTAAGTGTCAAAATATGCTGCATTTGATTACAGTGCAATGTCACGTATACTGTATGTTGCATTTGCATATCTGTGAGTGCATTCTCTAATATTAGGCTATTCTCTCTTCAGCAGGGATATTAAAATATAGTAAAATTTGAAAAATGTTCAGTAGCTAGGTTTCCATCCAATTGGCGAAATATTTTTATGTGAATATTCAAAAATCACAGCAGAGATGTTTCCAAGAAATTGACTTGTTGTAGATAATAAATGTAAAAAGCTGTGCGTGATGACCGTGCACATTAAAATAACTTTGGCGTTTAAATTCCCATGTACCATTTCATTTGTAACTCTCTACTGATGGTTTTGTCACAAACTGTTGCGTTAATAACCAATATGCGCCTTCTGGTTTTGGCGCATGCTCCAGTGATGATCGATTGAGCAATTTACCAGAGGAACCTGGCAACTTTCTTTTCCAACCAGCACTTAACAAATTTAGCTACCTTTAAAAATGTATTTGGAACTTTTAGCAACTTTTGAAAATGCACGCATTTTCCCTCTAAATGACACAAAAACTGTTTTCTCTGTCACACACTTAGTCACAACACACATGCCTGGCTGCAAATGTGCAGCAGACGCTCAGCTCGTGCACAGGCAGCAGCAGCAGCAATTTCAGCCAATTGCAAATCATTGTTGGCCGACTGCAGCAGCAGTGTAGTACGGGTTCGACGAGCCAAACCCAATTAATATAGTTGGTCACGAATGTTTGATCTTGAACAGAACTTACAACATCAATCAACATGTCTCAATCAAAATTGTACAGAAAATAGTCTGAGTCTGGAACTGAACAAATCATATTTTTTTTGCCGAGATGGCCAGTCAATTTGAGTAACGTTTTTGCGTATTCTACGTAATGATGCAGTTTTACGTTCAAGCAATGACTACACAACGTCATTTAGCAACAAATCAACCTGCCTCTAGCAAATTTACCCTGAAATTTAGTTGGCAACACTGGCATGCTCTCCGGTCTAGAAGAGTTCGCTGACAACGTGGACAGGGTAGGTTATATGATGCAATATGGATAAGAGCAATAGCATTTTTATTTGTTAATTGGCAGACAAGTTTTGTTCATGTAGCCAGCATTCAAATAAAACTCTTGATGGGCATGTGCATGAAGCTCATCATTGTCCATCCCATCACAACCGTCATGAAAGTTCATCAAAACGATTTAATCTGCCTATAAACTCAAATGTTTTTCCATGTCGTAGTACACCAGATGTCATCGCATGTCTCAAGTTTACTTCGATATGGTTTAAAAAAATAAATATTTGCACATAAAGGCTTTCCACCGCATTTGTCGCATAATTTCTTTTTTTTAGCGACAAAATGATCCCACCATGAACAAATGTTCGACATTAATACCGATACTTTCCATCACACCTGTTGTTATTTTCATACAGTATGACTTTACTCTCAAACGGTGGATGGAAACGTTACGATAAATACTTTAAAGAAGGATGGACGTTATGTGAGATGCAAGTGTTATAGTTATATATTTATTGGAAATATATAATACTCTGAAATTAATAGGTTTTAACCAATCTGATTTGGCCATTGGGGTTGTATCTGTCAGGGGTGGGAGAAGGTGCGTGCTAGTCAGACAGCTCCTACATTGTCTCTGTGGTCTTCTTTAGGAGGACCTGTACTTTGGGCTCCTTCTCATTTAGGTTACACTTCTTACTGTGGTCATTTGAAAGTGTTTTAAATAATTAAATGTGTAAGAACTATGAACCTGGCTATTGTGCTCTTCTTTGTAAAAGCCTGTTTATACCTGGCACTAACATATGTCCCGTTCTACTTTCTGATTGTGCCCACAGTTAAAGTGTAGATTATTTAAAATACCTGATTGATCGCAGAATGTTGGCACCATATACCAGCATACGACTGGGAAAAATCCGCTTGAACGCACCGCCACGCCACTAGTGGTAAACTTGTCTATCATCCCCATGCTTACTTGCCCCTCTAAATTGTCAACAAAAAGAAAGCAGATGGCAGCAGCTTCAGCAGTTGTGGAACAAAATACAAATTATTGATACAAAATTTATCTTCCTTTTGATTTAAGTGAAAGCAGCTCTGGATATGGGCAAAAGAGCAAAACAATCATTTGCCTTCTTATGACCTCCATGTTTGATGGTATTTCCCAGTTCAAAACAACTTCACAACTGGTAATTAACACCTTCCCGCTTGGTTATGAACCTAGTATTAAGGACACCCAGATCTGCATTTGTCATTTAGCAGACACTCTTATCCAGAGTGACTTAGTGCATTCATCTTAAAATAGTTAGGTGGAACATAATGTACATAAGTACATTTTCCTCAAAATAGCTATCAAAGTCAGAGCTAGTAGGGGGGGGGGTGAAACCCCCAGAGTGTTAGGCATTATTTATTTAGGGAGGGGCCAGGGTGAGAAGGGGGTGCTGTGGGATTATTTCAGATGCTTTCAGATGATGGGCAGGGACTCTGCTGTCCTAGCTTCAGGGGGAAGCTGGTGACAGGACAGAGAAGAGCTTGGACTGGGCTGAGCGGGAGCTGCCAAGAGACCAGAGGTGGCAGAACAGAGTGGGTGTTGTCCAGGGTCAAGCCAAGGTTCTTTGTACTCTGGGAGGGGGACACTGGAATTGTCAATAATGATGGAGAGGTCTTTGAGCGGGCAGGCCTTACCCTGGCGGAAGAGCAGCGCCATCTTTTTTTATTTTGTTTTTTATTTTACCTTTATTCAACTAGGCAAGTCAGTTAAGAACAAATTCTTATTTTCATGTCAGCTCGGGGGTTTGAACTTGCAACTTTCCGGTTACTAGTCCAACACTCTAACCACTAGGCTACCCTGCCGCCCCATCTTGTCGAGGCTGAGTTTGAGGTGGTGGGCCGACATCCAAACTGAGATATCTGCCAGGCAAGCAGAGATGCGTGTCGCCACATGGGTGTTAGAATGGGGGAAGGAGAGAAGTAGTTGAGTCTCATCCGCATAGCAATCATGAGAGAGACCTGGTGGGGATATGACTGAGCAGAATAGCTTTGTGTATAGAGAGAAGGGCCTAGAAACGAGCCCTGGGGGACACCAGTTGTGAGTACAGTACGTGGTGCAGACACAGATCCTCCCTACAATGCCTGGCAGGAGCGGCCTGCCAGGTAGGATGCAATCCAAGAGTGCAGAGGCTGAGACGCCCAGCCCTGAGAGGGTGGAGAGGAGGATCTGACGGTTCACAGTGGTGAAGGAAGCAGATAGATCTTGGAGGATGAGAACAGACGAGAGAGTCAGCTTTGGCAGTGTGGAGAGTCTCCGTGACACAGAGAAGAGCAGTGACCCATCTTGAAGCCTGACTGGTTAGGGTTAAGAAGATCGTTCTGAGAGATAGCGAGAGAGTTGGTCAGAGACTGCACGCTCAAGTGTTTTGGAAAGAAAAGGGATACCAGTCTGTAATTTCTGATGTCAGAGTTGTCGAGTGTTGGTTTCTTGAGGAGGGGAGTGACTCTGGCAACTTTGAAGTCTGAGGGAACACAGCCAGTGCTCAGGGATGAGTTGAGGGAAGTGAGATGGTCTCCAGAGATGGTCTGAGGAAGGGAGGAGAGGGTCGAGCGAGCAGGGTGTCGGGTGGCCGGACCTCACATAGTGTGCACTTGCATTGGGGTTACAAAATGGGGGTTGACAACTTTATTTTAGCTGGTTTTGTGAAACAAGGCGGTACCCTCCTTGACTGGAGCCTGCCTCTTGGCAACAGGTTTTATGAAAGTGCTTCAGTTCCTCTGATTGGTGTGCTTTTTGGAGGAGTAGCCAGTAGAATCATATCCTGCTATTGTGTGGCCTCCCAGAATACAAGACATGACCCTTTCATTGGAATTTTAAAAAAAACTTTTTATCCACAAAGTTTTTCTTTAATACATTTTTGTCTGTGGTTATAATAAAGATGTCAAGCATTTGAACACAGACCCCACAAAACAAAGCATTCAGTCGATTCATTCAGTATCTTTCGCTCACTCACTCGCAGCGCTCCCATTCTGAATAGACAGCAACCACAATCTCTCATAGACAAAAATGAAAATACATACATTTACACAAGAGATCCATAGATCCATTTAGAACAGATGAGCATCCACACTTCCTCTCACAAGCCAGACCCAAACCCTGCCCGAGGCAAGTAGCTACAGGAACACAGAACCTGAGACAGGCTTTTGGCATGGCGTCAGGGCCCGAATTAAAAAAGTAACTCTGGGATCAGGTCCCCCCCTGTCCATATAATTTTTATCATTATGATCTAGAAGGCATGTAAAAAGCACGACTACTCAGACTCTTTTTAAATACTGGCCCAGTTCTAAATGGCTGGCTCTACAGAGAGACTGATCTATGTAGTGTACAGTGGACCTCAGGTCTCTTTGAATGTCAGCCCTCATGTGTTACTGAACTGTGGGCATAGTGACCATACAATCCCTTGATACTGTATAACACACACATACAGCTGAGAGGCAGTGATCCTCCGATGCCTGAACAAAGGAAGAAAAACTACAGCCTTCTTTTGATTGGGCCATGCCAAGTCGCAGCATTTCTGGTACATTTGAGAATAAGTATTTTACAGTTACAACAAGACACACGTGCAAACACACACAAAACATATACATCTGTTTGTTGTACAGACAGGTATAATTCCTAACTTCATATCAGCATTGAAAAGTACCTACAGAAACAAAAAAAATACACTGACAACACGAGGCCAGAAAGAAGTGTTCCATATTGTTTTTGTCTACAACGTGACGCCAAAAGATACATTTTAAAATGTCCTAGAGGACCTAGTATGCAGTTTGGAGGATGCCACCATTTTGACTGTCAACACATTTACATTTTGGGTAAATGTTGAGTAAAAAAAAAATGAACTGCCTTCCCAGCCTCGTGCATTTCTATAATATAAATTACCTTTTTTTGGGGAGCTTTTGAGTTTTTTCTTAAACATAGGATAATATTTTTTCAAATATATTTGTAAGCCTGCAGTCAATACAGGACATCGGCTCTTTGATAACAAAAAGAAAACAAACAGAGCACAGTAAAGCTGTAGAACTTTTGTTACAGTATGGGTGCCTTCGAGTTTACAAAAAAAAAAAAAAAAGTCTCGCCATCGAATAATGATGCGATATTTGACTAATGTGCAGAGTGTCTATGACCAACAAAAATGTCAGTAAAAAAACCATTAAATAATAATATATTTGGAATATCAAGGTTATCATCGAACTGTTAATACTGCAGTGTGTACAGAGGATCTCTCTCATCCCAGCCTCATCGGGGTTGGATGCGCTTTGGAAAATACAAATAAAACCCCCTTTTTTTTGTGTTACATAAGGTGAACAGCTTCCGGAGGAGTCAAAGTCCGATCTACTCGTCATCTGGCTACTTCACACACGCAGTTGCAGTAATATATCAATGACATTCACAGCTCTTCTGTTTACTCCCTCTGCTCCATCGCTCACTACATACTGTAGTGTACACTACATTCACATAACCTCATGGGCAGTAGTGAGTGTGTAAGTCCCACCCTAGAATGTGCTACCCTCTGCCCTGCAGTTGTTGCCAGTCTTTTGGATAGGCTACATATCTTAGCCATCCACTGTGATGTCATCACTAGCCATGCAGATGGTGGTTAGCTTGGTAAGCACTGGTTACCCATTCCCAAAGGGCTATCCCTGGACCTCCGATGCTCATAGCCGAAGTGGACCAAAGTAGTAAAGGGCCTTATCCCACAGAAATAACCCCAGATGACTCTCCATCTCAGTCTATCAAGGGTTACCGTGGCCTGTTCTATTTGGCAATATTTCAAAAGGGTCGTCGCCCCCTATCATGTTTGTTCTGCTGGTGGCCACGTTCAGACATTTGGCCAACCAGGATAACAAGCGTTCCCAAACCGTCAGTCAGAAGAAAAAAAAACGAATCCAAAACAAGACACAGAGTGTCTCTCTACTCCACTATTAAATATAAAAATGTGCGATTATACTGTAGTTCAAAACAAAAATAACTATGTTAATATTTGAGATGTACTTATGGTCACCAGCCATAGCAAGTTAATACATGTGGTACTTTAAATAATACATCTAAATGAATACAATAAATCACCTCTGCAACAATAGAAAAAAAATAATAAATAATTTGAATCTGCTAATAGTATCAATTTATGTGGCAGTGGCAAGTGGATCTAACTACCATGTACTGTATATCCACTGATGCATGTTGCATCAGTATACCAATACTGTAATGCTGCCACTAAACCAAACCGTGCCAAAGGGTCCATGCCAATTCATGCTTTATTGAATTTTCCTGTCACCGTCCCATTTAAGGCCATGCATTTTTAGTGAGCACACTTCCTGAAGCAGTGATATTTGACTGACTATGAAACATTACTACAAGCATCAATGACATTTTGACAATAACAGGTTAAAGGTTTGACTGGGGTCAACCCTACTTTATGACAAGATGGCTCAGTCTGAGAGCTTAAGTTCAATGCGCACTTGAGAGTGGGCTGTAGTTACTTTGGCAGAGGAAGTGGTGTTCTCGTTCTCCATTGCCGAGCAACGGTGCATTTGGCATGAAGCTGGTTTCATCTCACTACAAGTTCACCTCCACAATAAGTCAAGTCCCTTTTTCTGAACTACAAAACTCTTAACCTTTCCTCTCCAAACCACTTGCCTCTCCCCACTGATGAACGTCTATTGCACATACTTGCCATTTCTATTACTGCACCTATTGGCATTGTTATTGATGGATTAGCTGTAGTAAAACATCACAACACCAAGTGCAGAACAAGAAAACGAGACACACAAGAATTCAAAAATAAACTAACCCAAAAAGTTGCGCAAAAACCCTCACAAAACACCACACCAAATCAGGATGCCCATTCAGGCACAATACATTAGCGTGATCTTCCATGCATAAAACACCCACTTACAGGATGACAGTGGCTAATAAAAACAGAGCCTAATTCAGCTTTAAAGAGCTTATTTTACCATGAACCTACCCTTATAGCATGTCATGCAGACAACAATGAACCAAGGGTTAGGGTTAAGACAAATATCAAGACAAAAAAACAAACAAGAAATTGAAGTATAAAAAGCCTAATTCCAAGTGCCTGGCTGTCTAACTGCATTTTGCCACTAGGTGGAGGTAAGTACTAAAAAGAGAGTATTCTTGGGAATTTAAACTATTTTTAAACCCTTCATGGGTTGGTGTTTCTATGCTGCTTGAGGGAAAGGAGACCTCCTCAGCAACCTCCTGGTTTACATCTGCCAAAGCTACTTCCTGATTCTCCTGTCCTCTGTGTACATCTTTTCTCCTCGATTCAAAACATCTTTGACCATCTCTTACTTCCTAGTAAAATGAGAGCATATAGCATACAACGCTATAGTACCTACCCTGGACTGAAAACACACATGTAATCCTCATTCTATTTCACAATGATACACATTGAAAATACTACTGACCCACACTGACTAGCCCTAATTAGAGAATAGGTCACACAACATTGTGCACCTGTTAAAGAAACCTCACTCCCAAATCCAGACACAGCCCAAGCAAATTAACAGCATAAACTTGCAATGCATAGTCTGCAGGGACAAAGATTAAAGAATTCTAAAAGATTATATATATATTGGCCTGTCTATAACATTTACCCAGAACTTCACAACGCTACTACTACACAATTTCTGTTGTTTCAAATCAAAGTCCCTGCCTCTGACATGGATCCATCATCACTAACGTCCTCTTCTCCTTCTAAATCACTTGGCACAGACCATCCTGTGTCTCCCCACTTTTATTTCCCCTCCTCCCATCTCTTCTCATTTCTCTGTTTTTCCTTCTACACACTTCCACTTCATCCCGCTCTCCTTTTAGCGTTTTCATTTTCACACAGCTTGGCTGCTGGTAAGCGAAAGAAAGAAACAACAAGCAAAAAAAACTATGATAATGTTGGATGTAAACTATGATAGCTACTGTGGGACGTTAGTCTATTAAGCGACTAGTACGGTAGTATGCTACTACTTTCCCAAAATGTATTTAAAAAAATAAAATATAAGAGATAACATTCATAGCTGAAATGTATAAATGTTTCGGTACCATAGTAACATCATATGTAAACAATACATACATGTAAAAATGCTTTTTTTCTGTCACCTATACAGAAGCATAGGGGTCTTTTGGAAAAACGTCCTCCCTAAAACTCTCCCAAACAGTGAGATGAATGCCGAGGCTTCTCTCACAATGTGTCCCACTTTGATTATTTACTTACTTGTCTTGTGTTTGTTTTTGACTCAGTGAGACGTCATATGGTACGACCGGTAGAAATGCTGACTGGTGCGAACTGGTGTGGGAACTCCCTTACTGGTCTGGGGACGGAGAAGGAAAGTCTACAGTCTTGACTCTTATAGCATGATATACTACAGTACCTATAATGCACTACTCCCCCTTCAAATGGGTCCAGGGTCTGCCAATCGGTTGTTGGCCGATGCTGACCCCCAGCGTTGCTATATCTCCCCCAGCTCAGCAGAGGGCACTCCCCCGGCACTGTTGTGGGTAGTTATACTGGGTGGGGAAAGGAGTTTGCACTGCATTTCTCATCCATCACTGAAGCCCAGGTACTTATGAGTGTGCTGGGGGCGTAGCCGTGTTTTGTTGTGATGGTAACATGCCAATGTGCTACTGCGTTAGCCGTTTGTTAGCAGTTTTTGCGGATTGGCTCGCCGTGGCATGATTTGCAGCCCAGCAACCACCCTGGTTGACCTCTCTCGTTGGCTGTGGTGTGTGTGTGTGTGTGTGTGTGGTGTGTGTGTGTGGGACCAGATGTCCCCGGGTCTCCTTCAGGTCCTACTCTCAGATGGTGGATGTGCGGTCAACTCCATCTAGACACACAGGAGGGAGGGACATAGGACAAACCATCAGATAGGAATAACTGGACAAATACAGACAGAATGTTTCAAAACAAAAAACTGTTGCATCTGGCCTAGCTGGACAAACAAAGAGGACCTGGGTTATGTCCTAAATGACACCCTATTCCCTACATAGTGCACTACCTTTGACCGGAGCCCTATATAAATCCTATGTATTGTTATTTTGGTCATTTGTATTTTATTGCAAAAGCAGCAGCTACTCTTCCTGGGCTCCACACAAAACATGAAACATAATACATAATATCAACAGACAAAAACACCAAGGACAGAACTACATACATTTTTTTTAAGGCACATGTAGTCTCTACATATTAATACATACACACAAACTATCTAGGTCAAATAATAGGGGAGAGGCGTTGTGCCACGAGGTGTTGCTTTATCTGTTTTTTGAAACAAGGTTTGCCGTTTATTTGAGCAAAATGAGATGGAAGGAAGTTCCATGCAATAAGGGCTCTATATAATACTGTACGCTTTCTTGACTATATTCTGGATTTGGGGACTGTGAAAAGTACCCTGGTGGCATGTCTGGTGGGATAGGTGTGTGTCAGAACTGTGTAAGTTGACTATACAAACTATTTGGGATTTAATGTCTCTTATAAAAATAAGTGATGCAGTCTGTCTCGCCTCAACTCTTAGCCAAGAGAGACAGGCATGCATATTTATAATCAGTCCTCTGATTACAATGAAGAGCAGTACGTGCTGTTCTGGGCCAGCTGCAGCTTTTAACTAGGTCTTTCCTTGCAGCACTGGACCACACGACTAAAACTAGAGCCCGCAGACCTTGCTTTTTGGAGTGTGGTGTCAAAAAAGCAGAGCATCTCTTGGGGCTGCAAATGGTTAGAGCGTTGGACTACTAACCGAAAGGGTGCAAGTTCGAATCCCCGAGCTGACAAGGTACAAATCTGTCGTTCTCCTAGGCCGTCATTGAAAATAAGAATTTTCTTAACTGACTTGTCTAGTAAAATAAAGGTAATATATATATAATATATTACGGCCAGACTTCTCCCCATCTTTACAACCATTGAATCTATACGTTTTGACCATGACAGTTTACAATCTAAAGTATCACCAAGTAATTTAGTCTCCACAACTTGTTCAACAGCCACACCATTTATTACTAGATTCAGAGGTCTAGAACTTAAGGAATGATTTGTACCAAATACAATGCTCTTAGTTTTAGAGATGTTCAAGACCAGTTTATGACTGACCACCTATTCCAAAACAGACTGCAACCCTTTGGCTGCAACCCTTTGGCCACCGCTAATGCAGTGGCTGCATTAGCGGTGGTTGCTGGTTGAATCATCAGCATACATGGACACACATGCTGTGTTTAATGCCAGTGGCAGGTCATTGGTGAAAAAGAGTAGAGGGCCGAGAGCACTGCCCTGCGTTACACCACGCTTTACAGGTTTGACATTAGAGAAGCTACCATTAAAGTAAACCCTAAGAGTTATATTAGATAGATAGCTCTAAATCCACAATATGGCAGAGATTGAAAAGCCATAACACGTTCTCAACAATAGGTTATGGTCAATAATATCAAAGGCTGTATTGAAATCTAACAACATAGCTCCCCAATCATCAGTCATTTGTGTCAGTGCTGAGTGCATGTTGAGTGCCCAACTCTATAAGCATGCTGAAAGTCTGTTGTTAATTTGTTTACAGAGAAATAGAATTGTATTTGGTCAAACACATTTTTTCCCAACAGTTTGTTAAGAGCTGGCAGCAAGCTTATAGGTCTGCTGTTAGAACCAATAAAGGCCACTTTACTACTCTTAGGTAGTGGAATTACTTTGTCTTCCCTCCAGGCCTGAGGACAAAGACTTTCCTCTAGGCTCAGATTAAAGATATGACATAAAGGACTGGCAATAGTCAGCTACCATCCTCAGTCGCTTTCCATCGAAGTTGTCAATGCCAGGATTGTCAGTATTGATCGATAAATCATTTCCCCACCTCTCCCACACGGACTTTACAAAATTCAAACTTGCAATGCTTTTATTTCATAATTTGTATGTTTATTGTTGGCATTTCCTGCCTAAGTTTGCCCACTTTGCCAATTAAGTAATCATTAAAATAAGTGGCAACATCAAATGGTTGTGTGATGAATAAGCAATCTGATTCGATGAAAGAGTTGAATTTGTCTTTCTGCCCATAATCCATTTAAACTACTCAAGTTGTTTTCCATAATTCTTTATATCATTGATCTTGGCTTCATAATACAGTTTATTCTTGTTGAGTTTAGTCACATCATTTCTCAATTTGCAGTATGTAAGCCAGTCAGATGTGCAGCCAGACATATTAGCCACTCCTTTTGCCCCATCTCTTTCAACAATACAATTGTTCAATTCCTCATCAATCCATGAAGCCTGAACAGGTTTAACAGTCAGTTTCTTAACATGTGCATGTTTAACAATAATTGGAAGAAGCAATTTCATAAATCCATCAAGTGCAGCATCTGGATGCTCCCCATTAAACACATCAGACCAATACCTTTTTATAACATCATCCACATAGGAATCACTGCAAAATCTTTTGTATGATCTCTTATACACTATTTTAGGCCCAGCTATTGGAACTTTGTCTTTCCTGGATATAGCCACTACGGATACAGCTTTAGAACAAAGTTCTACAGTATTAGTAAAAATGTGGACGATCTTGTTCCTGTAGTGTTTGTAAACATCCTGGTAGGTTGATTAATAACCTGAACCAGATTACAGGCACTGGTTACAGTGAGAAGCTTTCTCTTGAGCGGACAACTTGATGAAAACCAGTCAATATTCCGGTCCCCAAGAAAGCAGACCTCTGTTTACATCACATTCACTTATCAAGCATTTCACACAAACTCAGCAAAAAAATAAATATCCTCACACTGTCAACTGCATTTATTTTCAGCAAACTTAAAATGTGTAAATATTTGTATGAACATAAAAGATTCAACAACAGACATAAACTGAACAAGTTCCACAGACATGTGACTAACAGAAATGGAATAATGTGTCCCTGAACAAAGAGGGGGTCAAAATCAAAGTAACAGTCAGTATCTGATGTGGCCACCAGCTGCATTAAGTACTGCAGTGCATCTCCTCCTCATGGACTGCACCAGATTTGCCAGTTCTTGCTGTGAGATGTTACCCCACTCTTCCACCAAGGCACCTGCAAGTTCCTGTAGGAAGGGTACCACATGAGGGAGGAGGATGTCTTCCTGTAACGCACAGTGCTGAGATTGCCAGCAATGACAACAAGCTCAGTCTGATGATGCTGTGCCACACTGCCCCAGACCATGACAGACCCTCCACCTCCAAATCAATCCCGCTCCAGAGTACAGGCCTCGGTGTAACGCTCATTCCTTCGAAGATAAACGCAAATCCGACTATCACCCCTGGTGAGACAAGACTACGACTCGTCAGCGAAGAGCACTTTTTGCCAGTCCTGTCTGGCCCTGTGATGGTGGATTTGTGCCCACAGGACACACTTGCCGCTGAGCACTGATGGAGGGATTGTGCATTCCTGGTGTAACTCGGGCAGTTGTTGTCATCCTGTACCTGTCCTGCAGGTGTGATGCTCGGATGTACAGATCCTGTGCAGGTGTTGTTACACATGGTCTGCCAATACGAGGACGATCAGCTGTCCATCCTGTCTCCCTGTAGCGCTGTCTAAGGCATCTCACATTACTGGCATTGCAATTTATTGCCCTGGCCACATCTACAGTCCTCATGCCTCCTTGCAGCATGACCAAGGCACGTTCATGCAGATGAGCAGGGACCCTGGGAATCTTTCCTTTCCTTCAGTCAGTAGAAAGGCCTCTTTAGTGTCATAAGTTTTCAGAACTATGACCATAATTGCGTACCGTCTGTGCTGAGTTTATTATTTAGATACTGACTTATCACTTGGTGGCCTATAGCAACTCCACAAAAGAAAAGGCTTTAGATATGCCAAGTGAACCTGCAACCACAACACTTCAATAACACTTGACATAAGATATTCTCTAAGTATGACAGGGATATGGCCCTGAATATATACAGCAACACCTCCCCATAAGCATTTATGTGTCTCTTCTATCAATGTTATATCCTTTTATTGCACTGCTGTATCATCAAATGAATTATCTACGCGAGTCTCAGAAAAGGCAAATATATGTTATCTGATGTTAGCAAGTTATTGATTTCATGAACCTTATTTTTAAGGCTACATATATTATTATGGGCTATTTTCAGCCCTTTCTTGGGTAGCTTAGAGATAGACATCATTCTGAAGAGCAAACGCACACAAAAAAAAATTCTACATTCAGCAGTCCATTAATCAATTGGTGTGTGTCCTGCAGGGTTGAAGCTACGAACTCATAGGCTTGGCTCTCTCATCCCATCCAGGCTTCTGGGAGGGAGGGTGGACAATGAGCCTGTCCTATGGACCAGGGTGCATTACATACAACAATATACTATTATTGGAGTTCCTGTGTGTGGTCGAGGGTCTCATGACATTCCAAATGGACCCCTTTCCCTAGAGCTCTATCGGCACTGGTCAAAAGTTGTGGACTATAACTGGAATAGGGTTCCATAAGAGAGTTATGTTGGCCCATGTTAACAATGCACCAACCCCTAACCCTTACCCCCTGTGGCACATTTGGAGATCTGGAGGCAATTAGCGATATGCTAATAGTGCCACCTTTCCCTGTCATAGGCTTGATGAAATGTTCACCATAATGGATATCCAATCCTTTCAGATCTACAGAACTGCTTAACAGGGTAACGTCTGGAAGCATGTCAATATTAGGGAAATGACTTGGCAGCTTTCTGTCAAATTGGTTAAAAGAAAAGAGAGTTTGATCATTTTTAGAGCTGACAGATTTCTATTGGACAGTATTTACTCGATTTGTAAATAAGGGCACGGGGGTTATTCCATTCACAATGAGTACTTTGGTTCTAATTTATATTCTGTGGATTCAGTATGTTATAGAGAGAGAGAGAAAAAGGAGGGGCAGAGGGTTACAGTAGAAAGGAAGGGTCCAGTCTGGGACTGGCAATCCTCAGCTAACCACCTCTGCTCTGGGCCTATGTGTGTGTCCACCTACACAAAGCGGTGCTTGTCCATCCTAGCTCTGCGCCGAGCACTGAGGGCCACTGTCTCTGCCTCTGTGCTGGTGAGGCCGGGGAGAGAGAAAACAGCCCCTTTATTTAAAACTAAACTCCACTTCACATGGGAATGATTACTGCGATTATCCATCTCCCTTCCTCTCCTGTCCACTCCACCCGTCTATCCTCGTGTGGATTAATTGTGGAGACACACCCTGGCTACAAGCCAAACATGGGCTCAAATACTATTTGAAATATTTCAAATACTTTGAGCAATTGCTTTAGCCTTCCTGGAGGGCCTGTTCCATTGCAGGTTCAAGCAAGCACAGCTAAAGCATTTGAAATGATTTAGAATAATATATGAACCCAGGTCTGGCTACAGGTAAGCCATCATCTTTGGGGAGTTGAGACTCTGGATGTATTCACTGCATGTTGCTGACTTCATTAGTATTACGGTTACATTCTGACAAGACATATGAATGTTCCCGAATGTTGTTTTAAACACATGTTTTTTTTCCTTTGTATTATATTTGATCAGATCTAATGTGTTATATTATCCTACATTAATTTACATTTCCACAAACTTCAAAGTGTTCCTTTTCAAATGGTATCAAGAATATGCATATACTTGCTTCAGGGCCTGAGCTACAGGCAGTTCGATTTGGGTATGTCATTTTAGGCAAAAATTGAAAAGAGGTTCAACAGTTTCTGGGTAGAGGGAATTCCAAATGTTGACACTCCTTTTGTCTGTTTGTTTGTGCGTGTATAGAGGGAATTCCAAAGTTGACCCCTTTTGTCTGTTTATTTGCGCATGTATACACCGATTATATAAAACATTAAGAAAACCTGCTCTTTCTATGACATAGGCTGACCAGGTGAATCCAGGTAAAAGGTATGATCCCTTATTGATGTCATTTGTTAAATCCACTTCAATCAGTGTAGATGAAGGGAAGCAGACAGGTCAAATAAGGATTTTTAAGCCTTGAGACAAGGATCGTGTATGTGTGCCATTCAGAGGGTGAATGGGCAAGACAAAAGACTTAAGTGCCTTTGAACAAGGTATGGTAGTAGGTGCCAGGCGCGTTTGTAACAAGAACTGCACCGCTGCTGGATTTTTCATGCTCAACAGTTTACTGTATGTATCAAGAATTATCCACCACCCAAAGGACATCCAGCCAACTTGACAACTGTGGGAAGCATTGGCCTCAAAATGAACCAACATCCCTGTGGAATGCTTTTGACACCTTGTAGAGTCCATGCCCCGACGAATTAAGGCTGTTCTGAGGGCAAAGGGTGTGTGTGTGTGTGTGTGTGTGTGTGTGTGTGTGTGTGTGTGTGTGTGTGTGTGTGTGTGTGTGTGTGTGTGTGTGTGAGTGAGCGTGCGTACAAGTTTCTTTCTGTGCATGTGTGCACGTGTGAATAAACCAAGTGGTACATCAGATACAGTACCGTGTGCATGTGTGTATTGACTAAGAAGTCCAGTATTAACTGGTGTGTGTGAATTCGTATGTGTGTGTTCATGGATGGTTGTGGTGCTCCTACCTCCCAGGGCATGCTCTGTCATACTCAAACACAGAGACTCCAGCCGGTTGTTGATGTCTGGTTCCGTCACTGGCACTTGGAGATCTGGAGAACACCACCACAATGTTACAACAACATACACACAACCAACAGGCGAGAACAACACTGCAAAATTACAACAACGTACACAGAACTAACTACGAGGAGAGCTCTGCAACATGACATCAACATACACACAACCAACTACCTGGAGAACACCACCAATGTTACAACATACCCTCAACCACTGTGAAAGCTCAGCTAAAATAAAAAGCTAAACAAACAACTGAAAGAGTATGATAAATGTGTGTATACCCATACATAAAAAGGCCAGGTAAAGACCCCCAGAACGTTCCAACATCAACATAACCACTGTGAAAATAGCTCAAAGACTTTACAATCAAAATAATGATGTATTTTTTCACAGTCCTCTACAAACCACAAAATACCACATCAGAGTCTACTATTCCCATTGAGCACAAAAAAGAGTTGAAATGAAGTTCATCAAAATGTCTCGATCCCAATACTTTAACCTTTCCTAACACCACCACACCGAAATGGCAGCAGACAAAGGAATGAATTATCATGGGCTCCAAATCCCAGTTTTGTGCGGGGCGGGCGTCGTAACAATGACCTCCATTCAACCACACTGCGTGTGCCGTGCTTAATCTGATTACACTACACCGCCAATTAACCAACTGTCTACACATTACACCCCTTAAATACAATACCCAGTCATTTGGGTTACTCAAATTGGGGTGGTTTGTTGCGCATGTGTGAGTGTATGTGTACTTCAAGTTCAAAGTCACCCGTTCCGCCACAAGGGGGACCCATAAACTCACCCCCCCAAAGAAAAACTGTCTGAGACAAGTTGCTAACTTGTTAGCCTAGCAGCCCCCTCAGCTCAGTTGTGAGCTCCTTAGCTAGCTATCACAATGGGATATCTAGGCCATCGGTTAGCCTTAAGCTGCTCCTGCCTGCCTTAAGGGGAGTCAACGCAGCCCGGGCGGCTGTGAAAATCCCTTGTGGGTAGAGAGAAGAGCAGAGTTATGCACTTGCCGTCGCACTGGCTGGATAGACAGAACAGTCAGCCACTGGCTATTTTTAGGCCTCAAATCCTGGCCCCTCCACACACACTCCCCTTACTTCATCCCATCATTCTCCCTGTATAGTCTCTGTTTTAATCAATCATTTAATCTGTCTAGCGTCAGTTTGAGAAATAGGGGAGAGAGAGAGAGACAGAGATTGAGAGAGGGCGAGTCCAGGCCTAGCTTTCCAGGCAGCTACATACTCTGGCCCGGCTCCAACTCCAGCCACCCCCGAGTGCATGTGCAGTGTGTATGACTCTGCAGAGCTGTAGAAGTGAGGGAGAAAACGAAGGAGGGAAAGAGAGAAAGGGTGCCAGGGCTGCTCAGCCACCCAGCACAAAGAGGCTCATTGTAACAGTCCACTGACTCTTCCCTCATTCCCTTCCTCACATACGGCTCTTTCCCCCTGAAACCGCCCTCCCTCCTCCTTCCTCTCCATTCTAAAAAAGGGGGAATACTCTTTGGTTCCCTATGAAAGACAGGCCGGAGAAGGAAATCCCCGCTGTCACATTGATGTCCAGTTTATCCCGCGGCTACGGCTGAAAATAGAATTAAGGATCCAGCCATTACAGAGCAGAACATTGGACTTGAATGGGATCTTTACCTCAGGCTGTTGTCCTGCATTGGTATGCAGATGAGAGCAGTGTGTGTAATGCCCTGTGGCATTACAGCATCTGTCTCCAGGCTAACACTGAGGAAGGTAGCACTGAGGATGTTAGGCTGCTGAGAGCTTATAAAAGATTAAGAGATGGCAATACAAAAAGGAGAGAGAGGGAAAAGAAAAAAAGAGGAAGAGAGAAAGGAGAGGCTAAGATAAAGAAAGAGAGGAACAGAAAGATAGAAAGGACACCTTGTACAGGTGTATGTATCGTGTAACCGTGTAACTGAGTGTGCACGTGTGTGTGATTTCTTACCAGACTGCTGAAACATGACCATGGTGTGTGGCGTGGTGTGGACAGGCAAGGAGCGGGTCCTCTGCACTGAGCTGTGGGTTCGGCTGGGCATGCTATTACTGCCTCCGGGGTTGGCAAACCATAAACCCTGTTGAACAAACTGATAGTCACACAGACAACCACAACAGACTGATAGCCCTATGAGCACAATATGTTTAAAAGACGTTGTGCTTGGTTGAAAATACTTATTTTTTTGTTGAAAATATGTTGAAACCATGACTTTTCAAAGTTTTGTGCTCACTAGGAGGCTAGAGGTCATATATCTTTGGATCATTAGAACATATAAACTGGCACAATTCCAAAAACGGGTGCAACAAATCTAACCACTAACAGACAATGTTGGGAAATCTATTAATGTCCCTATGACGGCAAAATAATATCATGATATACAGTTCTGCACATTGTTGGCGATACTTGAAATACCCACCCCCCCACCTTGGCCCCCTCAAATTGCAGTTTGAGACCCCTACATTAGACAAACTACTGAGAGCACCTCACTCAATAAGTACAATTTAATTTATATTTAAAAATGACATTTCACAATACTTCAGCATGACTTATAGGCCAATAGTCCGACCTTTTGGTTTACAATTTCAATCATGAGCAATATACATTTTGGTTACACTCTGATCAAAATGGACTCACATTAATTTCCGCAAAATTGTATTAATTAGGACTATCACATAACTAAATACACACCCGGGGGTGGCTTTATAAAAGTGTGTAAAAACTAGGGGAGGGCACACCAGGTGTTTTCACTCTAGCCTAGAACTACTGAGCCATTATAAAGTCAACCTTTTCTGGTTCTCCCTATCTCCTCCCCTATATTTTTCTCTCCCCCCGTTTAACCTCAAACTACTGACACTTTAGCCGTGCGGATACCTCTCTGTAACCTGCCTATTATACATTCAACCTTCTCTCTCTCCCTCTACTCCCCTCCACCACTCACCACTCTCTCTCTCCCCACTCCCTCTGTCTCGCTGTCCCCCTTTCCCGGCCCTCCCATACAGAGAGCCAGGGAAAAACAGGAAATGCCTGTGCACTGTTCTCACTGCCTCTGACTAGCTCACTTGCTCTCTCTCCTTCTCCTCCCTTTCCCCTCTGCTCTCCGTCACCCCTCCCCCTACACCACCACCGCCCTAACAATGACTCACCCTGGTCTCTCTCCCCCCTCCTCCCCTTCCTACCTCCTTTCTTTTAATACGCACATTCCATACTTTTTTATTTAGTCCCAAAAAATGGTCGGCCGGAGAAAGTGTGTGGACTGTGGAGGAAGCGGTTTGGAATTTCCTCCCATTGTATGGATGCATAAAGAAATGCAGAATGGGAGCATAGCAGATGTGTGCCAGGTTATCCCTGCTGTGGAGTGGAGAACTGTTCCAATGAGCACTAGTGATGTAGGGTCTGTGGAATGCGGGATCCGCCTACAAGTTCCAGCCACTTCACCCGACACGCCACTGACGCTGCCTTTCTTTCCCTCCGCTGTTGCGTTTTCCCCCTTATGGTTGTATTTGTTTCTATGACTGTCTTTACAACTATGTAATTCACAGGGAATGATAGTTCGGGACAGATCTGAAAGAGGGTATTGTTAAGGAGTTTGATTATTTCTCTGTGTGATGGGATGATTCCAGAATCCAGACACTTGACCAAGTAGTGGTTTTCTCCCTTTTTCCCGCTGTATATAGGCATATACGCAGCACCTCTTCAGTATGAGAATACAATAACGTTGTTGTTTCTGCATGTAGGTCCCCTTTGTATCACTACCCTTTATATCACTACCCATTTTCCACTACTGTAGTGAACCAAATTGTGATTGAAGCTGATAGGGATGTCCTCCCATTAAAAAGGTAGGCTTACTCAGCAATATAACATAACCTTAAAAATCCTTTCAGATCTAAATGAATGGCCAAAATCTGGAAATGTGAGGTTGACTCAGACTTTAGACACTACACATTAATGTTAATCGGACACTTGTGAAAATATTTGAGTTGAGGACGCCGACGTGGGCAGATGCGAGGGGCTAAGTAAGATAAGGTTAGATCGGGCGTTTGGGGATCGGGGATATACCGTCCCTGCCTAAAAGGGAGACTCTGCAATGTAACATCACAAAAGAAGAACTCTACATCAATTGCATAGGCTAGGGGTAGTGGCTAAGTGCCTAGGAGAAGTTTACAGTCAGAAGTGTCCCCACCTGTCGTCCCTGCTTGAGACCGGTGGAGGTGCTGCTGGCGCTGCGCGGCGTGGGTCCCAGGAGGCCGGCGGTGCCCAGCAGGCCAAGCCTGGCGCCGGGCAAGCTCCGTGAGGGCATCTGGAACTGGCGCAGGCTTCGGCGGGCCGACATGCTACTGCTGCCCCCCACGCAGCCCGCCGTGGGGAGAGAGTTGGACTGGCCGAAGCCCCGGCTACTGCTGCTGCTGCACGGAGAGAGAAATAGCACTTGGATCATCTTTTTTTTTTAAAGAAATAAAAAGGAGGTAAAGCACTTTGTGACAACTGCTAGTTTAAAAGGGGCTTTATAAAATACATTTGATTGACTGAGGAGATGGGAAAGTTGGAGAAAGCGTGGTCGCAGGGAACCCTGATCTCCGGAGTGGAGTTGTATATGAGTCAAGAACAGGGGGAGTAATTGCCACTCGAGAACAGGCTCTGTAGCTACATTATTTGACCTTTTAAACATTTAGCCGAGGAAGTCGTTGAGTAAAACTTGGAGGTGGTGATAATAATAAGTGTTGGTAATAAAAAGTGACGCTGAAAACAGACACACATCCAGAATGATTAAATCCAGATAGAGAGGAAAAAAAGGAGTCAGATGTGGGTGAGACAGAACAGATGGTGTCAAGAGCAGGAGGAGAGGTTAGTCCGTCTCTGTGTATATATATATATATATATATATATATATATATATTTTTCTCATTTTGTCTGTCATAGTTGAAGTGTACCTATGATGAAAATTACAGGCCTCTCATCTTTTTAAGTGAGAGAACTTGCACAATTGGTCGCTGACAAAATACTTTTTTGCCTCACTGTATATATCATTATACAGTGGCAAGAAAAAGTATGTGAACCCTTTGGAATTACCTGGATTTCTGCATCAAAGTCACAACAATAGACAAACACAGTCTGCTTAAACTAATAACACACAAACAATCATATGTTTTCATGACTGTATTGAACACACAGTGTAAACATTCACAGTGCAGGCTGGAAAAAGTATGTGAATCCTTGGATTTATAACTGGTTGACCCTCCTTTGGTAGCAATAAAAAATAAAAATAAAAGATCTGCACAATGGTCAGGAGGAATTTTGGACAATTCCTCTTTACAAAACTGTTTAAGTTCCGCAATATTCATGGGATGTCTGGTGTGAACCACTCAAGGTCATGCCACAGCATCTCAAATCGGGTTTAGGTCAGGACTCTGACTGGGCCACTCCAGAAGGCATATTTTCTTATTTTGAATCAATTATTTTGTTGATTTACTTCTGTGTTTTGGGTCGTTGTCCTGTTGCATCATACAACTTCTGTTAAGCTTCAATTGGAGGACAGAGAGCCTTACATTCTCCTGAAAAATGTTTTGATAAACATGGGAATTCATTTTTCTGTCGATGATAGCAAGCTACTTTACAGTTTGGGAGGAGGTTTTGATGTTGGTGTGCTGTGCCTTTTTTCTCCACACATAGTGTTGTGTTCCTTCCAAACAACTCAACTGTAGTTTAATCTGTCCACAGAATATTTTGCCAGTAGCGCTGTGGAAGATCCTGGTGCTCTTTTGCAAACTTCATACGTGCAGCAATGTTTTTTTTTGACAGCAGTTGCTTCTTCTGTGGTGTCCTCCCATGAACAGCATTCTTGTTTAGTGTTTTATGTATCGTAGACTTGTCAACAGAGATGCTAGCATGTTCCAGAGATTTCTGTAAGTCTTTAGCTGACACTCTAGGATTCTTCTTAACCTCATTGAACATTCTGCGCTGTGGTCTTTCAGGCATCTTCGTAGGACAGACACACCTAGGGAGAGTAGCAACAGTGCTGAACTTTCTCCATTTATAGACCATTTGTCTTACCGTAGACTGATGAACATCAAGGCTTTTCGAGACAATTCTGTAACCCTTTCCAGCTTTATGTAAGTCAACAATTCTTCTGAGATCTCTATTGTTCAGGGCATGATTCACATCAGGCAATGCTTCTTGTGAATAGAAAACTCAAATTATGTGAGTGTTTTTTAATAGGGCAGGGCAGCTCTAACCAACAACTCAAATCTCGTCTCATTGATTGGAATCCAGGTTAGGTATCTCCTGACTCCAATTAGCTTTTGGAGAAGTCATTAGCCTAGGGGTTCACATACGTTTTCCAACCTACACTATGAATGTTTAAATGATGCATTCAATATAGACAAGAAATATTTGAAAACCAATTTATGCAGAAATCCAGGTAATTCCAAAGGGTTCACATACTTTTTTTGTATATACACTACCGTTCAAAAGTGAAGAAGAGACTCCGGGATGCTGGCTCTCTAAGCAGAGTTTCTCTGTCCAGTGTCTGTGTACTTTTACCCATCTTAATCTTTTCTTTTTATTGGCCAGCCTGAGATATGACTTTTTATTTGCAACTCTGCCTAGAAGGCCAGCATCCCAGAGTCTCCCATTCACTGTTGAGACTGGTGTTTTGCGGGTACTATTTAATGAAGCTGCCAGTCTCAAACTAGACACTCCAATGTACTTGTCCTCTTGCTCAGTTGTGCACCGGGGCCTCCCACTCCTCTTTCTATTCTGGTTAGAGCCCATTTGTGCTGTTCTGTGAAGGGAGTAGTACACAGCAGTGGACCAGATCTTCAGTTTCTTGGCAATTTCTCACATAGAATAGCCTTAATTTCTCAGAACAAGAATAGAGTGACGAGTTTCAGAAGAAAGTTATTTGTTTCTGGGCATTTTGAGCCTGTAATCGAAATCATAAATGCTTATGCTCCAGATACTCAACGAGTCTAAAGAAGGACAGTTTTATTGCTTCTTTAAAAATCAGGACGACAGTTTTCAGCTGTGCTTAATATAATTGCAAAATGGTTTTCTGATGATCAATTAGCCTGTTAAAATGATAAACTTGGATTAGCTAACACAACGTGCCATTTGGAACACAGGAGTGCCGGTTGCTGATAATGGCCTCTGTACACCGGTGTAGATATTCCATAAAAAATCTGCTGTTTCCAGCTACAATAGTCATTTACAACATTAACAATGTATTTCTGATCAATTTGATGTTCTTTTAATGGACAAAAAAGGTGGTTTTCTTTCAAAAACAATGACCCTAAACTTTTGAACGGTAGTGTATACATATTTCTGTCTATGTGTATCCTTTTGTGTGTGTGTGTGTGTGTGTGTGTGTGTGTGTGTGTGTGTGTGTGTGTGTGTTGGGGTCTAATCTACCTCCTCTGCGCCCGGTAGCCCGCCATGTCCAGGAGAGTCTTCCTGGGAAACGAGCGGAACAGCTTCTGCACCTGCTGTTTCCATGACAACAGCCGCTTCTTCTGTGTCTCAGTGAACGCCTGAGGGAGGAGAGGGGAAAGGAGAGGTTGCAGGGCCAAAGAATAGGAGAAAGACCATGACTTAGCTTTGTTTATTTAGATTTTTTTATGGCCCCACTACACTAGAAATATACTGAACAAAAATATAAACGCAACATGTAGTGTTTGTCCCATGAGCCGAAATAAAACATCCCAGAAATTCTCCATATACACAATAAGTTTATTTCTTTAAAATAGAGCACACATTTGTTTACATCCCTGTTAATGAGTATTTCTCCTTTGCCAAGATAATCCATCCACCTGACAGGTGTGGCATATCAAGAAGTTGATTAAACAGCATGATCATTACACAGTACAAACAACCTATGGTGACAATAAAAGGCCACTCTAAAATGTGCAGTTTTGTCACACAACACAATGCCACAGATGTCTCAAGTTGAGGGAGCATGCAATCGGGATGCTGACTGCAGGAATGTACACCACAGCTGTTGCCAGAGATTTGAATGTTCATTTCTCTACCATAAGTTGTTTTAGAGAATTTGACAGTACGTCCAAACCGGCCTCATAACCACAGGCCATGTGTAACCATTATTATTATTATTTTTTTTTAACCTTTATTTAACTAGGCAAGTCAGATTCTTATTTTTAATGACGGCCTAGGAACAGTGGGTTAACTGCCTGTTCAGGGGCAGAACGACAGATTTGTACCTTGTCAGCTCGGGGGTTTGAACTTGCAACCTTCTGGTTACTAGTCCAATGCTCTAACCACTAGGCTACCATGCCAACCCAGGACCTCCACATCCAGCTTCTTCACCTGCGGGATCGTATGAGACCAGTCACTCGGACAGCTGATGAAACTGAAGAGTATTTCTGTCTGTAATAAAGCCCTTTTGTGGAGAAAAACACATTCTGATTGTCTGGGCTTGCTCCCGGCGCCCAAGTGGGTGGGTCTATCCCCTCCCAGGCCCACCCATGGCTCTGCCCTTGCCCAGTCATGTGAAATCCATAGATTAGGGCCTAATGAATTTATTTCAATTGACTAATTCCCTTATATGAACTGTAACACAGTAAAAGCGTTGAAATGGCTGCGTGTTGCATTTACATTTTTGTTCAGTATACCTTTGTATTTTTTACAATTTCCAATATCCAACTTTCACACTTGAGCTGAAACAGAATGTAATATATGTCTAAAATAATGTGAGGTTATGAACACACACACAAAGGCAGAGTCAGTTTCCCCTTGAAATGTAGATGACAACTGCTGCTCTAATGTGAAACATTCACCCATTATATAAATAAGGGTCTGAAGAACTGTATTAAGAAAAGTATTCTCTCTCTCTCTCTGTGTACCTCATGCAGAAGGCACTTGTCAATGAGCTGCATATAGGAGCTGATGTTCTCTTCATCTGGCCTGGACACCAGGAGCTGTGTGCAAACTGGAGAGAGGGGAGAGAGAGGGGGGAAAGGGAGGACGAAAAATGAGAGGAGAGAGAAGAGGGTAGAAAATGAAAGAAAGAGAGCGGGTGAATTACTTTCCCCAAAGCAGGGGGATTTAAGGACACAGGGTTTGAGCAAGTGGAAACGTGGCCACACTGATTTCCATATTCCATATTTCTTCCAAAATGTCCACTGTTTGTTCAGTACATAGCACTGAGGTGGTTAGGGAGAGGAAGGGAAGACTATGGGAAGTCAAGAAACCCAACACAGGCTTCCTATTAGGCTAAATTACAATATTTGGGACCATATGGTGGACTAATGAAAAATATGAAAATGGTTTTGAAGTTAAATAGTGACCACATTGTGACACCAGGTGTTTGGTTTCTTTCTGTGCAGTGTATCACACAAATGTGACATGCGAGTGACAACGTTACGACAACTTAACTTCCCAATCTATGGGACTAGATCCTCTACCTTTGCCCATGACGCGAGTGAACTGGCCGGGGATGTCCCCCTCGGCGATAAGGGTAACCCCCGTCTCCCCTTCCCCTCCTCCGGGGGCCAGGTGAGAGCCCGAGGCGGCCCTGCTCTTCCCCTCAAGGCTCAACAGGGGTTGCTGTGTGGTCGAGGAGGGCAACGACTCGTCGCTGGCCACAGCCTTGATGGGCGTCAGGATCATCTGGTGGAGCTCGGCAAGAGGGGCGCGCAGGTTACTCCCTTCCAACACGTCCTGGGAAAGGAGAGAGAAAATTAAAGGGAAAGAGAATGTGAGAGAGAAAAGGAAGGAGGAGGGAACAAAGTGATAGAAGGAGAGAGAATTAAGGAATGGGAGCAAGAGAGGGAAGGTCACAAAGGGGTACAGTAAAGATGGAGTGAAAGAGAGGAGAGCAGGGGAGGAGGAGATATAGCAGAGAGAAGGGAGAAAGGAAATTAGTCAGCATGAGCTATAATTTCATTTTATTTATTTATTTTTATTTCACCTTTATTTAACCAGGTAGGCAAGTTGAGAACAAGTTCTCATTTACAATTGCGACCTGGCCAAGATAAAGCAAAGCAGTTCGACACATACAACGACACAGAGTTAAACATGGAGTAAAACTAAACAAACATACAGTATAAACAAGTCTATATACGATGTGAGCAAATGAGGTGAGATAAGAGAGGTAAAGGCAAAAAATGGCCATGGTGGCATACAATATAGCAAGTAAAACACTGGAATGGTAGATTTGCAGTGGAAGAACGTGCAAAGTAGAAATAAAAATAATGGGGTGCAAAGGAGCAAAATGAATTAATTAATGAAATACAGTAGGGAAAGAGGTAGTTGTTTGGGCTAAATTATAGGTGGGCTATGACAGGTGCAGTAATCTGTGAGCTGCTCTGACAGTTGGTGCTTAAAGCTAGTGAGGGAGATAAGTGTTTCCAGTTTCAGAGATTTTTGTAGTTCGTTCCAGTCATTGGCAGCAGAGAACTGGAAGGAGAGGCAGCCAAAGCAAGAATTGGTTTTGGGGGTGACTAGAGAGATATACCTGCTGGAGCGTGTGCTACAGGTGGGAGATGCTATGGTGACCAGCGAGCTGAGATAAGGGGGGACTTTACCTAGCAGGGTCTTGTAGATGACATGGAGCCAGTGGGTTTGGCGACGAGTATGAAGCGAGGGCCAGCCAACGAGAGCGTACAGGTCGCAATGGTGGGTAGTATATGGGGCTTTGGTGACAAAACTGATTGCACTGTGATAGACTGCATCCAATTTTTTGAGTAGGTAATTGGAGGCTATTTTGTAAATGACATCGCCAAAGTCGAGGATTGGTAGGATGGTCAGTTTTACAAGGGTATGTTTGGCAGGATGAGTGAAGGATGCTTTGTTGCGAAATAGGAAGCCAATTCTAGATTTAACTTTGGATTGGAGATGTTTGATATGGGTCTGGAAGGAGAGTTTACAGTCTAACCAGACACCTAAATATTTGTAGTTGTCCACGTATTCTAAGTCAGAGCCGTCCAGAGTAGTGATGTTGGACGGGCGGGCAGGTGCAGATCGGTTGAAGAGCATGCATTTAGTTTTACTTGTATTTAAGAGCAATTGGAGGCCACGGAAGGAGAGTTGTATGGCATTGAAGCTTGCCTGGAGGGTTGTTAACACAGTGTCCAAAGAAGGGCCAGAAGTATACAGAATGGTGTTGTCTGCGTAGAGGTGGATCAGAGACTCACCAGCAGCAAGAGCGACTTCATTGATGTATACAGAGAAGAGAGTCGGCCCAAGAATTGAACCCTGTGGCACCCCCATAGAGACTGCCAGAGGTCCGGACAGCAGACCATTCGATTTGACACACTGAACTCTATCAGAGAAGTAGTTGGTGAACCAGGCGAGGCAATCATTTGAGAAACCAAGGCTGTCGAGTCTGCCGATGAGGATGTGGTGATTGACAGAGTCGAAAGCCTTGGCCAGATCAATGAATACGGCTGCACAGTAATGTTTCTTATCGATGGCGGTTAAGATATTGTTTAGGACCTTGAGCGTGGCTGAGGTGCACCCATGACCAGCTCTGAAACCAGATTGCAGAGAAGGTATGGTGAGATTCTAAATGGTCGGTAATCTGTTTGTTGACTTGGCTTTCGAAGACCTTAGAAAGGCATGGTAGGATAGATATAAGTCTGTAGCAGTTTGGGTCAAGAGTATCCACCCCTTTGAAGAGGGGGATGACCGCAGCTGCTTTCCAATCTTTGGGAATCTCAGGGGGTGGCAGGGGGTGGCAACAACATCTCATAGGGGTGGCAACAATTTCGGCAGATAATTTTTTAGAAAGAAAGGGTTGTCCCTGGGATCCAGTCCGTTGTCCTGGGTGGAAGGCAGAACACAGGATCCGCTCCGGGAAAGTCATATTCTTGGTCGTACTGATGGTGAGTTGACGCTGCTCTTATATTCAGTAGTTCTTCTCGACTGTATGTAATGAAACCTAAGATGACCTGGGGTACCAATGTAAGAAATAACACGTAAAAAAACAAAAAACTGCATAGTTTCCTAGGAACGCGAAGCGAGGCAGCCATCTCTGTCGGCGCCTGAAGTTAATCCTGGATAAGTGGACTCTCTCTAGTTGAAAAAGTGTATTTTCTCTACCTGTGTCCTCTTCATCTGTACTGATCTAAAATAACTGACAGGTGAGCAAGCCATCAAATGAAGAGCTACCGTGGCTGTGTCTAAAAACATTACTAGCAGTGTAATCTTTGCTTCCTCCAGCCTCGTTTCCTCAATTCTTTTACCTCCCTCTCGAAGAGAAATGGAAGGATACAAGGTCTCTCACTTGGCCCTCTTCCTCATGACTAGACAGCTAGTCAGGTTCAGACATACTGTATTGTTTTTACCTGTCAAGTCTTTTCCACTCCAGCACAGACAAAGAGAGAAAAAAGAGCAACTGCCCAAACTTCAGTTGACCGATCCTTTAGACAGGAAGTGAAATGCTGACCCCAATTGTCTGCCTATTTCACTCAGGCCCAATCCCAAATTGACCCTGACTGTCACAGATCTGAGAGGATTTGACAGGTGTAAGCAATACGGTAATATTGCTCACTTAACCATATTACTTATACCTATCAAATGTTCTTAGATTTCAATAAGTGCATAGGGAGAAGGTTTCAGGGGTTGATTTGGGATTGGGCCTCATAGCAAAACATTGTAGAAGCTTCGTGACAACTTACTCAACCTAAGAAGTTGACAGCTTGCACCACTGACCTTCTCTAGGCAGCGCAGCATGTTCTGGCGCTCCTTCAGTTTGTGGATGCTGATGACTATCTTGTGGCGCGCCCCTTTGGTGACATTCTGCAGAAAATGAATATAATTTCACTCTCAACATTCCTTCACCATAAACACACACCAATGACAAGTTAAAGAAATACATTTATTTTTATTTTTTATTTTACCTTTATTTAACCAGGCAAGTCAGTTAAGAACATATTCTTATTTTCAATGACGGCCTGGGAACAGTGGGTTAACTGCCTGTTCAGGGGCAGAACGACAGCTCGGGGGTTGAACTCGCAACCTTCCGGTTACTAGTCCAACGCTCTAACCACTAGGCTACGCTGCCGCCCCAATACATAATGAAAAGGGTAATTAATCAACGTGTTCAACTGAACATTTCTGAAATCACTTTACTTACAGCCTCCCATTAAAAAAATAATACTACTTTATAACTTGTTATAAGCATGAATGAGCCTTTATAATACCCTGTTACAACTCTTACAATACCGGTTCTTGTCTATCAGCTCTTTGAGGAAGACGACAAAA
Source organism: Oncorhynchus keta (assembly GCF_023373465.1). Taxonomy (NCBI): domain Eukaryota; kingdom Metazoa; phylum Chordata; class Actinopteri; order Salmoniformes; family Salmonidae; genus Oncorhynchus; species Oncorhynchus keta. The sequence goes on from NW_026288583.1 coordinate 138,740, forward strand.
GTACAGTACTAGAAACTGGAGACAGACTTTCACTACCGTAACAATTCCTTAAAATTGCCTTTATGCTCCTAGTAAGTTTCCTTAGGTATTCCTTGTTGCTACTGACCTGTGATTCCAGCTGTTGTTCGGTCAGTGACATCATCTCGTCGTACGTCATGGTGGAGAATAGAGCCGCATACTTGTGGAGACGGAGGCTTTTCAGCCAGGCCGGCACATCTGTAGGCACACACATCAGACAAATGTCTTAGGCACAGCTGTAGTAAGTCAATGTAACGACACTGATATGAGTGTCCTTTCTGACATTCCCTCTCACCATTAAAACTCTCCTAGTGTCTCAGACTCCGTCCCAAATATCATCCTATTCCCTATTTAGTGGATTACTTTGGACCTGGGCCCATAGGGACTTATCCCTTCAACTCTTATCCTTCAAGTCAAAGCCGTGATGTAAAACACTGAGACCATGACCCTTTTTAGACCTCCTCAGATGTCGGTCGCTAGCTAAGGAGTTTTGGTTCTATCATTTGCTTTGTATGTTATGTGGTGAGTGTGAATGTCAATTACCTTAGAGGTATTTTATTTTACTGCTTTAAATCACATTTCATTGTCACAGCATAATGTATTGGTAACACAGTACTTTAACGGTGTACGTCACACTTAGATTCAAACACCAGGCTCTAAACAAAGCCTAAAATGGCCTTCTTTCTTTCTACTAGAAAAGGGCAAAAACATTGACCCCAAGCAAAGGCAAACAATACCAGAAACCTCCACTGTTAGCTGGTTGTACCATTCATGCTCGTGTTCACAAAGTTTCGAAGTAGGAGTGCTGATATAGGAGCAGTTTTGCCTTTTAGACTGTAATGAGTAAGAGTATATGGATTAGATCGGCACTCCTAGTCAGAGATACAGTCTGAATAGGAGCCCAGATGCTTAGGACTACTTGTGCATATTGGTAATGGTTCAAGGTTATACGGGGTACACTAGGAACCAGATGTCACTGTATCTGTGTCCTGAGACTGCGCATGCAACAGGGTCTTATAGAAAGCCACATATAGGCAACATCAGAGACCGATAAGAGCATGTACGCTCCTGTCCTGACAGTACTCTGTCGTCGCTAGTCAAGCCATATTGGAGCCCTTAACATGAGCGGTGGTGGTGCATAATAACTTAAAATACCAAGCAACGGGGGTCTTGTTTCCTATTGCCCCATTCACTCAAGTGCTTGCACAGACAAGATGCGGGGGCCAACCAAACCAACCAATCAATACTTGGCCCAGAAGTCACCAGGTACAGTATTCGTACCGAACCGTTAGGTATGGGAACCTTGGTTCAGTCTGCACTGTGAACCCGAATGAATACATTTTAAAAAAGGAACAAAATGAAAAACACTAGGTCTATAGGCTATGCCTACGCTGCATTGTAGGCCTATGTTTGTTGAGTAAATCTGAACTGAAAAAAACATTTCAGAATATTCCATTAAAACAACTAGTGCCAATGCTCACGTTGTAATCAAAGTTCAAATCTGAATTGGCACATTTCAAACTGTCCATTTGTGAGGCGCAGCAGGGAACTTAGTTCTGTCCAATGGCGATTGGTGGGTTTGATAAAACAGAATTCGTTGTGAGATTTGTGAATAAAACGTTAACAGTATGTCGCCACGCTCAACGAGAATTATTTTTGCAGTTGCCAACACCTGTACAAAACATTAGGAACATCTTCCAAAAATTGAGTTGCCCCTTTGCCCTCAGAACAGCCTCAATTCATTAGGGAATGCACTCCACAAGGTGTTGAAAGTGTTCCACAGGGACGCTGGCCCATGTTGACTCCATTGCTTCCCACAGTTGTGTCAAGTTGGCTGGTGGACCATTCTTGATTCACACGGAAAACTGTTGAGCGTGAAAACCCCAGCAGCATTGCAGTTCTTGACACACTCAAACCGGTGCGCACCTACTACCAAGTACAAAAATGTATCCACTCATCACTGCAAGTCGCTCTGGATAAGCTAAATAACTCAAATGTAAACCCCCCTTTCAAAAGACAAGTCTTTTGTCTTGCCCATTCATACTCTGAATGGTAATAGTCTCAAGGCAATTCCTTCTTTAACCGGTCTCCTGGATGGATTTAACAAGTGAAATCAATACAGAATGCAGGTGAAAGTTATGTCCTGGAAAGATGTTTTGAACACTCTGTGTATGTTGACATATTTACGCCGACGTCACCCCAGTATACAAGAGCAAGACGGAAACGCAAAGAAACACCACAACAACGTCTCCCCTCTACATTCAAGCAACCCTTCTGACCGGTCTAAAGAAATTACAAGAGCAGGCTATGTAGGCTATGTTTATATATTTTTGTATCTGAAATGAGAATAGGGTGATTCCGCACCTCGTGAAAGTGATCGAGCCATGTTATGAACTTTACTCTTGCATCCATTTCAGCAAACAAGTAGTACCCACTTTATATAAGCAGGCCAAAGCTTTCAATTAAATTGGCCAATGCACCCTGCGCTTACTTAACTTGTTGAATCTAGGGGTCTTTTTTTTATTTTTAAATAACGTTCCCAAAGTAAACAGTTTCAGGACCAGAAAATAGAATATGCATATAATTGACAGCTTATGATAGAAAACACTAAAGTTTCCAAAACTGTAAAGACATTGTCTGTGAGTATAACAGAACAGATATTGCAGGCAAAAGAATGAGAAAAATCCAATCAGGAACGCAGTGGTTTCTAAATAAGAGTCCCTTCCTATGCTTCCCTATTGAGCAGTGAATGGGACATCAACGAGATTCCTTTTTCTATGGCTTCCTTAATGTGTCTAGTATCACAAGACATAGTTTCAGGCTTTTATTTTGAAAAATGAGCCTGAGCGACAACATTGCGTCAGTGTCCACCTGATGGCTCTGTGAATTTCTCGCGCAAAAGACAAGAGTTTTTTTTCCACCCGGTCTTACTGAAAAAAGCCCGGTTGATATATTATCAAATAGATATTTGAAAAACACCTTGAGGATTGATTATAAACAACGTTTGCCATGTTTCTGTAGATATTGAGTTAATTTGGAAAAAAGTTTGGCGTTGTAATGACTGAATTTTCATTTTTTTTTCTTAGCCAAACGTGAACAAACCGGAGCGATTTTTTAATCTTTTTGGAAAAACTGAACATTTGCTATCTAACTGAGAGTCTCCTCATTGAAAACATCTGAAGTTCTTCAAAGGTAAATTATTTTATTTGAATGCTTTTCTTGTTTTTGTGAAAATGTTGCCTGCTGAATGCTAGGCTTAATGCTATGCTAGCTATCAATACTCTTACACAAATGCTTGTGTAGCTATGGTTGAAAAGCATATTTTGAAAATCTGAGATGACAGGCTAAGCTTGTGAGTGAATATATTTCTTTCATTTCATTTGCGATTTTCATGAATAGTTAACGTTGCGTTATGGTAATGAGCTTGAGGCTATGATTACGCTCCCGAATACGGGATTGCTCAATGCACAGAGATACCGTGATGAGATCCTGAGGTCTATTGTCGTGCCATTCATCCGCTGCAATCACCTCATGTTTCAGCATGATAATTCACAGTCCCATGGCTTGGAAGCTGAACATTTCCCAGTTCTTCCATGGCCTCACTAGACATGTCACCCATTGAGCATGTATGGGATGTTCTGAATCTACGTATACGACAGCGTGTTACAGTTCCCGCCTAAATTCAGCAACTTTGCATAGCCATTGAGGAGTAGGCAACATTACACAGGCCAAAATAAACAGCCTAATCAACTAAACGTGATGGAAATGTGTCACTCTGCATGAGGCACACACCAGACAGATACTGACTGGTTTTCTGATCCACGCGCCTACATTTTTTTTAAGGTATCTGTGACCAACAGATTAATATCTGTATTCTCAGTCATGTGTAATCCATAGATTAGGGGGTGCGTGCTCAGTCCCCTCCTATACTCCCTGTTCACCCATGACTGCATGGCCAAGCATGACTCCAACACCATCATTAAGTTTGCCGACGACAACAGTGGTAGGCCTGATCACTGACAACGATGAGACAGCCTATAGGGAGGTCAGAGACCTGGCAGTGTGGTGGCAGGATAACAACCTCTCCCTCAACGTGATCAAGACAACAAAGATGATTGTGGACTACAGGAAAGGATGACCCGAGTGTAGTGCATACGGCCAAGCTTCCCGCAATCCAGGACCTCTATACCAGGTGGTGTCAGAGGAAGGCCCCAAAAAATTGCCAAAGACTCCAGCCACCCTAGTCAGACTGTTCTCTCTGCTACCGCACAGCAAGCGGTAGCAGAGCGCCAAGTCTAGGTCCAAAAGGCTCTTAACAGCTTCTACCCCCAAGCCATAAGACTCCTGAACAGCTAACCAACAGCTAAATTAATGGCTACCATAGACTATTTGCATTGTCCCCCTCACCCCCATTTTTACACTTCTGCTACTCCTTGTTTATTATCTATGCATTGTCACTTTACCTCTACCTACTGTACATGTACATATTACCTAAATTACCTCGACTAGCCAGTTCCCCCACACATAGACTCTGTACCGGTACCCCCTGTATATAGCCTTGCTGTGAAATGTGTGTGTGCCGGTGATCAGGGGTGTATTAATTCGGCTAATTCTGTCGCAAAACATTTCTTAACACGGAAGCAAACGGAAGAAAATGGGCAGGGCCCTATCTGAATTTGTCCAATACCAGAAACTCTTGTTTAAGTTGCAAAACGGAACTGAAACTGTTTGGACTAATGATTGCACACCAGATCAGATGCAGGCAAGAGTGTGCAAGGCAGTATTGAATCTGGTATTGAATGTGTCTGTTACCTTGATTCCTACAATGTGTCTCTCAAACCTGTGCAACTACATTATAAACTTTCATGTGCAGGCCAGGTTGTAGCAACCTCATGATGGGTACAGGGCAAATTCAGGTATCATGTAAACTCAGTAAAAAAAAAGAAATGTTCCTTTTTCAGGACCCTGTCTTTCAAAGATAATTGGTAAAAATCCAAATAACTTCACAGGTCTTCATTGTAAAGGGTTTAAACACTGTTTCCCATTCTTGTTCAATGAACCATAAACAATTGATGAACATGCACTTGTGGAACAGTCTTTAAGACTAAGGCTTACAGACGGTAGGCAATTAAGGTCAAAGTTATGAAAACGTATGACACCAAAGAGGCCTTTCTACTGACTATGAAAAACAACAAAAGAAAGATTCCCAGGGTCTCTGCTCATCTGTGTGAACGTGCTTTAGGCATGCTGCAAGGAAGCATTAGGACTGCAGATGTGGCCAGGGCAATAAATTGCAATGTCCGTACTGTGAGATGCCTAAGACAGCGCTACAGGGAGACAGGACGGACAGCTGATCGGCCTCGCAGTGGCAGACCATGTGTAACAACACCTGCACAGGATCGGTACATCCGAGCATCACACCTGCGGGACAGGTACAGGATGGCAACAACAACTGCCCGAGTTACACCAGGAACGCCCAATCCCTCCATCAGTGCTCAGACTGTCCATCATAGGCCGAGAGAGGCTGGACTGAGGGGTTGTAGGCCTGTTGTAGGGCAGGTCCTCACCAGACATCAACAACGTCGCCTATGGGCATAAACTCACCGTCGCTGGACCAGAAAGGACTGGCATAATCTGCTCTTCACTGACGAGTCGCGGTTTTGTCTCACCAGGGGTGATGGTCAGATTCGCGTTTATCGTTGAGGGAATGAACGTTACACCGAGGCCTGTACTCTGGAGCAGGATCGATCCGGTCCATCATGGTCTGGGGCGGTGTGTCACAGCATCATCGGACTGAGCTTGTTGTTGTTGCAGGCAATCTCAACGCTGTGCCTTACAGGGAAGACATCCTCCTCCCTCATGTGGTACCCTTCCTGCAGGCTCATCCTGACATGACCCTCCAGCATGACAATGCCACCAGCCATACTGCTCGTTCTGTGCATGATTTCTTGCAAGACAGGAATATCAGTGTTCTGCCATGGTCAGCGAAGACCCCGGATTTCATTGAGCACGTCTGGGACCTGTTGGATCAGACGGTGAGGGCTAGGGCCATTCCCCCCCAAAATGTCCGGGAACTTGCAGGTGCCTTGGTGGAAGAGTGGGGTAACACCTCACAGCAAGAACTGGCAAATCTGGTGCAGTCCATGAGGAGGAGATGCACTGCAATACTTAATGCAGCTGGTGGCCACACCAGATACTGACACCAGATACAGTTACTTTGATTTTGACACCCGCTTTGTTCAGGGACACATTATTCCATTTGTTAGTCACATGTCTGTGGAACTTGTTCTGTTTATGTCTGTTGTTGGATCTTGTTACGTTCATACAAATATTTATACATGTTAAGTTTGCTGAAAATAAACACAGTTGACAGTGAGAGGACATTTTTTTTTTGCTGAGTTTAGTAGTATAAACCTGTCGATGTTTCATTGAGCTGGGTGAATGGAATATGAATGACAGTCATCCAATAATAACGTCCTCCTTAATCTTAAACAGCACCGACCACAACTGCTGGAGAGGACATTCTAGAAAACACTTTAACCGTCTCAGACCAGGACACAAATCTCTGTTTCAACTGACATTGATAGACGTGGAATTGTTTATCAATGACTGGATCACTACACTAAATATCTAACGAACTATCAAACACATTTGGGGGCCAGACGCGGTCAACTCAAAAACAGTTGATGAGGGACATCCTGTCTTGAACACCCTCTACCCCCCTAGCCCCCATGCCTCCTCCATGCTACCCTGTCCGCTACGCATGAGAGCGGTGGAGTACTGAACTCACCCCCCATGCCGCTGCCCTCCTTATGAAATGTGCTCCTGCGGTACAAGCTTCCTCCACAGCATCCTCCTCCTCCTAGACCTGCGTCCTCCAGGTGCTCGCTGCCGCCACTACCCGAAGACGCTACGCTGCTCTGGGGGGAGAGGGGTGCGTGGTGGGGGTCGGTGGGGGCCAGCCCCAGCCCTCCTCCTCCCCGGGGCCCGCGCAGGTCCTCCTGGGAGAGCCAGCCATGACCCAAACCCAAGGAGGAGGAACCGGCCAAGGAGCCATCACTCATCGGGGGGGTAAGGGACACCGAACGCTTCAGGGGACTGTGCTGCCCTCCGCCGCCGCCAAACAGGACTGCAAGACACACACAAGAGACAGGGGGGGTGGGGAGGCCCAGACAGTTAGAAAGGGGCTCAGTTCTGCTAGGATACTACCATGATAACACACTGTGTTAGTTTGAGAGCTAGTAGGGACATGGACAGACAGGCAATAGTGAGGCCCAGACCAGACCTGAGTTTTAGCCCCCAGCTCAACTTTACTACTGTAACCAATTTACTGATGATTATAATGTCCATTCACAACACACTGTTCTCCCAGCCAAAGGCTTCTGTCTTTCTGTACCAGAGGGAAGTAGGGGTGGCAGGTAGCCTAGTGGTTAAAGCATTGGGCCAGTAACCGAAGGTCCGCCTTGAAGAGGCCGCTGAGCACAGTTGGGTCACAGAAAACACAACTTGTCCTATTTATTTTATTTGTCGGAAAAACAAGCAGGCAAGAGAGAGGGGGAGAGAGACATTTTCCCCTGCTTTTACACCTACACAACAGGTAAACATTGTATGGAGTCACAGAACATTCCAGAAGTAGCTTGGAGTAGGACAATTCCACAGTAACGGAATTATGCGGATTCAGATGTTTCACTTTAAATTGTATGCCAAACAAAAACCATTGATTTCCAACTCTATGCACAATGACTACTTTGAACAATTTACACTGAAAATGTCACAAAAACACATTTACTGGAAGAACTGTGCAGATGCAATGCTTGGTTAACCTCTTGAACCTCTGGGGGCAGTATTTCATTTTTGGATGAAAAACGTTCGTTTTAAACAAGATATTTTGTCATGAAAAGATGCTCGACTATGCATATAATTGACAGCTTTGGAAAGAAAACACTGACGTTTCCAAAACTGCAAAGATATTGTCTGTGAGTGCCACAGAACTAATGCTACAGGCGAAACCAAGATGAAATTTCATACAGGAAGTGAGCCAGATTTTTGAGGCGCTGTGTTCCAATGTGTTCCCTCTCCTGTACTCCCTGTTCACCCACGACTGCGTGGCCACGCACGCCTCCAACTCAATCATCAAGTTTGTGGACGACACAACAGTGGTAGGCTTGATTACCAACAACGACGAGACGGCCTACAGGGAGGAGGTGAGGGCCCTTGGAGTGTGGTGTCAGGAAAATAACCTGCCCTCCAGGACACCTACACCACCCGATGTCATAGGAAGGCCATACAGATCATCAAGGACAACAACCACCCGAGCCACTGCCTGTTCACCCCGCTATCATCCAGAAGGTGAGGTCAGTACAGGTGCATCAAAGCTGGGACCGAGAGACTGAAAAACAGCTTCTATCTCAAGGCCATCAGACTGTTAAACAGCCACCACTAACATTGAGTGGCTGCTGCAAACACACCGACTCAACTCCAGCCACTTTAATAATGGGAATTGATGGGAAATGATGTAAAATATATCACTAGCCACTTTAAACAATGCTACCTAATATAATGTTTACATACCCTACATTATTAATCTCATATGTATACGTATATACACTGTACTCTATATCATCTACTGCATCCTTATGTAAATACATGTATCACTAGCCACTTTAACTATGCCACTTTGTTTACATACTCATCTCATATGTATATACTGTACTCGATACCATCTACTGTATCTTGCCTATGCTGCTCTGTACCATCACTCATTCATATATCTTTATGTACATATTCTTTATCCCCTTACAGTGTATAAGACAGTCGTTTTGGAATTGTTAGTTAGATTACTTGTTGGTTATTACTGCATTGTCGGAACTAGAAGCACAAGCATTTCGCTACACTCGCATTAACATCTGCTAACCATGTGTATGTGACAAATCAAATTTGATTTGATTTTTGATTTGAAAAACACCTTGAGGATTGATTCTAAACAATGTTTGCCATGTTTGTCGATATTATGGAGTTAATTTGGAAAAAAGTTTGCGTTGTAATGACTGAATTTTCGGGGTTTTTCATAGCCAAACGTGATGAACAAAACGGAACGATTTCTCCTACACAAATAATCTTTTTGGAAAAACTGAACATTTGCTATCTAACTGAGAGTCTCCTCATTGAAAACATCCGAAGTTCTTCAAAGGTAAATTATTTTATTTGAATGCTTTTCTTGTTTTTGTGAAAATGTTGCCTGTTGAATGCGAGGCTTAATGCTATGCTAGCTATCAATACTCTTACACAAATGCTTGTGTAGCTATGGTTGAAAAGCATTTTTTGAAAATCTGAGATGACAGTGTTGTTAACAAAAGGCTAAGCTTGTGAGCCAATATATTTATTTAATTTAATTTGCGATTTTCATGAATAGTTAACGTTGCGTTATGGTAATGAGCTTGAGGCTATAATTACGCTCCCGGATACGGGATTGCTCGTCGCAACAGGTTAAAGAATTACAGTAAAATCTCCCTCAGTTCTTAAATTTCTGTTATAAAATATCTGCTCCGAATTAAGAATCCAAAAATGTCTGCAGAAAGAATGGGGTGTCAGCTATGACATGAGGCAAGTAGCCTGGTAGTGATGGGGCTCTAGTGAGAGGTAAAAGCATGCTGCATGCTCAAGGATGAAAACATGTATTTGGGATATTGAACTACAGTTGCTGAAGTGGATTTACTTCTGGTGAAGGATTGACGGTAATGGAATTACATCATGCGTCCCTGATCTACACAGAAATGTATAATTATGGATATTAATATAAGTACATTCATGGTGAATTATGCTGAATAGGTACACACATGTAGAAATATGCAATACCCTTCTTTTGCATAATTGGGTACTATTCTACACAGTGGCTATTATGGTAATGAGTTCCACCCTCAAACAAGACCATTATATGGTTGGTCCAAAACAGACCAAATCTGAAACAATCATAATAGACCCGTTTCGCTTTTCATAAAAAAAATGTATACAAATGTTCAAATCTTTGACTGAGTATTTTGTGTAGATCGTTGACAAAAAAAAAGACAATTAAATCAATTTTAATCCCACTTTGTAACAACAAAATGTATAAAAAGTCACACTTCGCTTTCATTGAACGCCCAATTTGACATGCTCCTATGAACTCCAATTTAGATGGAAATGCCCAGTAGACGGAGCGGGCACGCTGGCTTCGAAGGGAAAAAAAATAAGATGTACTGGAGAGAGCTTTGTGCCCACTGTTCGGCCGGTGTCTGTGTGTGTGTCGCCTGTCAGTCTCTTTCTCCCCCTATATGCGGCACCACTAACTGTGTTAGCCTGGCTATGTATAGGACTTTACGGGCTAGTTTAAAATAGGTGGCCAGCTAACATTACAAGTTCCAGTCCCTAAATATTAGCCATTTTCCTTAAATACAGACTCTCCACAAAGGCTACCTTACATGGGTAAGAGATGGGACGTGGTGCCTGGGATGGCGATAGGGAGGTACGCATGTGGGGTGTGGTGGGGTGAGACGGAGACAGAGACACATGGAGGGTGTGTAGAAATATTGCATTGTTGAAAAATATGAAGACTTGACCCATTGAAAGATCATTCTCTAGTAGTCTATGGTTGGCAGACCCTATGAATATGCCAATAGAGTACTATGGTCCAGTCATAAAAATAGAGAATGATCATTCTATGGGTCAAATTTCCATATTTTTCAACACACAATTTCCATTTTTGCCATAATCAACAATTCCTTGGTTTATAAACTATATTGAACAATAAAATATCATTCCTAAACACTTCCTGAGTAGCCTTTAACATCCCTATGACTTAACTGGTATAAATTATTAAATATACAATCAAAATAGAGAGAATTACTTAATTTGGGCATAAGAAGAAAAACCTTAGCGAGCTCATTTAGCCACTAAATCTCTTCTAACCTAACCACCATAATAAACTGCTCTGGCTGACAGTCAATTAATTTGAAGATTACTAGTGTCACACTCAGTAAGCAAACATTGAGGGAGGTTGCAGATAGAAATGTCCGAATAGAGCTGACATGATTCCTTATTCTACATATCAGAGAAGCATGTTTGTTCTACATAACATATCTCTATCTGAACATTCCAGAAAGTTGTGCACTGCCGAATGCAACCTCAATTCAAACACATTGAGACAATTTATGCTTGATTCTGAAAATGTGGTCGGAGGCTCCGTTTGGAGGGTGTGATGCAAAGAGCCAAATTGAGCTCAGTACCACATCGTCGTGCGCATCAGAATTTTGCAACAATGTGGAGGGCTCCGTATAGCTCTGCCTTGACATAATTGGTTGATGGTAGATGGGGTCGGGAGGACCGGTATAAACACAAACTCTCTCCCTTGACAACTTCCTTCACAACAGCTCTGCGCTGCTCCGCACAGCGTAAGAAGTATGAAATCCCCGACTTCCGTATCACCATAAATGCTGCATGGCCAATGCAGACGTTGAATTGACCATTAAGTGCCTTAATCCTGTGGTGACTGACCATTGGCTAAAAGGAGGGCAACTCTAGAGTAGAGTTGTAAAATCGCTCATTTGTGCTATGGACTTCTGAAACTCCCAAGCACAGTAAAAAAATAAGAGGATCTTGCGCAGGGCCCAGAGCTTTAAATGTGTCCTTATTTATATCTCCAGCTGTCTTCTTCATCTGAGAAAAAAAGACCCTTGCATTCTTCAACTGGAAATATCCTGCTCTAACCACAGATATGTTAAATCTGAATAGCTTTGGAGTGCTGGGCGATAGGGCCTACACACCCACCTACCACTTTAGACTTCAACGCAGCGGGTAGACATTTTCCAGCTATTTGTCAGGTGGCTAGTGGCTGGCTGACTTGGGTTTCTTTGGAGTTTACCTGTGTGACGGGCCTTATAGCATTGGTTCCGGCTGAGGGTGCTCTAGAACAGTGGTTCCAAAACATTTTCACTCAGACCCCCCTTCCAGCACTGGAGAACACCCCCCTCGTGTCTATTTCTATGGGTATAAGCACAAACTGTTTACACCCCACTTTATTTGCCATTTTAAAGCTAATTTCCTGCAATTCGATTTAGCCATATCTTATATGTGATATTTGAGTGACTCAAACATTACAACAAAACCTATGGGCAAAAAAACCTAGCTGACATGGGCTAGTTGATCTGGACATTCCTTAAAAGTTATAAATAGCTCTCTAAGGTCTGCAATGACAACATGAAAACTGTGTGTGTGTGTGTGTGTGGGGGGGGGGCATCTAGACTCTTGAGACTTTGGCGCCACTTTATTTGAAAAGGTTACTAACACAACTAAAGGAGGTGTAAAGTGACATTGTAAACTATAATTTCAGAGTGTCCTGACAAATCCGTTTAATAAAGACTGCACTCATCAGCATCAGGAACCCTGACTAAGCACATGCAAACTACTGAGTGAGCTGCTAAGAGTGAGTCTTTTAATCCAAAACAACAAGAAGTGGAGGAGGCCACATCATAACACATCATAACACAACACTTTCCTTTCCTGGTCCCCTTTAATTCACCACACCTGACGGTGAAAGGCCTGGGTAGGTCTTCAAACCTAACCTAACTCTTTACTGGTCCAGGCCAGGTTAATACTGTGACACCCTCAGCGGGGTCATGGACAACCAGATGTATTTGGTTTTCAGGGATACATAAACCGGATGTGGGGACTGCTCAGGCAGTTTTATGCCCATTTTATGTTAGTTACTACTATGACAACATTGGGACAACTGTTCATGTAAACAGAGCTTAATTAATACATTTGATTGATTGATTGGACTCCTTTCAGATCAGTGCTGCTCCAGATAGAAAGTAAACCAGGAGAGGAAAGGAAGAAAGGAAGCCATGTCAGATAATTGGGACTTCGCTATAAAAAGCAGGAAGTCGAAAAAGAAGAGCCACTCACTGGTGTTGCTGCTGCCGCCCGTGCCCACCGTGTTGATACTCCCAGGTACAGACGAGGACGGGTAGAGAGCCAGGTGCCCACCATTCTCACACCCTCCCTGCCCCTGCTGCTGCCATCCGCTGCCCAACCCAGAGTCCCTCGACCCCTGCCAGCCGTTGAGCCGATCGTCTGAGCCGTAGCGCTGGTGGTGATACAGGTGACCCAGGTGGCCCACAGAGGAACCCAAACTGGAACCCGACGAGGAGAGCGTTGAGGGGGGCGTCTGATGGTGCGAGGCTGGGGAGGGGGGCAGCCGTTCCAACGAGTCGGCCCGGGCAGCAGCGCGTTCCTCCAGGTGATTGAGCCAGAGGGCAAGGGCGGCTCGGTCGTCCAGTGAGGTGGCCGGGTGGATGAGGGCGTAGGAGAGGAGCTGGCGCGACTCTTCCAGATGGCGGCCGTGCTCGATGGTGTGTGCCAGGATACGGGGGAGGAGGCGCATGTACTCGCCCTTGGCTTCGACGTTGCCCGGCTTGAGCAGGGGCAGGTGGGTGAGGACCAGGGAGATGACGCGCTCTTTGGGCTCACCCTGCCACTGGCTGATCACCACTGGGGGAGGAAGAGAGAGAAGGAAGAGAAAAAGAGAAGAACGGTTAATATAGGAATCTACAGTAACACATAACAATGGCTTATTCAGAATGGTGTGACTTTTTGAATTTACAGATAGCAAATGTGCAGTGTTTTCCATTAGTGCCGGCTGTCGCCTCATTTTCAGCCAGAAAAAAAGTCTGCCGATCCATCTCCCGCTGGAATGAACGATATGATCATGATAACAAAAGGACATGAGTTCCTGTATGTTCACCCGACCTAGAATACCTCAAATGCCGACCGTATTATCTCCCAAGAGAATTATCTTCAGTTAGTCACAGCCATGTATATCCCCCTTCAAGCCGATACCACGACGGCCCTCAAAGAACTTCACTGGACTTTATGCAAAAACCACATATCCTGAGGCCGCCTTTATTGTAACTGTGGATTTTAACAAAGCAAATTTGAGAAAAAAATCTGCTGAAGTTCTATCAACACATCAACTGTAGTACTCGCGCTGCTAAAAACACTCGACCTCTGCTACTCCAAGTTCCAGGATGCCTACAGGGCCCTCCCCCGCCCTCCTTTCCGCAAATCTGATCATGACTCCATTTTGCTCCTCCCTTCCTACAGGCAGAAACTCAAACAGGAAGCACCCGTGCTAAGGACTATCAACGGTGGTCTGACCAATCAGAATCCACGCTTCAAGATTTTGATCACGCGGACTGGGATATGTTACGGGTAGCTTCCGAGAATAATGTCAACGATTACACTGATTGACTGAGTTTATCAGGAAGAATCATGCAAGCTAACAGGCGGGCCACAAACAGACAAATAAAGGTGCAGTACAACAGCGGTGTGCAGAATGGCAACACAAAATGCACAACTCGTTGATCCTTGTCACGGATGGGCTGTTGCAGCAGACGACCACACTGGAGGTTCCATTACTATCAGACAAAAACAAGAAAGAAGCGGCTCCGGTGGGCACACGATCAGCAACACTGGACAATTGAGGAGTGTAAAAATATCACCTGGAACATGAGCTCAGTTCACTTGAGTGGCCTACGCAGTCCCAGATCTCAATCCAATAGAGCATCTTTGGGATGAGATGGAACGTTGAATGTTCACATCATGAATGTACCGCCGTCCAATCTGCAGCAACTGTGTGATGCCATCGTGTTTCTGACACCTTGCACAATGCCCCGAATAATAATAAACTTTTGACTGGTACTGTATGCATGTCCTCAGATCCTCAAAAGGTTCTACAGCTGCACCATCGAGCATTGAGCATTCTGACTGGTTGCATCACTGCCTGGTATGGCAACTGCTCGGCCTCCGACCGCAAGGCACTACAGAGGGTAGTGCGAACGGCCCAGTACACATCACTGGGGCCAAGCTCCCTGCCATCCAGGACCTCTATACCAGGCAGTGTCAGAGGAAGGGCCTAAAAATTGTCAAAGACTCCAGCCACCCTAGTCATAGACTGTTCTCTCTGCTACCGCACGATAAGCGGTACCATAGCACCAAGTCGAGGTCCAAGAGGCTTCCAAACAGCTTCTACCCCCAAGCCATACAACTCCTGAACATCTAGTCAAATGGCTACCCAGACTCTTTGCATTGCCCCCCTTCACCCTCCACACCACTGCCACTCTCTGTTGTCATCTATGCATAGTCACTTTAATAACTCTACCTACATGTACATACTACCTCGAATAACCAGTGCCCCTGCACATTGACTCTGTACCGGCACCCCCCCCTGTATATATTGTTATTTTTTACTGCTGCTCTTTAATTACTTGTTACTTTTCATCTCTTATTCTTATCCATATTTTTTTATATTTTTTTTTAACTGCACTCTTTGTTAGGGGCTCGTAAGTAAGCACTTCACTGTAAGGTCTGCACCTGTTGTACTAATAAAATGTGATTTGATGTAGTGGCGTAACAATGTTATATGATGTACTGTTTTATCTTTTGTTTTATGTGTAGTGTAGAAGCTAATGGGGATCCTTAATAAACACAAATATAGTGGTGCCCGCCCCAGAGCTGTGCCTACTGCCTATGGCTCTGGGCTAAATGCCCAGTTTATTCTCATGACCCACAGTAACACCTTTATCCTAAATTTAGAGCCCTCCATTTGACTTGGACTGAGGCCTGCTCTCTTTCCCTCGCTCTTGCTTTCACTATTCCCCCCACTCTATGGCTGTCCTACTGCCTACAAGGCTCCACACACTCTTTTCTTCCCTCTTGACTCCCTTTAGCCCGCTTTTCACTCACTCCTCCCCCTCCCTCAAGGTTCAGTTTTGAATTGGAGCAGCAGGCAGCTTATACAATAGCCTAGTCATCTTTGGGACTCTCTCTTCCTCCTTCCACGTTCCTCTTGCCGCCCCCCTGCTCTATCCCCCTTTACATCCTCCCTACTTCCAAATATAGGTGAGACAAAAACAGTTTGTGGTGGCAAGTCTTCCACCCTCTGACTCCGAGTGTCAGTGCCATTCATCCATTCCTTGTCTAGCCGGGAGGGAGAGTGACGTTGATCAAGCTTTATTAACATGTTCTCATGTCCTGAGCGAGGAACTTAAACGTTAGCTTTTTTACATGGCACATATTGCAATTTTACATTCAATTTGTTTTTGCATTATTTAAACCAAATTGAACATGTTTCATTATTTATTTGAGGCTAAATTGATTTTATTGATGTATTATATTAAGATAAAAGAAAAGTGTTCATTCAGTATTGTTGAAATTGTCATTATTACAAATAAATAAATAAATGAAACATTTGTTTAAAAAATGTGTATATTATTTAAATTGTCCGATTAAATCGGCACCTGCTTTTTTTGGTCCTCCAATAGTCGGTATCAACGTTGAAAAATCATAAAATCGGTCACCCTCTACTACAGAGGGTTGTGCGGACAGCCCAGTTCCTCACTGTGGCCAAGCTCCCTGCCAACCAGGACCTCTATATCAGGTGGTGTGAAAAGAAGGCCAGGAAAATCATTAAAGACTCCAACCACCCAAGTAATTGACCATTTTCTCCCCTGCCGCATGGCAAGAGATACCGGTGCATCAAGTCTGACACCAACAGGCTCTTGAACAGCTTCTATCCCCAACCAATACAACTGATAAATAGCTAACAAAATACAGTAGCTCCACAAACTATCTTGATTTACCTTCTATATACATTTTTGCACTCTCTCTATGCACACTCACAGGGCCCTACACACTCACACACACTGTCACTCCATCATTTGCTAACTCACACATAATAAACACACATTTATACTGACTCCACACACACGCTCACATACAGTGCCTTGCAAAATAATTCATGCCCCTTGGCGTTTTTCCTACTTTTTGCATTACAACCTGTAATTTAAATGTATTTTTATTTGGATTTCATGTAATGGACATACACAAAATAGTCCGAATTGGTGAAGTGAAAAAAATAACTTGCTTCAAAAAATTTTAGATGGAAAAGTGGTGCGTGCATATGTATTCACCCCCTTTGCTATGAAGCCCCTAAATAAGATCTGGTGCAAACAATTACCTTCAGAAGTCACATAATTAGTTCAATAAAGTCCACCTGTGTGCAATCTAAGTGTCACATGATCTCAGTATATATACACACACCTGTTCTGAAAGGCCCCAGAGTCTGAAACACCACTAAGCAAGGGGCACCACCAAGCAAGTGCCACCATCAAGACCAAGGAGCTCTCCAAACAGGTCAGGGACAAAGTTGTGGAGAAGTACAGATCAGGGTTGGGTTATAAAAAATATCAGAAACTTAACATCCCACAGAGCACCATTTAATCCGTAATTTTTTAAAAAGAATATGGCACCACAACAAACCTGCCAAGAGAGGGCTGCCCACCAAAACTCACAGACCGGGCAAGGAGGGCATTCATCAGAGGCAACAAAGAGACCAAAGATAACCCTGAAGTAGCTGCATAGCTCCACAGCAGAGAGGTCCATAGGACCACTTTAAGCCGTACACTCCACAGAGCTGGGCTTTACAGAAGAGTGGCCAGAAAAAAGCCATTGCTTAAAGAAAAAAAATAAGCAAACACATTTGGTGTTTGCCAAGGCATGTGGGAGACTCCCCAAACATATGGAAGGTACTCTGGTCAGATAAGACTAAAATTGAGCTTTTTGGCCATGAAGGAAAACGCTATGTCTGGCGCAAATCCAACACCTATCATCACTCCGAGAACCCCATCCCCACAGTGAAGCATGGTGGTGGCAGCATCATGCTGTAGGGATGTTTTTCCCTCGGCAGGGACTGGTTAGAATTGAAGGAGTGATGGATATCGTTAAATACAGGGAAATTCTTGAGGAAAACCTATTTCAGTTTGTTTCAGACGAAGGTTCACCTTCCAGCAGGACAATGACACCAAGCATACTGCTAAAGCAACACTCGATTGGTTTAAGGGGAAACATTTAAATGTCTTGGAATGGCTTAGTCAAAACCCAGACCTCAATCCGTGGTATGACTTAAAGATTGCTGTACATCAGTGGAACCCATCCAACTTGAAGGAGCTGGAGCAGTTTTGCTTTGAACAATGGGCAAAAATTCCAGTGGCTAGATGTGCCAAGCTTAGAGACATACCCCAAGAGACGTGCAGCTGTAATTGCTGCAAAAGGTGGCTCTACAAAGTATTGCCTTTGGGGGGGGTGAATAGTTATGCACGCTCAAGTTGTTTTTTTGTCTTATTTCTTGTTTGTTTAACAATAAAAAATATTTTGCATCTTCAAAGTGGTAGGCATGTTGTGTAAATCAAATGATTTACAACCCCCCCCCCCCCAAAATCCATTTTAATTCCAGGTTGTAAGGCAACAAAATAGGGAAAAAGCCAAGTTGGGTGAATACTTTCGCAAGCCACTGTTCAAGCTGCTACTACTCTGTTTATAATTTTGCCTATTCCCCTTACCCATATCTACCTCCATCACTCCAGTATCCCTGCACATTGTATATATGGTATTGGAACTTACCTTTTTTTGCTGTATATAGTATGCTAACTTTATTGTGTATTTCATAGTGTTTTTTTTCTAGTAATACATTGTTATTGATTATTTAATTGTTGGAGTTTGAGTTTGCAAGAAAGGCATTTCACTCTAGTGGTATCCACTCCTGCATATGATACATCATTACAGTTGGAGTACAACTGTAAGACAAGGAGACGCAACCAAATACTATTGAGACGCACCCCGGGCGTTTTGAAGTACAAGAGTCAACAGATGGATGAGTCTCAAAGAGGATGAGAACACTTCCTCTACAACAGAGATGGAAAACATGCCCAGACTTTGCCTGTCAAGATGTCAGTTCACAGAGTTCAGAGGTCAAAGTGGGGCCGCGAGGCTTGGGAAACACGACGCTAGTGAACCCAGAGGAATGCAGCAATGAAGGAGTTGGGAGAGTTCTGAAGTCTGTGTCTCTCCCTCGCGCCACCCGCCCCTCTCTCTCACCCCCCTCTATCCCGACCCGCACTGACCCTGAACTTTGCATTGCTCCCCTGCCCAGCAAAAAAACACTGTTGTAACTTTCTAAGGGTCCTGCATTGGGCCATAGTTTGGTCTATTTCTCCACACACACACACACACACACACACACACACACACACTCCCCTGCCAACAGCCTTCCCTTTTGCCTAAAATATACATTTTTTCCCTCAACAATTAATTATGATTGAGCACAGAGTGAAGAAAGGTATGGGTCAGGACACAGGCAAGCAGGCAGGCAGATGGACATAGTGAGAGCAACAGACCGAAAGAGACAGAGCAGCAGACAGACAAAATGACAACTTTTACTCAATGCCTTACTGTGACTTGATCAACCACCATAGTTATGTCACTCATCAAAAAAGTCCTGTCTATAGATTATATTTCTATGATACCAAGCCCTCATACAAGGGGTGATCGACTCCAGGATTTTTGACCCGGACTCTTGTCGACTCCCAAAACACGTTGAAATGGCTGCGCATTCACATACACACTACCTCATTATTGCAGAGTCCAACTAGGAATACTAATTGTGTTTTCTAGAGAGGACTGGCATGAGTATGATGCTGCCCATTTGCTTATCAATTTACAAAAGGCTTATTTTGTTTGAATATAGAAGGTGATGTGTAGGAACTAGAATATTTCAGTGCAATAAACCCATTCTTTGCCATATTATCTAGCCCTATTCAGTCAGGACTAGTAGCATGGGGGCGGCAGCGTAGCCTAGTGGTTAGAGCGTTGGACTAGTAACCGGAAGGTTGCAAGTTCAAACCCCTGAGCTGACAAGGTACAAATCTGTCGTTCTGCCCCTGAACAGGCAGTTAACCCACTGTTCCATGCCGTCATTGAAAATAAGAATTTGTTCTTAACTGACTTGCCTAGTTAAACAAAAGGTTAAAAAAAATATATATTATCCAAGCATCAGCGTTTTTCCAGAGGACAATTCACACGGGATTAGTTTTTTTCCCCCAAACTGCCCCCTGTAAATTCTTTATTTTTTACTCATTCAGTTGACGGAAGCCTGGAGTGGAGGTTTTTATTTCAACTTCATGTCTAAACGATAATAGGCTACACAAATAACGCGTGCTTTGCTGACAAATGTATAGGTGTCACCATAATATTTAAATTGAGAAAGTGGGATCATAATCCTTGTTTTAGCGATCCATGGTAGACATCCCTCCTAATACAAATGCCCCACATCCTGCTGATTTGAGCTGCTGAACAGTATTTGCACTTGAGATGTGTTTATGGATGAGAAAGTGAACTTGCCATTGGGAATCGGGGACACCCTGCTTTGCTATCTATTGCCTAGGTAAACTACTGTATCAACAGCCAGGGTTTAATTAAGTAAGTTATAGGTGCATATTGGCCTGATTAAACTGACGCATTTGGCAATGTTCACCTTCAATTCGCTGGCACAATGTGGAATAGCTGAGCCATACTAATTAGGAGGACAGTGAGTGTAGCAGAATGAAGCAAATCTGCACAAAATTGTAGGAGAAGATCTTCCCGCAGCGGAGTCGCTTACAGTATTAAAATGTTAGACAGGAGGAGACACTACTTCAAGTCTTAGGGGGATGACATCACAGTGGCTACTAGTACTCACCTGCAGCTCACCTCCGCCCTAGTCACACCACTTTCACCTCATCCTACGCCGCCCACAGTATTACTCAGCCAACGGCTGTATAATCTGAGTCAATGTAGCAGAATTAAATACCAACAAAATCAATTCTGTGGGTGCTAGATTGCTGCTTTGCTGGCTGCTGAGGTTGATGCGGAGAAAGAGTAAGTCAATGAGTGTAGTAGCATATGTGAACTAGTTGACAGGCTCTTAAGTCATCCTTCCTCAATTCCTCTCCTAAAAACCCATAGGAGAAGAAGGTCAGAGGGGAGGGCCCTTGTACCTTCTCCAATACAGTTGTGATACAATACAGGAGATAGGAAGAGGATAAGATAGGATGCAAGTATTCAAGGAAAGAGTAAGTGAGACAAAGCTCTAGTAGCCATCGTGTGATGTCACCCACCCTGAGACCTAAAGTACAGTTTTCCGAGCACAACCTAGACCATGGTTTAGGTAGGATAATGGACGCTGCTTTGTGGGTATGAAGTGCGGTTGTGGACAGGGGTTGCATCCCAGGTCAGCTATACAGGGATTGTTACTCCCACACCAATGTTCAAGGAGATCCGCTGCAAATCTGTGCAATATCAGACAAAATGAGAGTGACAACCAAATAAAACAGACAAACATGGAATATTCAATGATCGGGATGAGATCAGGGCTCTGTGCAGGCCTGTCAAGTTCTTCCACACTGATCGACAAACCATTTCTGTATGGCTCTCACTTTGTGCGCGAGGGCATTGTCATGCTGAAACAGGAAAGGGCCTTCCCCAAACTGTTGCCACAAAGTTGGAAGCACCGAATAGTCCAATATCTCATTGTATGCGTTAAGATTTCCCATATCATGAAGCTCCTGACAAACAGTTATTGTGCTGATGTTGCTTTCAAAAGGCAGTTTGAAACTCTGTGGTGAGTGTTGCAACCGAGGAAAGACGATTTTTACGCGCTACGCACTTCATCACTCGGCGGCCCGTTCTGTGAGCTTGTGTGGCCTTCCACTTTGCGGCTGATCCGTTGTTGCTCCTAGACGTTTCCACTTCACAATAACAGCACAGTTGACTGGGGCAGCTCTAGCAGGGCAGAAATTTGAGAACTGACTTGTTGGAGGAGAGCGAGAGAAAGCGTGCACGAGAGAGAGACGAGGTTGTCACTGGGTGTGCGCACCAGGCCCATTCTGGACTAGCCAAGTGTCTCCTTTTAATTAAATCAAACTTTGACACACCAACTGACAGTTGGGCTTGGATGCCAATTCAGCAGCTTGGGAAGCACAACTTCTATACAGACCGAAGACAGACAACCACTTCTTCATGTCTATCCTCCCAAATTAGTCTAGGAACAATGTTGAGTCATTGTGGAAAATGAATTACAAAAGTGATTTCTCTAACTGGCTAAGATGAGAGAGTCACACACACCACCAGTCTCGGCCCCATCCACTCAGCTCTGCCTGTTTTCCATCTGAAGTTTACCTCATGACGGAGCAGAGAGCCGGGTTTATAGGGCCTAAGCCTACTGTCCTGTATTTATCCTGTTAGCAAAACAAACAGGGCCCAGGCGCTACTGGGGGCCTTTTTATAGTGTGTTGCGTCAACACGCGACTCCTTCCGCTCTACACAGTGGGTTTTTGTAATGCTTGCCTTCACAAAGTGAGGGTTAGCCGTTAGGTGCAGTTAGCCCCCGGGGGTGTATGCTAATGTTACTGAATGAATGCCAGTGACCAGTTACGATGATGGCCCAGCTTGTAGAAAAGCGCCACGGGAAGAGTTAGCAGCGGCTAACGCCAGCTCGCTCAAAAGAGCAATGGGAGGAGTTTAAATCCAGCCAATGGACTGAGAGAAGGGGGGAAGGGCAACGAAAAGTAGTCCAGAACAAATGTTCCCCCCAAAAAAATTCAGCACTGAGCAAATTTCAGGTCTGCTGGGCGCAAACTTGAACATTCTGTGCAACTTCCAGTGCGTGTTTCCTGTGAACAGTGAGACAGCTTTAAGTGAGAAAGCTTTAAATTAGTTTTAACAGTGGCCAAGTAGGCTACTGTGGCTATTTGATCATAATGTAGGCCTACCAGAGTAGCCTACCATCAAAAACAATGGAGAAAATGCATCCCATAACACAGAAATAGCTGTTCTGTCATTCAGTCTACAGAAACAGCACCGTGTGGTGTTCAATGTAAGCCTACATTTTTTATTTAACTAGGCAAGTCAGTTAAAACTTCTTATGGCTGGGGGGCAGTATTGAGTAACTTGGATGAATAAGTTGCAGAAAGTAAAATGGCCTACTCCTCAGTCTCAGTTGCTAATATGTGTATATTATTATTAGTATTGGATAGAAAACAAAAGTTTCTAAAACTGTTTGAATGATGTCTGTGAGTATAACATAACTCATATGGCAAGCAAAATCCAGAGGAGAAATCAAAACAGGAAGTGAGAAATCTGAGCTTTGTATGTATTCACCAGAGTCCCCAACGAAATCCCCTTGAGATATTAATGATGTTGCACTGCTTAGGGGTTCCACTAGGTGTCGACCATCAATAGAAATTATAATGAGACTTTATGGTGTTGTGGGAGTGAATGATAGCAGAATCAGTCAGGTGTCTGGCAGGCAGCCATTTTCTGATCATGCTTAATCCTCATGGTAGTCACCTGCGTTCCATGGCTCATGAAGACAAGAAGGAATAGTCCGGTTGGAACTTTATTGAAGGTATATGTTCACATCAAAATGATTGATTCTGTACATTGTTTGAAATGTTTCTTCGACCCGTATATAACTTTTTGAAGTTTTTGTCCGATATAAACGCTGACCAGAATGAGCGTTTGGATATGTATACCAAATGCGCTAACAAAAGAAGGTATTTGGACATAAATAACGGACATCTTCGAACAAAACAAACATTTATTGTGGACCTGGAATTCCTGGAGTGCTTTCTGATGTAGATCATCAAAGGGAATATTTATCATGTAATTCCTTGTTTATGTTG
Organism: Oncorhynchus keta; assembly: GCF_023373465.1. Lineage (NCBI taxonomy): Eukaryota > Metazoa > Chordata > Actinopteri > Salmoniformes > Salmonidae > Oncorhynchus > Oncorhynchus keta. Next base: position 162,346 of record NW_026288583.1, read on the forward strand.
ACGTCAACATGGCAGCTATTGTGACAAATGTTTCTGAGCACAGTCTCAGATATTTGCATGGCTGGCTTATTCCGTAAAGTTTTTTTGAAATCAGACACAGCAATGCAACCGCATTAAGGAGAGGTATATCTATAATTCCATGTGTATAACTTGTATTATCATCTACATTTATGATGAGTATTTCTGTCGAATGATGTGGCTATGCAAAATCACTGGATGTTTTTGGAACTAGTGAATGTAGTAACGCACCAAATGTAAACTCATATTTTGATAAATATGAACCTTATCAAACAAAACATACATGTATTGTGTAACATGATGTCCTTTTAGTGTCATCTGATGAAGATTAAAGGTTAGTGATTCATTTGATCTCTCTCTGCTTTTTGAAACTCCTCTCTTTGGCTGGGGGGAAAAAATGGCTGTGTTATTCTGTGGCGATATGTGGTGACCTAATAATAGTTTGGTGCTTTTGCTGTAAAGCATATTTGAAATCAGACACTGTGGCGGGATTAAAAACGAGAATAGCTTTAAAATGGTATGAGATACATGTTTGAAGAATGTTAATTATGAGATTGATGTTTTGAAAATGGCGCCCTACACTGACTGGCTGTTGTCATATCGCTCCTGTTAACGGGATTGCAGCCATAAGAAATTAAGAACAAATTCTTATTTACAATGACTGACAATGCTGTACCAATTGTGTGCCGCACTATGGGACTCCTAATAGCGGCCGGATGTGATACAGCCTGGATTCGACCCAGGGACTGTAGTGACGCCTCTTGCACTGAGATGCAGTGCCTTAGACTGCTGCTCCACGCGGGAGCCCATGTGCTTTGCCTACAAGAATCTCTCGCAGTTTGTTTTGTTTCGGTATGTTCCATTGAAAGCGGCTAATATCGCATTGATTTGAGCATAATTCCCACAGTAGAGCGAAGCGTTGATTGTCTTAACTAAAAGGGGAAAACTCTAAAAAGTTGAGAAGTTCAATCTCATGTTTCTCTATGCAGGCTGATATTTCATCTGCGCAGCATTCTGAAGGGAGCTGTGCACCCATGCATGCACACAATTTAGAGGGAAAATTGACCCAAAGAGAAAGGGGTTTATCTGTACTTTTCATGTAACCCCCCACCCCCATCAACCACAGACAGAGAAAAAAAAAAAAAAAAACACTTAACCAGTTTGGAAAAGGCAATTTGGAAACAAATGTAAGGAAAACGAAGAAGAGGGGGGCGGGTCAAAACATTCTCCAAAAGAAGAAAGAAAGAACGACAAGTTATGGGGGAGAAATAAAAAGGAAAGAAAAACAGAAAAAGGCCCCACACCCATATCCCTTCCTTCCCGAGTGGACTATAGCTCAGCAGAGTGGAATGCGTTAGCATACCACAGGTCCTAGCTCAAGAATGTGCCGTTTCCGAGCCGGGACCAAGACACTGCTGCATCCCCAAACCACCGCTGGTAAGACACAGTTCCTCGTTGAGATCATATGGTCTAAACTACTGGACTAAAAACAGTCATGCACTACAGGTAACATCCATCGTAAACTTCCAATATATGCATATACAGATGAAACGACATGAACATTTCATATCACGATTATAGTGACCAAAATTGTCACGGTTATCAGTATTATCGCGTTATTGTTAAAATGCGCTGGAAATGTTCAAATGGCACTGATAGACAAATCATTTCACCAAGTTTTATATTGAAACCCAACAAACAAATAAAATTAACAGCACTATGCACTTTGTGTGCATAAACATTCAAATAGGTACCATATGACCGAGGTAAAAGTGCAGGTTAATGAAAACAACCTTAAGCAAATCAAATGTGCATATGAAAGCAACACAAGTAAAGCAATGTGCATGTGTAACAGGGTTGGTTATATTTCCACTTACCTCTAAAGAAATGTGTATTTAATGTTCAAGCATTCTTATTGGTTGGTTCAACTCTGACAATAAGGTGTGTTGTGATTGGCCCCACTTTGTCTTCCCAGTATGAAAATGTGATGCAAGGGGTAGGTCACGTTCTGAATATGGTTTTATATTTTACAATGTGTACAAGTTTGCTGTATATTACTGATTTATACATGTGTGGGTATATGGTACCTGTTAGGAATTGAGGGGCTTTCTGGGATGTGCTTTGGCATAGGATTGCTGTAAATAAGTGTGTTAGCTAGCATACACCGATGTAATGGTCACATAAACCCATTACATCGGTGTATGCCATCAACAGCCATCAATATCGTTAAGCCCTGCACAACTAAATGTGCCGTTTCCCATTTTAACAACAGCAACAGAAAAAAATTATGCTCAACTGGGACCACTGGCTGTGATTTATTTGGAGAAGAAAACACAACGCAAGGAGAGTACGATTTACATCTGTTACACATGTAAGAACAATACAACCATATGTAAACAAATCAAATGAACAGCACGGATTTGTATGTCCGTTCTCTCCTTCATAAAGAAATAAAGTGTTGCTGGCCTAACATCCTGTATGTATGCATCTTTGATCACTTCAGATTGAAATTTTAAAATGTCAGCATATTTACTTTGTCTGGTTTAAGTAGTGATCTGCGAGCGGAGACAATGTGCCCGCTGGTGTTGGACTGGCGTTGAGGTGGACTACAAAGACAGAAGGAAACGCATATATTTGGAAAAACCTACTTCAGATCTGCAAAGGTCTTAGTCTATATATTGTTAATGGTAGAACAAGGGGTGACTCATTGGGGAGATTCACATACAGCTCTGTGCTAGGCGACAGTGTGCCAGACTGCTCCATAACTGACATTCCATCTGAACATATTAATGCATTTACAGTCATTCCACAACTTGTGAACACTGAGGCTGTACCCGCTTTACAGTTTTAACAGTGGCTAAGTAGGCTACTGTGGCTATTTGAACATAATGTAGGCCTACCAGAGTGGCCTACCATCAAAACATTTATAAATGCATACCATTGGGCAGTAATCTATGGATTTCACATAAATGGGCAGGGGCAGAGCCATGGGTGGGCCTGGGAGGGAATAGGCCCAGCAATCAGAATTATTTTTTTTTCAAAACAAGCACATCTACTCTCGACTGCTCATGCATGTCAATGCAAGAGTCCTCCTCCAATGCTCTCTGTGTAAAACAAAATCATGGACTACCGGTAAGTTTTGCATAGATTTGTATCGGTATGTTGCATTGAAAAGGACTAATATGTTGATTTGATCACAATTCCCACAGTAGTGGGAAATGTTGATAGTGTAAACCAACTAGGAAAACTCTATTAAAGTTGAGCCAAATTCAAATCTCGTGCATCTCCGGACGGGCTGCTATTTCTTCTGCGCAGCAGTCCTGGGGGAGCTGTGCAGTGGGAACATTGCCCGGGGCTCACCCTAGGATTTTCTGACAAGGTGGTGCTGATGTAGGCCTACGGTTGTTTAGGGAGAGTTCCCGGAAGGGGAAGTATGTAATGTATGTAGTACATTCTGTGTCGTTGCTGTACCAGTCTACATCTGTGAGAACCATTTTGGTAGATGGTAGCTAGCTAGCTACTTTGCCACTTAGGACAGTGCAGACAGACTGTTCTTCCTTGAATGCGGCGTCAGTGAAAGCATTGCTAAAAGCCCTTTGCAGACCTGCCAACCTTAAAGAATTTGTATGAGTACCACTTCAGCGCGGTTTCACCGGCCCCACGACGGTGCTTGTACGACACCCACACTGCTTAAATCTTAGGCAAATGCACCTTTTTAATTTAAAAATCATGTCGGCAGAAGACTGACTCAGTAGAAATGGTAGGCTATAAACTGTTATAGGTAGTTGGTAATAGGCTGCTCATCAGTAGCTAACTAGAAACACATTTAAAATGTACACTCAGGGCCTCCTTAAGATTTTCTGACGTAGGCCTAAGGTTGGGTCGGTGGGAGTTCGAGGGGTCAGGAAGATTTAAAAAAAAATCTCTGCCATTTCCTGTAACCCAGTGTCTTAAATTATATCAAACAATGTAGCCAAATAAGCCTACACAGAAGTCTCGTGTTTGATCATAAATAAAATTGAGGTGGACTCAAATTCTTCTAGGTTAAATTTAGGGGTAAAGATTATTCTAATTAATCTTATTTTGGATAGTCTAGTGAAAACGTAAACTGGATTTTTAATTTTGTTTGGTGTGAAAATGTTGAATAATTAAGTTAATGGATGCAATGTAGTAGTCTAGTTTAGTGTAGGCTATTTGGAATCTGAATCAACTGACTGAACTAGGCCTATACGATTTTATTACAGATCTCCATCCCGACCTAATCCATCAAGTTAGGTCTGACTACTAGGGTACCATTCATTCAACATGCCTATCACATCATTAGTAGCCTCATGTTGACATACAGCTATATCAAGCGGACAGATCGAGAACTGATTAATTAACATAGGCCTACTACTCTTTAACAGTCTAACTTTCTGTGAAGGACGGTATTAGCGGAACAGCCCCCTATTCCATTCACTCAGCGGCACGCACTGAACTACTGTAACGCAGCATGTTTCCTTGCTCGTCAAAGCGCTTGCTCCTACTACTACCACCATTGCGTAGATCATAGCATGTGCTATCGCTTATACCTTGATCACACAGACAGCTTTAATGCATTTTGGTACACCAGAAGTACGTTAATTTCCAATTTGAATGCTGCATTGGGTTGCAGAGGCAATTGCAGTGTGTTCTGTGTCGTGCATGTGTCGGATTTGCCAAACATAAGCATCATATTGTATGAATAGATGGCTTGACGGAAAAGGTAGCAGAAGGTGAATGTTGAACTTTTATTGCACACATATCCAGATGATGCATACCATTTTTCGAAATTATACTGTAGGTGTGATCGAGGCGTAGTAGACTAAACGCTGTAGCTAACTACTTTCATCGTAATGACGCTGAAGTGTGTATGTCAGAAATAGTAATAGAAATGGTAGATACTACTGTACCCCTGATAATTTGGTCAGATAACCGTGTGTGTGTGTACAGTAGGTGACATGTCCATGATAGCTATCTATAACGATAATTATGCTAGGTAATGGTTTGGCTTATGTTCATGTCTATACAGAAGAAGACTGTAGGAGGAAGTGGAGAGGACTCAGGGACAGGTTTCTCAGAGAGAAAGAGAAGAAGAGGTCTGGGTCAGCAGCTTCAGGCCAGCAGCCTTGGCACTTCTGCCACATTTTCTTTTCTGGATCCATGTATTGTGCCTAGGGCAACGAGTGGCAATTTTACAGCCAGACCCTCTACAAGTGTTGTCGCCACCGGTGCATCAAGACCCTCAACGTCATCTACAAGTGCGACCATCGCCTCCACCGGTGCAGTGAAACCCTCTACAACGTCTACATCATCCACAAGTATGACCACCACCGGTGCAGCCATGGAGGATAATGAAATGGAGGAAGCACCTCTGGATCTAGGACCACCTGAGATTATTATGAACCTCACTGAGGTCCTCGTTGAACAGGATGTGGCCGTGGAGAGAAACCGAGAGAAACAACGTCACATCAGGCATCATCGGAGGTACCAGCCCCCAGATCCACTCAACTCATTTCAGCAGAGGCTCCTCCAAGCCGTCGAGAGGGATGCAGCTCAACCTGATGCTCATAGGAAGGAGGATGAAGAGACCCTCTTTGCCATGAGCCTGGTGCCAACACTGAAGAGGCTGCCTCAGCAAAGAAAAGCAGCAGTCAAGGATAAAATGTATCAGCTGCTTTTCGAAGCAGAGTTTAATGGTACGTTTTTTTTCTCTCCACATAACAGGTGTTGCGACAGTGATTTTTACATGTAGGCTAATTGGTATTTCAGATCAAAGTATTAATGAGGCAAATGTATAGCTGTTTTTGGGTTAGAAAATATCCTAAAACAACAGTTTGCTGTCTAAATATTTGCATGTCATCTTTTTATCTGAAACACACATTCCATGAGTAAACAGCAAGTATTAAACTTTACCACACTGTTCTAATATTTATGCCACTAATATTTAGTTAACATAAATCTCACCTTTTATGGTGTTATATTATGTTAAGCTTGTATGTGTTGTTTTTCTTTTCCCTTTCAGAGATGGAGTCCATTTAGCCGACCAGCTCACAGTAAGGACAGGAATTAGGAGAGGAGTTGTCTGGTTGTTGTTTTGACCTCCCTCATTGTACCTTTCTTTTCAGTTCCGTTTAAATTCAGTCAATTCATAAAGTAATTTCTTTATAAAGTCTTAGGATAGTATTCATTATTAGTGTTACATAGATTTCTGAATTGAACTCCCAGATTCTCTTGTTGGTCTCTCACAAGACTGAAGGTGAATATATTTATTTAATTTAAAACCACTTAAACCAGGGTGTTGGAACTGTTTGAAGTTATGTTCCATCGACTGGTCCATGACGTCCAGGGGCTATTTGTTTGTTTAGCTGTGTTATGGCCCCAGAGACGGAGACACACACCACTCCTCTCTGTACCTCAGATCTCCAGTGCCCTGCCCGCTCTCTCTCTATGACCATGTCTGAAGTTTTGGCAATTGTGCCAAAAATACATGCTCTTGTTGTTCTCTTACAGATTACAGGCTACACACGCCTCTTTCAATAATTAATTTAAAAATATATATTTTTACAACACACATACCTGCCATGTTCTTTCCTGTACTTGAATACTTATTAAATTGTTTATTAATATCTCATTTAGACTTACTCTGCTTATTTCTTCCCTACACCTTTGCAGACCTAAGACAAGAAGAAAGTAAAAACTCTTCCTAATACGTTTTTTTTTTCACCTGTATTTTGTCAGGCCAGTGAACAGGTGGTAAACTGTACTATTTATATGGACCCTACGTTACCCTTTATCATACTAACTGTATGTCGTATAACCTTAATTAATGCTCCCGCTCATCTGATGTACCATGCAAGGTGTGTATAATACTGATGATAATGGGAGAGGGAAGGGGTTAAGGTGTGGTCTTTACTCCCAAATTTCACTTAAATATAACTTCCAAATGAAGAGAGACGATGATACATAAAGTAATCTGGGGGAAAAAAATGCAATTTTATGGACAACGGTAGATGGTTCTTCAAATAACCTGTGTGTTACGGGGCTCTTAAAGGAGCAGTTTCACTCCACGGTATAGTGCCATGTGACTTCACCTGCTGGCGATGAGAAGTAGGTGGTCAGCTTCTCCCTCACCTGGAGTGCCTGTCTGGGGGTGTTGTTGGCACCTGCCCTGGTGACATTAGGTAGGTGACCATTTGCCGTGCCCATCTCCATCCAGAGCTCCTGGAATGACCTCCGCAGGTAGTTGTGGAGAACACGTGGCCTTCACGCATGCATCAACATTTGAGGGGCTGAGACCAAGCACTCCCCGATACATTCTCCACTGGGCTGCCAGAGTCCCAAAGGCAGATTCAACAACTAACCTTGCCCTGGACAGTTGTTTGTTAAAGATCCTTACAGGCTTTGGCAATGGCAACTGGCGTCCAGCCTAGGGCCTCATGAGGTAGGGTCTCAAAGGGAAGGCCACGTCGCCGACAAAGACGAGGGGAACAGGTCCCAGGTCTTCAGCCCCAGGGAGTGATGCAGGTGGTGGAATCTCCAGGGTGCCATCCTGAAGTGCCTGGCCGAAGGCAGAGTCCGGAGGGTCCTGCCATCACTTCCCTTGCCGTAAGCACTAACATTGACAACACGGAAATAGATGGCATCTACTACAGCCAAGAGTACAACTGAATATGTACCCTTTATAGTTGTAGAATTGCGAACCTGAGCACGGTGGAGCCTGGATTACTACAGGTTTCCCGTCAATGGGAGCCAAGACAATTGGGGAAATTTCACCTCTCCAGGAACTCAGCAGCGATGGCCCTCCAGTCTTCCTCCTTGGGGACAGTCATGTATTCACCAACCAGACAGTCCCAAATGGCTTGTGCCACAGAGGGGACAATGCCTGCCACCGTGGACCGTGCAACTCGGAAGCTGAATCCGATGGTCCTGTAGGAGTCCTGTCGCCAAGAATCTAAAATATAATTCAAAATAATTATCAGTATTGTGTGTAACTTGAATTCCACCCACATATTATATCTACTCGTATAGCTACCTCATTACTGTTTATCATTCTCTACTAATTATATTGTAATACTCAACCATCATTAACAGCCTTGAAACAGTACAATTCAGTCTAACTATATCAGTAAACTGTAGCCCAGGCCAACTCTACTCTTAGAAATAATGGTACTATCTACTTAAAAAAGCTTCTCCGGCTGTCCCCATAGGAGAACCCTTTTTGGTTCCAGGTTGTACCCTTTTGGTTCCAGGTAAAACCCTATTGGGTTCCATGTATAACCTTTTCCCCAAAGGGTTATACCTGGAACCAAAAAGGGTTATCCTATGTGGAAAGCAGAAGGACACTTGGAACCTTTTTCTCTAAGAGTGTATGCCAGTCCAATAATGTAATGACTAACTGTCTTGAACAACAATGGGTCCTGGGGAAGACTAGCCTACCTTCAACAGGGCAGAAGGCACCACAACTTTCTTTTCATTTGGTAACATTGCACAATTAAAAAGGGATTATAAACCAACTTTGGGAAATGGTATAGTCCTAATGAACATTCTGTAAAAGTACATCTGATGTCAAATATGGACTATAAAGGCTAGAGAGCCCTTTAAGCTAGCTTGGTTGCACATGAAAACAATGTATCAAATATCAATCAATTATGGTATCAAAGGATTTAAAATGTACTTGAATTTAGCTTACCTGAGACAAAATCGCCAGGCGTTTAACTGGGCTGATGGACTCCCGGTAGTTGGTATCCATCCGGGCGAACCTGGCTCCAACCATCTGCAGCAGGTGAACTGGCTTTGGTCTCCAAACAGTCGATGCTCGAATGAGACGGTGGAACTCCCCTGCCTGCTTTCGGGACTTTAACCTTCTCTGGACCTACACAGACCTGCGCTGTCGGCGGGGCTGGTCCCGGCCAAACAGCGCGATCAAGAACACATTCCTCAACATTGGTCTCATTGTTGAAAGAGTCTACTCTTGACTATTTATTATTACATTTTGCTCCAAAACTGCATTTGAGAGAAATTATATTAGACTCTCATCGAATAAATAATATACTTGGCAAATAAATGAATAAAACATGTAAATAAATTCTACAGTCAAACTGTTTTTATTGTGTTATCCCACATTTTTTTTACTGGATATGTGTGTGCAACAAAAATTCAACATCCACATTTAGCTACTTTCTGTCAAGTCTACGTGTACAATTTGATGCATATGTTCGATAAATCCAAGGTATTGTAAAGAAACAGCAGGGGGCAGGACTCCGAACCCTCGACCTTCTAGCCCGAAATCCAGCGCGCTATCGACTGTGCCGCAAAAGCATGCTAGCAACAGCAAGCCAGCTAAATAGGACAAATTAGCTAGCAAGTGCAAGCTAGTTAAATATGACAAATTAGCTAGCAACAGCAAGCTTGCTAGCTAAATTGCCATAAATGTTTAATGCTTTTGACCTGTCCCCAAATTAATATAATTGTTTTTTTTTTTAATATTTTAATCTTCCTGTCGTTATCGCGTTTGGTGCGGGGGACAAAATACACTTATGCACGATGGCCGCACACGCGCAGCCGGTTTGTGTTCCGTGTCACACATCAGTGGTGTCAACTGACGGACGAGGAAGTGGAAATCTAGTGGTTTGGCTCAGCTCCCAGCTTCAAACAGTTGATTCAAAAACTACAATGTGCCAACTAGAAGTCTATGTTGGTGCATTTTTGGGCCGTTTTTTTTTTGTACCAGTGTAATTTGACCTCAAATTGCGTGCATGGTAAGCAAAATACGTGCAGGTTGGCAGGTCTACAAAATGCAAATGTAACCCCCCTATTAAAATCTGGCTTAAAATATTTGACTCCATTATTCAACCAATCCTTCTGTATGGCAGTGAAATATCAGGTCCACTATTACAGTCAAAATATACATCATGGGACAAAACACCCACAGAAAAACACCAGGAATTTTGCAAAAACATTGTAAATGTACAAAGAAATTCTAAAAATCACACATGCAGGGCAGAACTTGGAAGGGTTACTCTTCTACTGCCCACTGAAAAAGGGCATGCAAATTGTGGGTGCACCTGCCCAATCAAATGAAGGGTCATACAAGCACAGAGCATTTTGGTCAGACGTCTCTGCCCAGAGAGTGACCCCTTAACAAAACTGGCCCCAACACTAGGTTGACGTTAACATGAACTATCTGACCCCAAGGGCAACATTTAGACAGCTGGAGGTGATTAATAAGAATGCATACATCGACAATTGGCAAAGTGAGGTTGAAGGTCAGAGAAAGATGGAATGCTATCGAACATTGGAAAGAGACTGCACTTTAGCAGAATACTTGACTTGTGTAAAAGGCCCCAAAACAAAGGAAAACCTTATACAGAATTAGTCATCATTGTCTGGCAATTGAAACAGGACGCCTTCAAAAAACACAGCTGGCCAGAGAGGACACACACTATGTCATAACTGTGGGTCAGGAGAGAGAGAGAGAGAGAGAGAGAGAGAGAGAGAGAGAGAGAGAGAGGAGAACACTTATAATCTTCTTCCCCAAATTCACAATGAAAATGTCTACACATTTTACAGAACAATAAAACAAAGAAGACGTGTATACTTTTGGGGGAAAGGTTTGTTGTGATAGACTTGGCAGCACAATGTCACAAGTTTCTTCATGTATTAACATTACAGTATATAGACTATATATAGTGCATTCGGAAAGTAAATCAGATCTTTTTGACTTTTTCCACATTTTGTTACAGCCTTATTCTAAAATGGATCACATTTTTGTCTCATCAATCTACACACAATACCCCAGAAAGACAAAGCAAAAACTGGTTTAGGGAAAAATTAAAACACATTTACATAAGTATTCAGACCCTTTACTCAGCACTTTGTTGAAGCACCTTTGGGCAGCAATTACAGCCTCAAAATCATATTGGGTATGATAATACAAGCTTGGCACACCTGTATTTGGTGAGTTTCTCCCATTCTTATCTGCTTATCCTCTCAAGCTCTGTCAGGTTGAATGGGGAGTGTCACTGCACAGCTATTTTCAGGTCTCCCCAGAGATGTTAAACTCTGGTTCAAGTTCAGGCTCTGGCTAGGCCACTCAAGGACATTCAAAGCCTTGTCCCGAAACCACTCCTGTATTGCCTTGGCTATGTGCTTAGGGGCGTTGTCCTGTTGGAAGGTAAACCTTCACCCCAGTCTGAGGTTGAGCGCTCTGGAGCAGGTTTTCATCAAGGATCTCTCTGTACTTTGATCTGTTCATCTTTCCCTCATACCTGACTAGTATCCCAGTCCCTGCCTCTGGAAAAACATCCCCACAGCATGATGGCATGGTGGCATCGGGATGGTGCCTGGTTTCCTCCAAAGGTGACACTTGGCATTCAGGCCAAAGAGTTCAGTCTTTGTTTCATCAGACCATGTACTACCTTTTACCTTTTTCCGTCTGGCCACTACCATAAAGGCCTAATTGGTGGAGTGCTGCAGAGATGGTTGTCCTTCTGGAAGGTTCTCTCACCTCCACAGAGGAACTCTGGAGCTCTGTCAGAGTGACCATCAGGTTCTTGGTCACTTCCCTGACCAAGGCCCTTCTTCCTCGATTCATCAGTTTGGCCAGGCGGCCAGCTGTAGGAAGAGTCTTGGTGTTTCCAAACTTCTTCCATTTAAGAATGATGGAGGCCACTGTGTTCTTGGGGACCTTCAATGCTGGAGCAAAGATCTGTGCCTCGACACAATCCTGTATCGGAGCTTTACAGACAATTCCTTTCACCTCAGTGCATGTTAAAAACCAAGCTATCAACTGTGGGACCTTATATAGACAGGTGTGTGTCTTTTCCAAACCATATCCAATCAATTTTTGCCACAGTACCACAATTTACCACAGGTGGACTCCCGTCTACTTGAAGAAACGATCAAGGATGATCAATGGAAACAGGATACACCTGAGCTCAATTTCGAGTCTCATAGCATAGGTGGTCTGAACACTTAACTAGCATTGTCTTGCATTAGGAGGAACCCAGGGCCAACCGCACCAGCATATGGTTTCACAAGGGGTCTGAGGATCTCATCTCAGTACCTAATGGCAGTCAGGATACCTCTGGCGAGCACATGGAGGGCTGTGCGGCCCCCCAAAGAAATACCACCCCACGACTGACCCACCGCCAAACCGGTCATGCTGGAGGATGTTGCAGGCAGCAGAACGTTCTCCACTGTGTCTCCAGACTGTCACGTCTGTCACATGTGCTCAGTGTGAACCTGCTTTCATCTGTGAAGACCACAGGGCGCCAGTGGCGAATTTGCCAATCTTGGTGTTCTCTGGCAATTGAAAAACATCCTGCACGGTGTTGGGCTGTAAAAGCACAACCCCCACCTGTGGACGTCGGGCCCTCATTACCACCCTCATGGAGTCTGTTTCTGACTGTTTCTGACCGTTTGAGCAGACACATGCACATTTGTGGCCTGCTGGAGGTCATTTGACAGGGCTCTGGCAGTGCTCCTCCTTATATATTTTTTATTATACACACACACACACACAAACGTGTGTGCGCCCATCATAGGACTCAGACAGCCCCCCCCGTCCGTCCAAAACCAGGGCCTCACATCCAGGTGAGGAAGGAGGGGGTGGGAAAGGGTGATGGAGAGCAAGAAGACATGGGAGAGGGGAAGACAGAATGAAAGGGGTTAAAGAGGGACAGGAGAGAGAACAAGATAGAGCTGGAGGGACGGAAAGACTACGGTAGAAACGAGAAAGGGTGAACAAAAAAGGGAGAGAAAGGAAGTGAGAAAGAGCAAGAGAACAGAGAGAAGAGGAGCAGCCCTGGCCCAGGCAGCTAGGCTGAAGGCCTCAGCACTGACCAACCCATCTGTCACAAAGGTTATGATTAGCTGGACAGGGCCCTTTCTATATAACACACACAAAGAGAGAGCGAGAAGCGAGAGAGGCCAACCATTTGTGAAATCGAGGTAGAGATTGTGAGGAAGGGGAGCAAAGAGGGAGACCAAGAGAGAGAGAGCGAGAGAGAAACATGACAGCTCTTCAAGCACTGCCTTGCAGCAAGACGCACGTGTCATTCAATCATTCAACAACGGAAACAGGCACGTTGATGGTACGTGCTTGGCTGTGTGGAAGGGCTCATAAGCCAAGCAGGAAGCCATAAGGCATAGCTACCTTAGTCACACAATGGGGACGGGATGCATACCTTTCCACAGCATTATAACCTTCTATATGTTGGCTGCATCCACATAACATAATAAATAATTAGGGTGCTCAAATGAACACGCTAAAAAGTTATTCTCATATATGCATCACTGTTGAGGCTCTTTGTTCCACTGGGAGCTAAAAGGAATAAGTGAAGTAACTTAACTCTTATCCGCCTCTTGTTAAGAGAACAGTCGAGCCAAATTAAGAGTGTACGTGTGTTGGCGCCGTCACTGCAAGTGTGTGTTTCCCTTCTTGAAGTTCCATTTATATTTATGACCTCTAATCCTGTTCCGGGTGTCGGAAGTAGTAGCGTCTGGCTATCTATTGAGCTCAGCTGGACATACAACAAAGTGGGAAACACCTGCTTCTGTCAGTAGCCCTTGAGCCGGCAGGCCTGCATCCTCTCTCTGTGTGCAAGTGAGTGAGTGCATTCTCTGTGCGTGTGTCTCCGTGTGTGTGCGTCTCCGTGAGTGTGGTCTCCTATTGTTCATCCAGTCACGATCTACAAACTTTCACGGCGCGCTTTCCACACAGGAAACGGAAACGCGCCATTGCTACGTAAAAGTGTGCTACATCCTTTCCCCTGTAACATTTCTGACTAGAGTGCTTTTCCAGACAGTGACAATGCATATGATGCTATGCACATGTCCATTAGTGTGCCTGGAGAAGTGGGTCAATTCAAATTTAGCCAAAAATGTTCCATGAGTTGGGATTACGGTTCATTGTTTACCTAGCTAGCTAGCTACCCGTCTTAACAAAAGACTCCACTATGCAAGTTACCATTTCGGGTGCATTCGGAAATTCAGTCTGGCCATCTACTCCAATTTCAGAGCACTCATTTAAGTGTGCAGAATAACTGATGAATTCACAAATGCTCAACACCCGTTGAATATGGACAGTGCCAGTAAACTTCAGCAAAGAAGCACAATTAAATTCTTGCCAGCAGCAGAGTTACAATCTTGCTTGGGCGAGTAAAATGGTCAGAGTTTGGGTGGGGGCTAAAGCTTAAGAGGGTATGAACAATGCTGAATGGGGGTAGACAAAGAAGAGCTTTCCAGTAGGTACCAAAACATTCAAATGGCCATTTTCTCAAAAGTGAGGTTGCAAGTTTATCAACTTTCAAAGCAGAATTATTTTCCCGTTGTTCCTCAAATGCAGTGTATGATATACCATTTTATAGCACTCAGTCTCTGCTTTTATACAATGTAAAAAACACAACTTGCTACACAAGACCGAATTAAGGTGGTCAGTCACAATTGGGATGAGGTCGGGTGATTGTGGAGGACAGATCATCTGATGCAGCACTCCATCACTTTCCTTCTTGGTCAAATAGCCTTTACACAGTTGGGTCATCGTCCTGTTGAAAAACAAAAAAGGTAGTCCCACTAAGCGCAAACCAGATGGAATGGCGTATCTCTGCAGAATGCTGTGGTAGCAATGCTGGTTAAAGACTCGAGTGGCACAGCAGTCTAGGGCACTGCATCTCAGTGCAAGAGGTGTCACTACAGTCCCTGGCTCGAATCCAGGCTGTATCACACCCAGCCGTGATTGGATGTCCCATAGGGCGGAGCACAATTGGACCAGCATAGTCCAGGTTTGGCCAGGGTAGGCAGTCATTGAAAATAAGAAATTTGTTCTTAACTAACTTGCCTAGTTAAATAAAGGTTAAATACATTTAAAAAAATAGTGTGCTTGGAATTCTAAAGAATCACCAGCAAAGCACCCCCACATGGCATTTAGAAACTAAATTCTCAAATTTGGACTCAACAGACCAAAGGACAGATTTCCACCGATCTAATGTCCATTGCTCATGTTTCTGGGCCCAAACAAGTCTCTTCTTGTTAATGGTGTCCTTAAGTAGTGGTTTCTTTGCAGCACTTCAGCCATGAAAGCCTGATTCACACAGTCTCCTCTGAACAGATGTATCTTATTTGAACTCTATGAAGCATTTATTTGGGCTGCAATTTCTGAGGCTCGTAACGAGGGAAGCACAATATATCGGAATCGGCCGATATCTATTTTAACACCCTGATGTGCAAAACTGATGTAAAAGCTGATGTGCAAACCTATATAACGTAGGTACAGTTGAAGTCGGAAGTTTACATACACCTTAGCCAAATACATTTCAACTACATTTTTCACAATTCCTGACATTTAATCCTAGCAAAAATTCCCTGTCAGTTACGATCACCCCTTTATTTTAAGAATGTGAAATGTCAGAATAATAGTAGAGAATTAATTATTTCAGCTGTTATTTCTTTCATCACATTCCAGTCGGTCAGAAGTTTACATACACTCAATTAGTATTTGGTAGCATTGCGTTTAACTTGGGTCAAACGTTCCGGGTAAACTTTCACAAGCTTCCCACAATAAGTTGGGTGAATTTTGGCCCATTCCTCCTGACAGACCTGGTGTAACTGAGTCAGGTTTGTAGGCCTCCTTGCTCACACACGCTTTTTCAGTTCTGCCCCAAATTGTCTATAGGATTGAGGTCAGGGCTTTTTGTTGGTCACTCCAATACCTTGACTTTGTTGTCCAGAAGCCATTGTGCCACAACTTTGGAAGTATACTTGGGGTCATTGTCCATTTGGAAGACCAAGCTTTAACTTTAACTAACTGATGTCTTGAGATGTTGCTTCAATATGTCCACATAATGTTCCTCCTCATGACACCATCTATTTTGTGAAGTGCACCAGCCCCTCCTGCAGCAAAGCACCCCACAACATGATGCTTCCCACCCCCGTGCTTCACAGTTGGGATGGTGTTGTTTGGCTTGCAAGCCTCCCCCTTTTTCCTCCAAACATAACGATGGTCATTATGGCCAAAGAGTTCTATTTTGTTTCATCAGACCAGAGGACATTTCTCCCAAAATCCCAATCTTTGTTCCCATGTGAAGTTGCAAACGGTAGTCTGGCTTTTTTAATGGCAGTTTTGGAGTATGTGGCTTCTTACTTGCCTGAGTGGCCTTTCAGGTTATGTCGAAGTAGGACTCGTTTGACTGTGGATGTTGATCTGGAGGAAACAGGTACAAAATAAATATCCACAATGTCCTTTGCTGTTGTTCTGGGATTGATTTGCACTTATCGCTCCAAAGTACCTTCATCTCTAGGAGACAGAACGAGTCTCCTTCCTGAGCGGTATGATGGCTGCGTGGTCCCATGGTGTTTATACTTGCGTACTATTTTTTGTACAGATGAACATGGTACCTTCAGATGTTTGGAAATTGCTCCTAAGGATGAACCAGACTTATGGAGGTCTACAATTATTTTTCTGAGGTCTTGGCTGATTTCTTTTGATTTTCCCATGATGTCAAGCAAAAAGGCACTGAGTTTGAAGGTAGGCCTTGAAAAACATCCACAGGTACATCTCCAATTGACTCAAATGATGTCAATTAGCCTATCAGAAGCTTCAAAGCCATGACATTTTCTGGAATGCATGCATGTATGTATAACTTCAACTGTATATGACGTAATGACACCACATACAGTGGGGAGAACAATATTTGATAACATGCTAAAATCGGCAGTGTTTCCTACTTACGAAGCATGTAGGTCTAATTTTTATCATAGGTACACTTCAACTGTGAGAGACGGAATTTAAAACAAAAATCCAGAAAATCACATGTATGTATGTATGATTTTTAAGTAATTCATTTGCATTTTATGCAATATGCAATGTGATTACACCAATTTTCACTTAAATATGTTGGGCATTGGTATAGCAGAGGTTATACGCAGGTGTACACTGTATACCCACTTTCTTTCAGTGCACATTGCATTTACTCACTCACCGAATCTTATCAAAGTAGTGTGTTGGAGGTATACACCATATCAATTATGTAGTACAAGAGAAATCATGTACAAAGTAGCCTACACAATTCCCGTGAAATATTTGGCAGTATGGGTTTGAAAAGTGTGAGTGAAACCATAGCATTTGCGTATATTATTCAGCACCACACAGGCAGGTAATCCAAAGCCGGATCAAAGGTTTCAGCACCGGACAGCTCCGCACTCCACTCTGTTCTCCGACTCCTGAATTCACATTCATAACGAGAATTGTACATGTATTCCCAAGTCTCATGAGTTCTACAGTTTAGCCTAGCCGCTTTATTTTGCTTCTCACTAGAAGAGCTTTAGGGCAGGGCCCCGACTCGATCCGGTAGCGATCACCATTTCCCCTAATAGACAAAATAGCCTAGGCCTGCAAAGACTTCAGCCTAGTAAAGTCCTACAACAATAGTAATGTGGAAACCATGATGTATGGAATTTAATGTAGCCTAAACCTTTTTTTGTAAACCATAAATATCCTCTAGCATAACGCACAATACAGAGATGAATCAGCAGCGACTAGCATCCAAGCCTTCAGCTGCTGTGAAGTTAATAACTCAGAGTATCCTGTTCTCAGGTATTGCCCCACCACAAAAAGCAGTTCCTTTTCTTACCGCTGCACTTATCTGGTCCCTTTGCCTAACATATCAACCAAAAGGGCTAGGTCTATTATTTCATTCTGGATACCATGGTGGATGTATTTTGCATTTACATTAATTTTAGGTAACTCAAATTTTTCACACACACGGTGCCTTTCATTTACCAGACAGGGAAATCTTTGGCCAATGTAGTGTATTACCCACTTCTCCATGCTCCACAACTACACCACTGATGTCTGGGTACTTTGCTGGAAAATGTTGCCCCAGTCACTTTTACTCAGGCCCAGCCGCACAGCAACTTCTACCTGCGCCTCTGCTATAACGGTGTTTTTCTTTTTTAGTTCTCCTAGCTATAGCAAGCACACCTGTAGTTGTTTTGTTTGGAACACAGCCCTGCATCCCCACCATCACACAATTACTGTTTACACAATCCAAAAACGTCCCATTATAAAATCGCAATCAGGGTCAGGTGGGCATCATTTGAAAGCTTATTTTATTGCCAACATGACTAGCTACATTATCAAATATGATCTTATTGTGTTAGGCTTTCACAGGGCAATTCAGTGAAACAGATCGTAATTTTGGTGTGCATAGAAAGGCGTGCATTCAGGTGCATTCTCCGCAGCGAATTTTCTTCACAATAGACAAAAATAGGCTCATTGTTTTCAGAACAACATACATGCCATGTCACCTTGGAACTGTAAATCAAACAGTGATAAATGCTGACACCGTATATAACATGAGTTTTATGATATGAAAATGTGAAGTGTACATTTGGAAATTTGGCTTGCATGAAAGACATCAAAGCGGTATTAATTAGAATCCTCAACGTCTCATCTTTCACAATAGAGAGTCCTCTTAATTTACATAATTTCCCACTTAGACAAACATTTTTTTTTGCAAAAGTTGCCTACTTATAGCGGGAGGGATGGAGGCAACTTCTTGTCACGTGCTCAAATTCAGTACGGCTTTCAGTCAAAACCCATACAGTGCTGTGAAGCAAAGAGCCTGAGCTCTGTCATTTATAGCATTTCTGTACATTTTCAACTCTTATAGGGGTACAAGTGTAAAGGGCTACGACTTCTTCTCCAGTGCATTTTCAGAAAGGCGGCGAGAGGATGCAAGGAATCAAGAAACAATTTGAGAAAGAGACAGTCAACTCATTTGTATTTATTATGGATCCCCATTAGCTGCTGGCAAAGCAGAGGCTACTCTTCCTGGGGTCCAGCAAAATTAAGACAGTTAATACAATTTTAAAACATTACATTCACAACACACTGTGTGCCCTCAGGCACCTACTCCACCACTATCTACAGTACCAAATCCATGTGTATGTATAGTGCATATGTTATCGTGTGTGTGTGTGTGTGTGCCAATGTTTGTGTTGCTTCACAGTCCCTGCTGTTCCATAAGGTGTTTATTTTATCTGTTTTTTAAATCAAATTTAACTGCCCGAGTCAGTTACTTGATGTGGAATAGAGTTCCATGTAGTCATGGCTCTATGTAGTACTGTGTGCCTCCCATAGTCTGTTCCGGACTGGACTTTGGGACTGTGAAGAGACTTGTGGCATGTCTTGTGGGGTATCATATCCTCTGCTCTCCCCACTCCTGTCCACCGTCACCACTAAAAGTTGCATAGATCACGTCATTACTCCATTTAGTTTACAAAGCTCTGCTGGGAAAAAAAATAATCCAACCTACCTGACTTCACTGTTAAAATATGACATACCAAGCCAGTTTCACAGGGATGGTTAACTCTCAAGGTTGCAAACCAATCTAGGTAAATCTGCCTTCAGTTTTAGTGTCCCCCATCTTTTGGAATAGACTACAAAACTAGATCTTGACTCTGGTGGATCTAGGGTAATTTAGGACTTTAATGTTGAATGTGTTGTATAATTGTATTTGTGGTGTCTGAAGCTGTAGTGTTGATTCTGTAATGTGTAGTTTATTTTATTTTATTTTTAGTGATCATTTCAAATTGTCGTATTGCTGTTCAAAGGGCACAATTGTGAATGAGACCCTGGTCTCAACGGGTTCCCCTGAAAAAATACAGTTCAATAAAACATTTAAAAATGAAACCCCCTGGCAATGTGGAGGAGGGTCTAGAGCTGAGCCATAGTAACCAAACAAGTCTGTGCGGTGACTGTAAAATCAATAAGATAGGGGGGAGCCGCACTCCCTGACTGCAATTCTATTCTACAGTACCTGTTGGAAGCTGCCCGTTTGGCGGACTACATACTTGTGTGGCTCAGAATGTCATAGTCGCAGCTATGCCTGGAATGTGAGCCTGAAGTCTGGTCCAATTGGAGAAGCCCCAGAGCTCTATTTAAGGAAATGGCTGGGGCCCATTCCGCCTACACTCTGTACCCCGACTAGCTCCCTTCCTCAATCATTTGGAGAAGAATTATCATTATTTTCCTCTCTGGAAGAAAGCTCGATTTCCGTACCTGCTGAGAACAGAGAAAGTTCAAGTAGTCGGATTCCGCCGCTGAGGTTAGATAACCACGCAGGTCTGTGTGTGTGTGTGTGTGTGTGTGTGTGTGCACACCACAGGAGGTTGGTGGTACCTTAATTGGGGAGGATGGGCTCATGGTAACAGCTGGAGCGGAATCAGTGGAACGGTATCAAATACATCAAACACATGGTTTGATGCCATTCCAATAGCTCCGTTCCAGACATTATTATGAGCCGTCTTTGACAGATGTTCCCTTTCAAGGGCTGGCTACTGTGGCATTACCCAGTGGTTCCCCTGTATTAATTTAGCAGAGTGTGAAAAATTGTTGCCGCCACTCCAAAAAATTAACACAATTTCAGTGTAAACTTAAAATGACTAAAACCAGCATAAGAACACAGCACAAGCCATGGGAAAAAAAGTGTAGAATTGCAGGAAATTAAATAAATAAAAAGCTGCATAACTCTCCACCCATGGCTAAATATGTACAATTGCAGGAAGCTAGCTTTAAAACTGCATTTCACGTTCTTCATTTAACCCCATCACATTATTTTTCACACGGCTAAGGGCTCCGCATTGCGTCGTGCATAAGAACAGCCCTTAGCCGTAGAGCAGTAAAAATAAAAAATAAAAATTGTCATACCAATCAGCATTCAGGGCTGGAACCACCCAGTTTATAATTACAATTATACAACTGGTGGGTCTAATCCTGAATGCTGATTGGTTAAAACCGCATTCCAGGCGATGTCTATTCCACAAGTTACCATCGGCTAAATCTATGAGGTTAAAATGCCTATTTACTCTGTTCCATCAGACTGCAATCCACGGTCTCATCAGCCCAGCCAGGCAATTTATGAAGATGATCTCCACTATAAAAAGCATCTTTTAGACTAAAATTTAGTTTTCAACAACGGAAATTTGTATAAACCTTGCCGTCTGAATTTGAATATTGAAACAATGTCGGAGAGACAAACGCATAGTAATGAACGTGTCGTGAGTCGGGATAAGAGACAGGCAGGCAGCTTTCCTTCGCAAGTCGAAATTATCAATCAGGATTTTTATGGATATATACACTAGAGGATATGGATATATACACCTCTATATACACTGTGGCGGAGATCTTTGTGGGCTATACTCGGCCTTGTCTCAGGATGGTAAGTTGGTGGTTGAAGATATCCCTCTAGTGGTGTGGGGGCTGTGCTTTGGCAAAGTGGGTGGGGTTATATCCTTCCTGTTTGGCCCTGTCCGGGGGTGTCCTCGGATGGGGCCACAGTGTCTCCTGACCCCTCCTGTCTCAGCCTCCAGTATTTATGCTGCAGTAGTTTATGTGTCGGGGGGCTAGGGTCAGTTTGTTATATCTGGAGTACTTCTCCTGTCCTATTCGGTGTCCTGTGTGAATCTAAGTGTGCGTTCTCTAATTCTCTCCTTCTCTCTTTCTTTCTCTCTCTTGGAGGACCTGAGCCCTAGGACCATGCCCCAGGACTACCTGACATGATGACTCCTTGCTGTCCCCAGTCCACCTGGCCATGCTGCTGCTCCAGTTTCAACTGGCCTGGGCCCTAGGACCATGTCCCAGGACTACCTGACATGATGACTCCTTGCTGTCCCCAGTCCACCTGGCCATGCTGCTGCTCCAGTTTCAACTGTTCAACTGCCTTACTATTATTCAACCATGCTGGTCATTTATGAACATTTGAACATCTTGGCCATGTTCTGTTATAATCTCCACCCGGCACAGCCAGAAGAGGACTGGCCACCCCACATAGCCCGGTTCCTCTCTAGGTTTCTTCCTAGGTTTTGGCCTTTCTAGGGAGTTTTTCCTAGCCACCGTGCTTTTACACCTGCATTGTTTGCTGTTTGGGGTTTTAGGCTGGGTTTCTGTACAGCACTTTGAGATATCAGCTGATGTACGAAGGGCTATATAAATACATTTGATTTGATTTGACTAGAGCTTGACCGATTAATCGGAATGGCCGATTAATTAGGGCCGATTTCAAGTTTTCATAACAATCGGAAATCTGTATTTTTGGGAGTAGGAGTAGGTGAATGGATAATCTCCGAATGTGTAGTTCCCACCGTGAAGCATGGAGGAGGTGGTGTGATTGTGTATGTGTGGGGGGGGGCTTTGCTGGTGATACTGTGATTTCTTTAAAATTCAAGGCACACAACCAGCATAGCTACCACAGCATTCGGCAGCGATACGCCATCACATCTGGTTTGTGCTTAGTTGGACTATTATTTGTTTTTCAACAGGACAATGAGCCAAAACAAACATACAGGCTGTGTAAGGGCTATTTGACCTAGAAAGAGAGTGGAGTGCTGCATTAGATGACCTGGCCTCCACAATCACCAGACCTCAACCCAATCGAGATGGTTTGGGATGAGTTGGACCGCAGAGTGAAGGAAAAGCAGCCAACAAGTGCTCAGCATATGTGGGAACTCCTTCAAGACTGTTGTAAAAGCATTCCTCATGAAGCTAGATGAGAAAATGCCAAAAGTGTGCAAAGCTGTCAAGAGGCAAAGGGTGGCTACTTTGAAGAATCTAAATACTACATGATTCCATGTGTTATTTCATAGCTTCTCTTCACTATTATTAAACAATGTAGAAAATAAAAACCCTTGAATGAGCATGTGTCCAAAATGTTGACTGATACTGTATATATATTTATAAATAATTATCTACAGACAATACCCCATAATGACAGTGAAAACATTATTGAAAATGAAATACAGGAATATCTAATTACATAAGTATTCACACCTCGGAGTCAATTACATGTAAGAATCACCTTTAGCCGAGATTACAGCTGTGAGTCTTTCTGGGAAGTCTCGAAGAGCTTTGCACACCTGGATTGTACAATATTTGCCCATTATTCTTTTATAAATTATTCAAGCTCTGTCAAATTGGTTGTTGATTACTGCTACACAACCATTTAAAACTAACTAGGCCACTCAGGAACATTCATGGTCTTTGTGGGAAACAACTACAGTGTATAGTTGGCCTGTGTTTTAGGTTATTGTCCTGCTGAAAGGTTCATTCATCTCCCAGTGTCTGGTGGAAGGTAGACAACCAGGTTTTCCTCTAGGATTTTGCTTGAGCTTAGCTCCATTACGTTTTTTTTATCCTGAAAAACTCTAGTTCTTAATGATTACAAGCATACCCATAACATGATGCAGCCACCACCATGCTTGAAAATATGGAGTGTGGTACTCAGTAGTGTGTTGTATTGGAAATGCCCCGAACAATTTCTATTCAGGACAAAAATTGAATTGCTTTGCCACATTTTTTGTTGCAGTATTACTTTAGTGCCTTATTGCAAACAGAATATATGTTTTAGAATATTTTTATTATGTACAGAATTCCTTCTTTCACTCTGTCATTTACATTAGATTTGTGGGGTAACTACAATGTTGTTGATCCATACTCAGTTCTCTTATCACAGCCATAAAATTCTGTTTTAAACTCACTATTGGCCTCATGGTGAAATCCCTGTGCTGGGTAAGGATGCCTGTATATTTGTAGGGGCATGGTGTATTGATACACCATCCAAAGTGTAATTATTAACTTCACCATGCTCAAATAGATAATTCATGTCAGAGATGAGGTAGTCATTTAAAAACCATGTAACACTATTATTGCACACAATAATTATATTTGTCAAGCTAAATATTAGTAGCATAACCAAGAGCAAGCCACGTTTAATTAGGTGCTCGTCTTTCACGTGACAGTCAAATTTGGCAAAGGTAGCACACATCTAGTTGCAGATGATATATAAACAGTACGAGGTCTTTGCAGCAGTGCTAGTTTCTGTAGAGAACACACCAGCACAGAAAAAGGGTACCTTGTTTTTAACTTTGTTTGAACACCTCAAATAGACTAGCCACCAGTCCAGGGCTAGGCAACTTTGATATGAGAAGGGCCACACAAAAAAAATCTGAACTCATCATGGGGGCCGCAGTGGCTCGTGGGTCTGCGTACCCACATCCATTGAACTGGCCAGTTGGTCATCCCTGCACTAGACAATCAGACCTTCACACACACACGTCACATTTCAGCACAACTCCAGCTCGGATTCGGTAAACCTCCCGAGTTCACCTCACCTCTTTGTAGGACCGCTGAAGGAACAGAGTTTGACAAAGTTTGTGGGGGTTACTTTGACCGAGATGGTGCTCTAATGAGAAAATGGCATTTGGGCAAGACAATTGGCCCAGTGCATCTCAAATTGTTATTCCAGTTACATTTCGACAAGAAATACAGAGGTTGGCTCACGAGGGTAGTATGGCAGGCCATCTTGGGGTCAAGAAGACGTATGATCGTATTGTGATGAACTTCTTCAGGCCTGGTCTGAAACAAGGTGTTGTGGCTTACTGTAAATCCTGTTGCGTTTGCCAGTGGACAGAAACCGAATCAAGCTGTTCCCGGTTGCACCTTTACAGCCTATTCCTGCTTTTGACAAGCAGGGTTCTGGTAGATTGTGTTGGTCCTTTGTCCAAAGCAAAGAGTGGTAACCAATCTCTTGACCATCATGTGCGCTGCCAATTGTTCCACTGACGAAAATCACAGCTCCTAGTATTGTTAAGGCACAGTGGCGTGTGTTCTTGGACACCAAGGGAAGCCAGGCTTCCCCACATTTTATTTACAAATAAGTTATCTTTTGTCTCGCTATGTTTCAAAATGTTCC
Organism: Oncorhynchus keta; assembly: GCF_023373465.1. Classification (NCBI taxonomy): domain Eukaryota; kingdom Metazoa; phylum Chordata; class Actinopteri; order Salmoniformes; family Salmonidae; genus Oncorhynchus; species Oncorhynchus keta. The sequence goes on from NW_026288583.1 coordinate 187,134, forward strand.
TCCAATTCGCAAGACGTTGAATGGATCTCACAGGAGAAAGCATCCGAGCAAGCGAAACAGCGCCCCTCTGTCTCTAGGCCATCTACCTTATACTGTCTGGTCCGAACGAGTATGGCATTGCTGCCGCCCATAGCATTGAATGCAAGGGAAGCCAGCAAGCATTTGGCCTCACATGACAAAAAATATATATATTAAAGAAATTGCCAATCAGCTTTGAGAGCATATGTCATTAACAGAAACGACTTGAATTGTTGCATCTCGTTGTGTTGTCCTCCTTTGGACTTGTGGTTTTACTTAATTCTCCGTACTGGCCTATGATTATAACGGCAACTCAGATCCAACCATACATACATACATACCATACATTGTTGTGCCCCTGGCCTGAGAGGATGGAAGTTGAATATGTACAGTAGCTAGATGTAGAAGGCTAATGTTAACTAGCTAACGTTGCCAATTAAATGGAAGTTAGGCAAGTATTTAGCCAGGTTGCCTAGGGCGCAAACAGAAATCAGTACCATGGACAGCCACATCATATTTAGTTTAAATAGTTTTTGGTATATTTTAATTGTCACTGTATTAGACTAAGCTGTATTGTGGACTTCACCAGACAGAGGTTGCTATCCGATTTTGTGATAGGTCGCAATTGTAAATGAGAACTTGTTCTCAACTTGCCTACCTGGTTAAATAAAGGTGAAATAAATAAAAATAAATAAAACAAAGGTGTGGTTGAAATTATTATGACACGTTCTTCTTATTGTCTCAGCCTTTAGGCGCATACACATACACATCTCAAGGTCGCAAGGCATATGAATTAACAGAAAACAGAATTATCACAACACATACACTACCATTCAAAAATGTGGGGTCACTTAGAAATGTCCTTGTTTTTGAAAGAAAAGCACATTTTGTCAATTAAAATAGCATCAGAAGTTAACAGAAATACAGTGTAGACATTGTTAATGTTGTATATGAAGATCTCGTACAGCGCTGTGTACTCCCTTCACAGAACAGCGCAAACTGGCCCTAACCAGAATAAAATGAGGAGTGGAAGGCCCCAGTTCACAACTGAGCAAGAGGACAAGTACATTAGTGTGTCTAGTTTGAGAAACAGACGCCTCACAAGTCCTCAACTGGCAGTTTCATTAAATCGGACCCGCAAAACACCAGTCTCAACGTTAACAGTGAAGAGGAGAATCCGGGATGCTGGCTTTCTAGGCAGAGTTTGTGTGTCCAGTGTCCGTGTTCTTTTGCCCATCTTAATCTTTTATTTTTATTGGCCAGCCTGAGATATGGCTTTTTATTTGCAACTCTGCCGAGAAGGCCAGCATCCCGAAGTCGCCCCTTCAAGTTTCTTGGCAATTTCTCGCCTTCATTTCTCAAAACAAGAATAGACTGATGAGTTTCAGAAGAAAGGGCTTTGTTTCTGGCATTTTGAGGCTGTAATCGAACCCACAAATGCAGATGCCCCAGATACTCAACAAGTCTAAAGAAGGCCAGTTTTATTGCTTCTTTAAAATCAGCACAACAGTTTTCAGCTGTGCTAACATAAATTGCAAAAGGGGATTCTAATGATGAATTAGCCTTTTAAAATGATAAACTTGGATTAGCTAACACAACGTACCATTGGAACACAGGAGTGATGGTTGCTGATAATGGGCCTCTGTACGCCGACGTAGATATTCCATAAAACATTTTTTTTTATCTGTTGTTTCCAGCTACAATAGTCATTTACAACATTAACAATGTCTAACATTGTATTTCGGATCCATTTTATGTTATTTTAAATGGACAAAAAAAAGAGCTTTTCTTTCAAAAACAAGGACATTTCTAAGTGACCCCACATTTTTGAATGGTAGTGTACATTATTGGTTGTAATGTCTTTTTTGGGGAGGGGTTACCTACACACCGCTACTTTTAAGGCCCAGGTTAAATTATTTTCAACGTTTGGACTTCCGCAGATAGTGCCATCAGAACAAAGTTTGAATTTCATGTCAAAAATCTTCCAGCAAGTGCTATTGCAATTGGGTGTTAACCATTGCCCCTCTAGTGCCTACCACCCAGAATCTCAAGGTGCTTGAGAGATTTTATCAGACTTTAAAGTCTATGTTGAGAGCTTACCGAGTTGAGTTTGAGAAAGACTGGGATGAATGGGTCCCTTTTGTGTTTGCAGCGTGGGAAGTTGTTCAATAATCTCTTGGTTTAATAATATCCTCTTAAGCCTTTGGCTTACTTTTTCAAACATTCTGTTAAAAATCGCGCAACATTTCAGCGTCCTGCTACTCATGCCAGGAATATAGTATATGCATATGACTAGTATGTGTGTTTCTAAAACTGGTTAAATCACAGCTGTGACTATAACAGAATGTGTGTTTCGTCGAAAAGCCCAAGGAAAACTGATCACCAAAAAGTGGAAAAAATATCAATGCGCCACTTGCATGTATTGTCTATGGCACAGCAAAATAGATGGCTCCGAGATTACAAGTCCTACAGCTTCCACACGATGTCGCCAGTCTTGGCAATTGCCTGGAGGTTGTTCCTTGGTCAAACGAAGAAGAGAGACCCGATACCATCCTGTCTACGACAGGATGTTTTGGAAGAGAGATTTCCGACCATGATTTGAAGACATGGAGCTATTGAATACACATCGCCCAGTGATCAATTTGATAGATTATTAACGTTTACTAATACCTAAAATTGGATTACAAAAGCATTTTGAAGTGTTTTGTGAAAGTTTATAGGCAACTTTTTTAATTTAAAAAAATGACGTTGCGTTTTGAAACTGTGTTTTTTTCTGGATCACACAGTTTTCATAGATGGATATTTTGGGTATATATGGACCGATTTAATCGGAAAAAAAGACCCAATAGTGATGTTTATGGGACATATAGGAGTGCCAACAAAGAAGTTCGTCAAAGGTAATGAATGTTTTATATTTTATTTCTGCGTTTTGTGTAGAACCGGCTACGCTAATTATTTTGTTTCGGTCCCCTTCAGGTATTTCGGGGTGTTGCATGCTATCAGATAATAGCTTCTCATGCTTTCGCCGAAAAGCATTTTAAAAATCTGACTTGTTGGCTAGATTCACAACGAGTGTAGCTTTAATTCAGTACCCTGCAAGTGTGTTTTAATGAACGTTTGAGTTTTAAAGGGTGCTATTAGCATTTGGCGTAGCGCATTTGCATTTCCTGATGGCTGGGTGGGACGCAGACGTCTCAGGTGACGCTAAGAGGTTTTAAGTTCGAATGAGCTCATGTTTGGATATAATGTCAGAGTTCCTTTGAGCTTGCTGAGAGACATTGTTGCAGGACACCACCTTAAACAAAAACAAATCTGTTGGAGCATGTTAGCATGTGGGGCGCACAGATTAGTGTCACCTCATTAGTCAGTATGTGTTACACCTGTGCTGGTTGTCCATCGCGTTAGGCAGAAGGTGTGTCACCTGTGCTGGCCCAGGTGATATTTAACAGTGGCTGGCACAGTGCGCCAGTTGTCTTGAGAGATGTTGACACTTAGTTGGCTCTCCCTATTTAATTTCTAGAAAAGCAATCCTTTATCGGACCTTCCCTGTTTGGATTTGCTCTTCTTTGGTGTGGGTTTCTCTTCTGTTTGCATCTTGGCAAATTTAGTGGGCTCTCATGGTGGGTGTCTTTTAGATCCAAGCTGTTGTTGTTATTCAACTTTTAGTGGACACCCCATGTGTCTTTCAGAACCCTTCTTAAAACTTGACCTGTTACGTTTTGGTTGTGGTTAGTGACTCTTGTTAGGTCCACGTTTTTGAATGACAAATAGTTTCTCGCTGGGGACACTTTCTGTTGTGTGCAGAGGGTCCCTGGTTCCAGACCAGGTTGCTGCAAGGAAAGGGACAGAAACAATATTGTTACATTGATGCTGTTGACCCAGATCAGTGGTTGCTAAGGTCAAAAGGGGTGAGTGGAACTGGTGTGAAATGGCTAGCCAGTTACGCTAGTAGCGTTTCAATTGGTGGTGTCACTCGCTCAGACCTTGAAGTAGTTGTTTCCTTTGCTCTTCAAGGGTTGCAACTGTTGTGGAGCGATAGGTAACAATGCTTTGAGATTGTCTGACGTGTTCAGAGGGGTCCTGGTTCAAATGTAGGCTAGGGCTATGAGAGGGAAGGAAGCAACACTTACTCCTCCTCCAGTCTCTGGAAGGAACCACTAGGTCACTAACAAGCTACCGGAGTCAAAGTTCCCTCTTGTGTTCATCACACGGGAAACAGCTGCCGTGGGCTTGGACTCGCCTGCTGATGTCATCCTGGCACAGCACAAGAGTGACCCTGTGTCAGCCAATCAGCTCTGTCAGGGAGGAGTCATGGCCTATAGGGGCGCTTGGTCTAGGCTGACACCTTTCAGTGAGAAGGATGTGGCTGGCAGCGATGCAGTGAGAGACAGATTCTTGTGGGGGTGGGTGTAGTCTGTGACAAGCACGTCTTTCCAAGTGCTAAATCCACCACTAAAATTGTTTATCCCAGTTTGTCCAACTTCATCAAATCGCTTGAATTTACATTGATGGCACTAATGTCTCCATCACATACTGTATAGTGGGCCCCATAAGGCTGTTATACAGTCCTGTCCCTGGCCAACCCCATGTCATGCGTGCTGTGCCTAGTGCTTTGTGTTCCCTTGTCTTCTTGATGCCTCAGCAGTGCCTGCACACTGTTGGGACTGGATGGCGCCCAAGCCTCTGTATACAATGACATGCACTGTTTAATGCCTCCAAAAATGGCCAGCTGCCTCAGGAGGAAGGGAGGGTAGGAACTATATAGGGAAACACCAAATGGTTTGTGGTCTGCTGCCTATTCATCAATGAGGTTAACAATGTGTTTCACCTGTCCAGACAGAGGGTGGAGCCTGAATATTACATGCCGCAGTCTCAGGCACCAAGTGCTGACGGAGCATCCATTCACACCTTTGGTCAAACCACACAACTGCTAAAAAGGGGATAGAGTGACTTGGAAGGTTTCCGAAACCGTAACTTCCATTAGTCTTGTTCCACAAGAAGCTTTGCGTCAGCAGCTCAAGGTTTAAATCGAAAGGGTTTGGGGCCGAAATATAGTGGGAGGGAGAATCACATAGACCGTCTCTGACAATCTGCTGCAAAATGGAGCTGTGTTGGATTGTGGGTTAACACATCACTCACTGCAGACTGCTGTGTTGAATTCTCGAGAAATTAGGTCTCCCGAAATCCATACCTGTCCACTGGTGATAACTCATCAAATTAGTCCACAGCACTAAGCACTGCTTCAGTTATAACACTTGGCTGCATAAACCATGCAATACAAAACTCTACATGGCACTCAAAGCCAGGGTTTGCAACCAACAACTTTCAAATCCCAAAAATAAATTCTGAACCGGTTCGAACACCAAAAAACTGTATATTGTTGTTTTTTTAACCCGTGACATCAACAGGTTTTTACATTTAGCTCATTAAATGACTTCACCACCAGTGTGGCTAGAGCAAGCAAGCTAGTTGTTTACATGCATGACGGACAGAGAAGTGTAGCCTATGGCGCAAGATGTGACTGAAATGTTGCGTGTGGGGAAGAGAGTGAGAGGGTTCAGGAGGAGGCTTGAAGCGCTGGGCATCTTGTTATGTACATGCATTACCGGAATTAGGCCCACAGAATTATACCGACAGTAGGAGGAACGGCTTCTATTGAGGAACTTTATATGTTCTTTGAGCTAGCTAGCTAACAAACTTGTGTGTGCAGAGCGGCACCAGAACAGAAAACACGTCTTACATTTTTGTAGTTAATAAATCCAACATGAAATGTGATAAGTGAGCTATAGTATCCTTAACTTAACTTGCCTAAACACGCACAGGAAAAGATTTTCAGCTTGCAGGTTAGACACTGGAATATGTTTGAGTGACGGAGTGAAGGCTTTGCATAGGCGCTTTCTTGCATTTTGTTGTGGGACTAGGAAAACAATGCCTGGAACGTAAAATAATGCTATTAACCAGTTCCCCTGCTTTTAAAATAACAGTTATGTTCCGGAACAGTATGAATTACTTTCGTTACAGGTTCCGTTCTGTTTCCTGAACTGGTTCCAACCCCTGCTCAAAGCTGGAATAAAGAACTAGCCTTGCACAAGCCTTAGCTTGAAAACAAAATAATGATGCGTGTGTAGGGAGATTAATTAAAATCAATGACCTATTTTGTACTAGAATTAGAAACTATGACGCTCATTCAAAATCTGACTTGACGTCGGTACAAGTACCTTAATTCAGCCTCACCCTAGTGGAAGTATGGTCCCTAATGAAGTCAGAGGAGTTTCAAAAGCTTCCTCAGTCACCGTTTCTTTCTTTCAGTGAAGTCAAGACTGTGTTTGCCGTTAGTGTTGGGAAGGGGGAAAAAGTGGCGTTTGATTCCGACTGTTCCGAGGGAGACTAGGAGGGATTTTTTTTTGGCAGGTCCTCAGTCCCACCATTCCTGTGGTTCCGTATGAGTTCACGGAATACGGAGCTGAGTGGCCAGAAATAAACTGTTTGCTCATGCGTGGGTGCAATGAAATAGTTCAACACCCAAACGAGAGACAAGGGCTCTTTTCTCTTCTGCTAGACAGGATGAGACAGGACGGGGGGGTGAGACTTTTCCTCTTCAGAAAAGCAGCTGGAAGAAGAAGAAGAGGAAGGTTGAGACTGTGGAGACCTGAGCAAATCTGGAGTGTTGGTCACTGAAGAATGGGGGTGTCTGGTTGTAGTAGTGTAGTAGTTTCTGAGCAGGGGTGATGAGGTTGGAGGTTCAGCTTCAAATTCCACTTCAGCCACTATTATGTTTTCTACTAATCTATCCCGTATATGTCTATCTTGGATGACATGTAGCTTGTATCAAAGTTCATTTTATAAAAAACAATATCCTGTTTGCCCACTGGAACTTTAGGGGTTTGCAGTAGCAATGATTTGAAGCTGTTCACTCGTGCAGTGCAATACACTATTACCCTGGTAAATTGTCCCAGGTAGACAAAAAGGGCACCCCTAAAATACAAGACATTAAAGAGTTCCTAACATAACTTCATATTATTTTCCTTCATCATCATATCCTTCACCATTTCTTTGTTCTTCGTTTGGAAAGCCCTATTATATCCTCTGCTGTTACTTCCCAACTATGTTCCATGCCCACATTCCTAGACAATATCCCCATCATCGGAACCCATTTACGACTACAGCAAGGAATGTTTTCCGTCAATGGTTTTTCATCAGCGGTGAACGCAGGGAAGCATGATGTTTGGCCTGGGCGATATGGCCTAAAAATCTCTTTTTTTTCAAACATGGGAGATTGGCTAGTAAATAAAAAAATACATCTCTAAATAAGCTTTGTTGCACAACTAAAGGTGACTGCATCTAAAACAGAAATCAGGGCTTATATAAAATTATACCTAGGCTAAATATAAACCAAATATTTTCTGCTTTTTTGCAATAAGTAAGTCTATAAAATGGCATTTTTGTTACAAATTTAACCAGAACCATGCACATCCACTAATGACCAATTTCTTATAGCAGATACTATAGACAATTAACACAGATCTCATAAACAATCTCAAGCACAAGCCCACCTGCTAGTAAAGTAGCCAGCTGATCTTTATATTTCAAGTCTAGCCAAATTGGATCTATTTGCTTGCTAACAAGGTAGAACTGTTTTGAATACATCCTCCAGTCCACTTGAACAACATAGCATGTTCACTTTGTTTAAAATGTGGAAATCAAGTGGCCTTTGTGGAAAAGATTCTAATTTATCATATTTCAGAACAGGTTTCCAATTCCTCATATAAATGTAATTTTTTATGCTCATTGCAAATGTATAAAACAGACAGCTAGCGCATAAGTCTGTGGCTAAAATGCTGCTAGAGGTATGTGGTACGCAATGACGCTCGTGACAGAAAGGGAGCATACATTTTCCACAATCATGTTTATTATTACTCACGTTTTAGGGTCTGCTCTGTTCTACATTTTCGGAGTTCAAACATAAAAAGTGTATCATTAGAAAGGTTGTTCTCTACTATTACAGTAAAATAATGTCTCAATGCGTTTTGGTGTCCATATGACCAATTCTGTTGGCTCAAATGCAAATAGTGTGTTTAAACTACTTATTGTCAGAGAGGAAGAAGTGATTATTTTAGGTTTGTTGTGAGTGGCAGAGGGAGGGGCTTGGTGTCTGTGTGCAAGTGGTAAGGTGCACAGTGCACACAGCACAGAAGGAGCGAAGGAGACGAGGCCAAAAAGATAAACACGCATAAAAACCTTAATTCTTGCGATACAGGCATTTGGGAAAATCGCGCTAAAACTTACATTCAAATGGATTTGATATAAATCGCCCAACCCTACATGACATCTGAAATGAGGTGACCAGCAGCAGACTATTATTAGGCTCCAACATGCAGTGAACCAAACTATTGAGAAAGGTGCAAAGAGATGAGCCTGGTCCCAGGTCTGTTTGTGCTGTCTTGCCATTCTGTCGTTGGAATCACAATGACCATAGCATAGGAGTTAACAAGACAGCACATACAGATCTGGAACGAGGCTAGAATAAGATCAGACACGACCAGTTCCTGACAAGTCCTCATGATGCTACTTGACAGCTCCCTGAGGTGGCTATGCCATCATAGCTGTGCCACACTGAATCATCATCCTCGTCTCCCCTACTGTTGAATGAGCAAGCGGCGCTACCAACACTCAACCAATCCAGCTACTCGTCCCCAGAGGTACTAGAATGGTGAAATGACAATCTCAAATACGACAGCCCTCCATTTTGCCCATAAAAGGTGACTATGGTGTTCTTAGCATTGCTGCTTAGTCCTGACCAACAGAGCACCTGTTCATTTTGAAGTGGATATTCCTTGACATATAGACACTGATATTAGCCTAGATAGTAATAGGCTAAACATGACAGTGGTGGATAATAGGCTAAACATGACAGTGGTGGATAATGGGATAATGGAACGTGTATGTGTTGCATTCTCTTTTTCAATAAGAAAAATAGGTCTGCTGTGCTTATCACACCGGGAGGGAGATTGAGAAAAAGATTGAGCATGAAGGAGGGAGGGAAGAGAGAGGGTTAGGAGAACTAGAAAATAATAGAAAAACACATCAGGACTGAGCAGTGCCACAGCACAGAAAAAAAAAACATTTAGGTAAAATTACTTGAACCGAGGTAACTTCCAGATTTGATCAGCACAACAATAGGTCTGATAATCTTACGTAGAAATTCAATGATGAAATGAAGGTAAAACTTTATTTGGATTGTTAGTCTGTTGATGCGCTACAGACTATCTGCTAGCCCTAACCTTAAACCTTACCCTAACCCAGGGTTTTCCAAACTCTGTCCTCGGGACCCCAAGGGGTGCACGTTTTGGTTTTTGCCTAAACATTACACAGCTGATTCAAATGATCGAAGCTTGATGATTAGTTGCTTATTTGAATCAGCTGTGTAGAGCTAGTGCAAAAAAAAAAAAAATGCGCACCCCTTGGGGTCCCAAGGACAGAGTTTGGAAAACCCTGTCCTAACTTTAACCCTTACCCTAACTCTTATTGTAAAACTAACAGTTATCTTAGCAAGCAGTTGCTCATCAACAGATAGTATGACCATCTTTAGACCATCTACAAATGGTTTATCCAAATAAAGTGCGACCTCATCCAGTGACTAAAATTAATCCCCCTCTCCCTTACCGTAGTCACACACTGATCAGTCTTTTGACTCTTGACTTGCTGTGACAAGCAGCAAATAAGTTGCATCACTTTGTTCAGGGAACAAAGCAGTCTCTTCATGCAGTGAAATAAGTAGGTAATTCTGGATTCCTTTTATTAGTACAGTACATTCCAAACAGCTGCGCCTTTCCACTCAACTTAGATCTTCCAGCTACAAATTAACCCTGTGAGGGCCACATACATAAATTTCTACCACAAATATGCATATTTTTCCAACCTTCTCACAACAATAAAATGGACATCAAAGACTTGAATTTATGCATCTTAAATCTGCCTGAGACTTTTTAAATGTATTTAACCCGCCATCCACACTTCTGCGTTCTGAAGAGATTACAATGAACATAACAATGTGATTCAGACAACCATACACTTGATATCAGTGTAGACAAAGAAACACCAGGATTGTGGGTTTGATCCCCAGGGCAACCCATACATAAAATATAAGCACGACTATAAGTCGCTTTGGATTTTTTTTTTTAAAGCATCCTTTGATCTCTGACAGTGTACATCCAACTAGGGCTTGGGAATGATCCACCTCAGAACTTTATACAGTCCGTTATTAATGTTTCCAAATTTATATTGAACAATAACAGGGGCTGTGCTGCATTAAAACATCCTCAATATAACTGGGAGTTATAGTGCAAAGAGAGGCTGAGAGAGAGAGAGCCACTGCCCACTAGAAACTCTGATGGGAATCCCATGTTGCGGTGTGTGTATGCGTGTTGTGTAGGGGAAAATGATAACATATCCATCTTTAGACGGTTTCTCAATGTGTATTAAGGCAGTGCCGACCGACAGATGTGGACCTGGCTATACAGCTGTAGATATTGGATCAGTACACACACACAGTTTTTTCTCATCATCACTAGCCAGAGCTCCACTATTTTTCATGAGCCGGTTTGGTTGCCAGGGTGTTTGTTTCCATGACCACATACCAGCCTGATGCAACAAACCAGACCACCACCACCCCTAACCGATTTAACCCCACAGTAGAACACTGGAATCGTGTATGATCTGGTGTCCTATTCAAAGATGCCAGGCCAGCTAATGCTATGACTTCATCGTTGCCATGCCATATTACACAGACTCTGGCAATGGGCACGGTTAACCCTTCGCTGTCTGTGGAAGGACTAAGGAGGTTAATACCTTCAAATGTGTGTTTGTGTATTTGGGAATTGGCACCAGTGCCAAAAGCACCAGCACCAGTGCCAAAAGCACTAATTCTCTCCGGCCAACTTCAACAGAGCATCACCATTATCAACTTAGATGGACAGTCAAGATGGAGATGGTGTGTGTCGGTGTGCCTACCTGGGTTATTGGCCTCTCCCTCCAACACGTGAAGCTCGGTGCAATCAGCCAGACTGTGCTCCAGACACAGCTGCAGGAAACGAGCCTGGGTCTGCGACACCCGCTTCAGCAGTGACAGCAGAGCCACCGTCTGCTCACACTCGTTCCACCCCTTAAACCAGCTTCCCAGGATGCCCACCTGGTCGCGAAACATCATGGTCTGAGGCACAGGCACCAGGCCGAACGTGGAAACTAGTTAGTGACCTTCCTGGTGTCACGAGAGAATTGAGTTAAATTGGTGCTCTAGTGGTTAAACTTTGGTCAAAGCATGTGTTGGATGTGCTCTTCTTTTGGTCTGTTTTTGTTGTTGATGTTGAGTGGAGCAGAAATATGTACTTTGAGCAGGAGGGATTAGAGCGGTTGTGCTTAGTTCAAGTGGCGTAGCATCATCCAGGCTTTTAGAAAAGCAGGTGTACTGTAGTTTCAGCTTGAGGGGAGTGGTGGCAAGGTACTCTCCTAGGTTCATCTGCACAAGGGGTTTTTAACATTCAGACAGGAGAGTCGGCTTTCCTCCTGCACTCTGCGCTGTCACACCAGCATTACTTTTGTTGGCATTTTCCACAGGGATCCCATTTATATCTGAAATGAAAATAAATGGTTGGGAGACACTGTCACACATGGTCTGTCAGTAACACACACACAGCTTGGTGTCCAAAATCCATCTAGTAAAGTCTTTACCGACGGTGGACTCCAAATGCAGAGGAAATGTGACCAACACTGCTCTCTTGCAGACTTTAAATAGACTGTTATTTAAAAAAAACATTTTACATTGAAACCAGGAGATTAGTGACACCCATTGCCTACTGACACAAAGCTTGTATGCCTCATACTTCTCATTTAAAAGTAGCCCTCTCTCAGTAGTAATTGGCGCAACATCCCGACTGGTAGGATATTTCCAAAGAGAAAAGCGCCGGTCCCTTACGTTATAATGTTACATGCAGCTATGTTCAAAGGGTCCCTGCTGTAAGCTTTATGATAAAGCATAAATGATTGCTTTCCACCACACATTGCTTCGAAAATAGCCTGCAGACTGTATAATCGGTAGACTGCCAACTACGCGAAACTGAAAGTACCCTGAGTGAAAAGACTGCATTATTTTTCAAAATATTGCATTAAAATAGGTCCATGTCAGCACTAACAGGTCTCCAAAACGGTCACTTTGCTTCATCAGCACTGGGGCAAACATGGCCCTACATGAGCACCGAGGATAGGCTGGATCTTTTGTAAAAATGTGGAGGTGATGCGATTCGGAGCGAGGATAATTAATAGGGATCTACATTAAATAATTGAAGAGTCTCAAAGCGCAGTTTTGCACATTCGCAAAATGTGCCCAATTGCATAGCTATGTTACACTGTAATGCAATACACATTCAGTGTAGTTTCCATAAACTCAACAGAGCCAGGCCCGAGCGTTAACTATTTCCCCGCAAATTAAACGTCCAGCTGGACACCTATTAAAAAGTTTAAAAAACGGTGATACAGTAGGCTAAGTTAGCATATTTTCTCTACTAACAGTGTAGCCTACTGGACAGACAACTCAGCGAGCTTAGTTCAGAGAAAATAATCGACAAAAACATATTCCAGAACTTTGGTTTAAAAAAAAAAAGTGGCAAAGAAAATGTGTAAAACGTTACTCACTTCCTTGCACAACTGCATCGGTGGTGTGGATCGCAAGACGGGTGCGCAACAAAGTTTGAAACTGTGGGCAGCGGTGCCCCTTCACTCTGCATCTGTGCGTTTTGCCATCTTGACTAACTTTTCCTCCGGCAGTTAGGCTCCTCTTGTTTTACCAGAGGAGAGACTCGGCTTTGCTTTCCACATGCGAATAATTAACACGAAGCATTACGTCAGGGGCTTGGCAGCACAAGGAAGCACAAAAATAGATCATGGGGTTAGGGACAGATCACGTAGCCTACCAGCAACCGAGACGACAGAGGCATTAACATGTTTTACAAAGGGAGGGGGAGGGGGGGGTGTTTTCCAAAGCAAAGAGGACAAAATCAAAACAAGAGTGAAGTTGTGTGTGTATATGAAACAGGGGCGGGAGTTGCCTCAGTTTGTCCCGTTCACTTATCAGTGCAACACTTTCACCTACATTTGCAAAAAGCAGGTCGATAAAAGATGAATACGTGGTGAAAGATACCTTTTTGTCGGAGTTGATAATTTGGCAGTGTTTACATTACAAATACAGGATGAAGAGAAAGATTATATCAACGACACCAGTGTGCCTCCCTGTCCCTGAAGTTATTTATTGTACATTTAGTTCCAATGTGTGCGTTCCATACAGCAAGAGGGCCTCAACCACCCTACATTCTGGTCTGTTTCAATTCAAATGCAAAATATATATTATTAACATTGTTTCAATGATAGTAACATAAACAGTGATGCATTGTATCATGTTATAGCAATACAGCAGCTGATACAATGTTTTGAGTTACAGTATCATTGGGCAAAATAAGAATTAAATGCTTCTGTGATGCGTGATGTTACCAATCTTCCCGGAAATACAATTGGTATTTTATGTTTTATGTGTAAACCTTGATGTTTTTTTTAGCATTGACAGTTTTCTGTTGTATTTTTTAAATTCTCTAATACATCCATGAATGCATCTAAATGTGCACAGATGTTACGTTAGAACAAAAGTAAAAGAATAGTTGTGTAAAAAAAAAAATAATGATTGGGAAAAATATATCCTTAATTGGGCCTCTTTAGGGAAGGCTGACTGGCAAGGCACACCACTGAAACATCAGCGGGACCTCAAATATATTATCGGGCCATTGTTTAACAGCAGTGTCCTTTTGTCACACAATGCACCGTTGCCTTCAGCTGAGTGTGCTCAATATTGACTATAAGTGGAAGGGGGGTAGACGTCCAACCACAGTGGGATAACAATGAAGAACTTCAGCTTCTTGAGAGGGGTGTCATCTGAAAGGAAGCATATTAAAGAAGGGGGGTTGTGACAAGGACTCATAATCCACAGACGGATGCTTAGATTCTAGATGCTGTCCAATGGTAATTAGCTCATGTGTTGAAACAGAGCACAAGGAGAGGTCTATTGGGTTTGTTGGAAAGTGGACAGTTCTCCTGAATCAGTCAAAAGCTCAAGCCATCGCAAATTGGATTGAAAGAACAACAATTACAGTTACAGTTGCAAAAAGCAGGTGTTGAACCATTATAGCATGAGAACTACAGTGCATTCAGAAAGTATTCAGACACCTTATTCTAAAAATCGCTGTTTTAAATTTACATTTTTTTTTATCAATCTACACACAATACCCCATAATGACAAAGCAAAAACAGGTTTTTAGAGATGTTTGCAAATTTTTTACAAATTTAAACTGAAATGTCACATTTACATAAGTATTCAGACCCTTTACTCAGTACTTTGTTGAATCACCTTTGGCCTCGAGTCTTCTTGGGTATGATGCTACAAGCTTGGCACACCTGTATTTGGGGAGTTTCTTCTCTGCAGATCCTCTCAAGCTCTGTCAGGTTGGATGGGAAGCGTCGCTGCACAGCTATTTTCAGGTCTCTCCAGAGAAATTCAAATCGGTTTCAAGTACGGGCTCTGGCTGGGCCATTCAAGGGCATTCTGTAGGGATGTCCCGAAGCCACTCTTGCGTTGTCTTGGCTGTGTCCTTAGGGTCGTTGTCTTGTCTGAGGTCCTGAGCGCTCTAGAGCAGGTTCCACCACCATGTTTCACTGTAGGGATGGTGCCAGGTTTCCTCCAGATGTGACACTTGGCATTCAGGCCAAAGAGTTCAATCTTGGTTTCATCAGACCAGAGACTCTTGTTTCTCATGGACTGAAAGTCCTTTAGGTGCCTTTTGACAAACTTCCAGGGGGCTGTCATGTGAATTTTACTGAAGAGTGGCTCCAGTCTGGCCACTCTACCACAAAGGTCTGATTGGTGGAGTGCTGCAAGGTTGTCCATCACCAAAGAGGAACTCTGGAGCTCTGTCAGAGAGACCATCTGGTTCTTGGTCACCTCTCTGACCAAGGCCCTTCTCCCCCGATTTCTCATTTTGGCCGGGCTGCCAGCTCTAGGAAGAGTCTTGGTGGTTCCAAACTTCTTCCATTTAAGAATGATGGAGGCCACTGGGTTCTTGGGGACCTTCAATACTGCAGACATTGTTTGGTACCCTTCCCCAGATCGGTGCCTCAACACAATCCTATCTCATAGCTCTATGGACAATTCCTTTGACCTCATGGCTTGCTTTGGGATCTGACATGCACTGTCAACTGTGGGACCTTATGGACAGATGTGTGCCTTTCCAAATCATGTCCAATCAATTGAATTTGCCACAGGTTGACTCCAATCAAGTTGTAGAAACATCTCAAGGATGATCAATGGAAACAGGATGTGTTCAAGTTAGAGTCTCAGAGCAAGGGGTCTGAATACTTATGAAAATAAGGTATTTCTGTTTTTATTTTTTAATACACTTGCAAAAAAAATTGAATAACCGGTTTTGCTTTGTCATTATGGGGTATTGTGTGTAGATTGATGAGGGGGAACAATTATTTAACACATTTCAGAATAAGGCTGTAATGTAAATACATTTGGAAAAAGGGAAGGGGTTTGAATACTTTCCAAATGCAATGTATATATAGACTTCATTTTTAGGGGCACTCTGGTCATAAATGACCAGATTCATTTGAATTTAATACTTATAGGATCATGGAATGCATTTGTTCTGGTTGAAATATCAAGGTAATTGTTTCGGGTGGCAATAATACGTTTTGGCAAAGCTACTCTAAAAAGATAGCACACCAAACTACCAATTACTTCTCAACAAAATAAGTTAGGCTACATTAAAGTTTCCCCCCCAAAAAGATAGTTAAATAAACTAAAGTTACTTTGAAAAAATAGATCACTACATCCAAACTACTTTGTGAAAAATGATCATACAGTTGAAGTCGGAAGTTTACATACACCTTAGCCAAATACATTTAAATTCAGTTTTTCACAATTCCTGACATTTAATCCTAGTAAAAATTCATTGTCTTAGGTCAGTTAGGATCACCCCTTTATTTTAAGAATGTGAAATGTCAGAATAATAGTAGAGAGAATTATTTATTTAACTTTTATTTCATTCATCACATTCCAGTCAGTCAGAAGTTTCCATACACTCAATTGGTATTTGGTAGCATTGCCATTAAACTGTTTAACTTGGGTCAAACGTTTCGGGCAGCTTTCCACAAGCATCCCACAATAAGTTGGGAGAATTTTGGCTCATTCCTCCTGACAGAGCTGGTCAGGTTTGTAGGCCTCTTTGCTTGCACATGCTTTTTCAGTTCTGCCCACAAATATTCTATGGGAATGAGGTCAGAGCTTTGTGATGGCCACTCCAATACCTTGACTTTGTTGTCCATAAGCCATTTTGCCACAACTTTAGAAGTATACTTGGGGTCATTGTCCATTTGGAAGACCCATTTGCAACCAAGCTTTAACTTCCTGACTGATGTCTTGAGATGTTGCTTATCCATATCATTTTCCTCCCTCGTGATGCCATCTATTTTGTGAAGTGCATCAGTCCATCCTGCAGCAAAGCACCCCCACAACATGATTCTGCCACCCCCATGCTTCACGGTTGGGATGGTGTTCTTCGGCTTGCAAGCTTCCCCCTTTTTCCTCCAAACATAACAATGGTCATTATGGCCAAACAGTTCTATTTTTGTTTCATCAGACCAGAGGACATTTCTCCAAAAAGTACGATCTTTGTCTCCATGTGCAGTTGTAAACCGTAGTCTGGCTTTTTTATGGTTGGTTTTGGAGCAGTGGCTTCTTCCTTGCTGAGCGGCCTTTCAGGTTGTCGATATAGGACTCGTTTGACTGTGGATATAGATACTTTTGTACCTGTTTCCTCCAGCATCTTCACAAGGTCCTTTGCTGTTGTTCTGGGATTGATTTGCACTTTTCGACCAAAGTACCTTCATCTGTAGAAGACAGAACGCATCTCCTTCCTGAGCGGTATGACGGCTGCGTACTCCCATGGTGTTTATACTTGCGTACTTTTGTTTGACAGATGAACGTGGTACCTTCAGGCATTTGGAAATTGCTCCCAAGGATGAACTAGACTTGTGGAGGTCTACAATTGTTTTCTGACGTCTTGGGTGATTTCTTTTGATTTTTCCATGATAGCAAGCAGCAAAGAGGCACTGAGATTGAAGGTAGGCCTTGAAATACATCCACACGTACACCTCCAATTGACTAAAATTATGTCAATTAGCCTATCAGAAGCTTCTAAAGCCATGACATAATTTTCTGGAATTTTCCAAGCTGTTTGAAGGCACAGTCAACTATGTATGTAAACTTCTGACACACTGGAATTGTGATACAGTGAATTATAAGTGAAATAATATGTCTGAAAACAATTGTTGGAAAAATTACTTGTATCATGCACAAAGCAGATGTCCTAACCAACTTGCCAAAACTATAGTTTGTTAAGAGAAATTTGTGGAGTGGTTGAAAAACAAGTTTTAATGACTCCAACCTAAGTGTATGAAAACTTCTGACTTCAAATGTATGTTTTATGAAGGTTTTACTTGATGAATCAATGTATGTAAATCTGAAATGTCAGACTACAAATTGCAAGAGGAGATTAGGTCATATGTTAACAGAATGTGTAATTTAGCCTATTAAAAACAAAATCTGTTTCAAGTGAGAATTAGGCAGGCCTGAAGCCGAAAAAGAAAGGAAATGATTGCCTACTTCACCCATATTTTATTGTTTTTTTTGCAGAAAAAAGTAGTGTGTTGTTCCAATATCTAGCTACACAACTAGAGGGCAAAAAACACAATTAACTACTAAAAACACTACCTGGATTTGAATTTAGTTGAACTACCACCAAGCTACTCTAAAATGTAGTTAAATTCCCAATTGAACTACCTGTACAGTTCCTTCAGAAAGTACTGTATTTACACCCCTTGACTTTTCTACATGTTGCTGTGTTACAGCCTGAGATGTTGTGTCACCGGCCTACACCATAATGTCATATTGGAAAAATATTTTTCGAAATATATACAAATTCATACATAAATGAAAAGCTGAAATGTCTTGAGTTAATAAATATTCATCCCTTTTGTTATAGCAAGCCTAAATATGTTTTTTTTAAACCCGGATGATGCTGGGCCAATTGTGCTGTAAGTCATTTTGGATAAAAGCATCTGCTAAATGGAATTTATTATTATTATTATAATAGTTCACTACTCCCCAACACTGCATATTGTTTGCTGAACAGTATGTTTGTTCTGAATAATACAATTACAAAAAAAAATTTTGATCAGGCCAACATCGGGCCTATGTTCTGTGATTTTTCCAGTGCAGTTCATTTTGGAAGATATTTTTGGTGCACATCTCTTCCAACTTCCAAACAAGCATGTTTATAATATCCAGTAAAAGTGTACTTCTTAATTAAAATAACGACAGTATACTAGTATGCAGTGGACAAAGGTCTACCTCAGTGTTAATTTACCTCAATGGATGAAAACTCCGAAAAGCCTCTGAGGTTTGGTCGCCATCTTGTGGGTATAGAACTTATCAAAGTCCTCTTTACCTGGCAAGTGAAACAGAAGTTTAGTTGGTTACATAGACCTATTTGTGGTGTGATGAGTGGGTCTGAAACTTTAGTTTCAGAAAACATGAGAAATATAATGGCCCAGATACACCACGCGTAAAATC
This sequence comes from Oncorhynchus keta, assembly GCF_023373465.1. NCBI lineage: Eukaryota > Metazoa > Chordata > Actinopteri > Salmoniformes > Salmonidae > Oncorhynchus > Oncorhynchus keta. Next base: position 205,882 of record NW_026288583.1, read on the forward strand.
AACGTCGGTGAGACTTGCGTGATATGGAGGTAGGTGCCCCAACCCCTGGAGGTCGCCCCCCCTCCTCTCCACAGGTAGGATTTGAACACATGAAGAGTCATGGCATAACAAAAATAGAATTACAGAAAATTAGCTGTAAAACTCAAGAAAAAAGTTCTGCCTCATGGCAGCTGCGACAATAGTCTTCCACGGCCCTACTCATCCCAGGCTAGTGGAACCGGGCTCTGATCTGTTCCTGGGTCTTCTCCATTCCCAGGTGTGCCCCCAACAGGTGGATGTGGGCCAGCTGAAAACCGGTTTCCACATACCATCGGGGCAGCAACACTACCTCTTGAAGTTCCCCCTGTTGGTGTGACACCTGATACAAAAGGTTATTCTTGATTTGGAAATGGGTTTATCACCAGTCATTCAGCCCTGGAAGTAGCTGTCCATCCACCGCTATCACTTGGGCTGTGGCAGCTGTTGGGGAATAATCAGAATTAGTTGGTAACATAGGTAAGATGTTTTATAGTCATCATATGTTTATAAGTTACTTCTCATCAGAATGTTTATTTTTGTATAATACTGTGGCGGGGTTGCAGTATGTGTTCTCTGTCAAGACTAATTTGCTTGGGCCGGAGAGAGGGGAGAGGTCAAGCGTGTATCTCTTGGCTCCACAATGTTTGTGTGTCTCTGTGATCTTGTCAAGATAGGATGGATTTGATTATATGCCTGTTGATGTGAGGATTTGTTTAGGTTCTGTCTTTCAGAAAAGAACATAGTTTAGGAGACAAAGCTGAACGATAAATTATGGCCAAAGCTGTCTGGCTATGTGTGTCTTTGCTATAAATGATCTCAGTTGCAAGACTCCGGACTTGTAGATACAGGTTTGTCAACCGCTTGGTTCCGGGCCGCACAGGCGACAGGCCGTATTCAGCCGACTCATACCTTTTTCCTCAGATCATGCCTCCACAGTGCCGCGAACAGCAGGTCAATCTAGTCCCACGAGGAGGGGTACCGGCAACTCCGGTACGGCACCCACTACCATTTGGCAGCACCCTTGTGGCATCACGATATTGGCCCATACAGTTGGATACCGCTGTGTGTCACTGAGGACACAGGAAATGGACATCTCCCTACCACGTTTGGTCCCCTGGTTCAGCAAGCTCGTGGTTATTAGCATTTCTTCCGGAATCTAATAGAGCTTCCGTGTCGTGTCCGTCAACCTTCACCGGGACCATGGGTGCCGTTGATTTGTGGTGCGCCCAACAGGAGGTGACGTAGTTCACTGCGTGGCCAACCTCGCTTCCGGGGCTTGCTGATGGCATCGACTTCTCTCGAGAAGGGCAATTACAGGCAAGGTGCCCCCAGGCGCCACAATCAAAAAACCTCCTTTGGTCTCCATCTACCTGAGGTGGCGGGTCGGCTCTACCCCAGCCGTCTCTCCACGGGTATGCGATCCTTTGGCCCTGCCGACTGTCGGTTCGGGGTACACAGTGGTGGGGCTGTCCTTCCGTCCCTTTGGACGGGTCTCGACTCGGTCATGCTCCCACTTGATTTTTAAGGTTAGGGAGAAGTGCAATTAATAGTGCCAGTTTTTAGAATGTCAATATAAATTAATGTAATTATGGTTGTTTGTAATTTTGTCTTGCCTTTTAATCATTATGTGTTATTGTTTTTACCATCGAGGACCCCTTTGGAAACAAGCATTTTAATGCTTTCAAGTGATATCCTCTGGGTCCACATTGTACATGTTGTATGTCTGTTACCCCAAATGAATTAAATTCATCGTCAGGACTTTAGGATTACTTTCCGCAACATATCTAGGATAATGGGCTGCATGGGCTGTGTTAAGTGAGTGAACCGGAAAGTTCCCTTAACTCTGTGTGTGTGTGTGTGTGTGTTGGGGGAGGGATATTTGACTGCTCAGAAACATATTGTTGTGATACAAAGATCTATTTTAGTTTGTGAGGTAATAGTGTGGTTATACTGTGACCATTGTAGGTGACAGTAGGTCAGTGGAGACTTCTCAGATGAGGAAGGGGAGGACCATTCTCCTCAAACAAAATAAAAATATAATAAAAATATATTCAAGTCACCAAATCATTGATTAAAACGCACTGTTTTGCAATGAAGGCCTACAGTAACCTCCACAGCACCGTAGGGTAGCACCATGGTGTAGCCGGAGGACAACTAGTTTCCGTCCTCCAATGTGTACACTGAAATGTGAAAGTCCTGACAAGTGACTTACAAGGGATGCAACAAAACAAATAAAGGAACATGGACCGTAACCAATACCGTTTCAGCTACATGGCACTTTGATACTGTATCAGGGTAAAAAATACTTTGCACCATTTTTCTTGCAATAGCTTTTCATAATCAATTTATTGGTGAATGGTGAATGTTACTCACATGAAATATTTTGCATACACATGTAAAACGTGTTGACCAATCATTGATAGAATGTGTACACTTCTCAGGGCCTTTCAAAGTGCTTATCCAATCTTTCTCAATGGCAGATTGGCTGTAAAGTAACTGAATGTAATTTGATTTAGAGATTATTTTCTATAACTGAAATAAATATAGGTCTGTACACAATCTGTTAAGTAAAACATAAAGAACACACACCCTTTTGGTGAGGTGCAGACTAGCGAAAGATACTATACAAATAAAAATTAAGTCGCACACTCATCTCTTCTTGCTGTAAGAGTAAATAGCTTGCCCAATCTCCTATTCCTGTAGCATGAGGCTGCTTAATGTACAAGTACACCCCATGGTCAAGAAGCTGGTCTATCGCACGGCCTTATGCTGAGTGCCAAGCAAAGAGGTGTTGAGTCTTCTTTGGTTATGACTCACCCAGGGATTGAACCCCCAACCTTCCAATCTTTAGGCTAATCTCTGAGTGGCAATCAGTTTCATGGTTTCATATGTCTCTTAAATCAGGGTGAAATACTCTGATGAAGGCTTTTTAGCCAAAATGTTAGTAAAATAAAGAAGAGATGAATGTGCGGCTATCTTTTCCCTATCAAGGTCAGTAGCCTTTGAAATGATACACATTTATCATTGTCATTTCCAATCCTCCTCCAGCACATCAAGGATTATATACTTTACATGCGCCATCACCAGTACACAAACAACGCTTTCATAATGGATTTCACTGCCTATCTGCTGCAGGTTTCCTCTGCTGGTTTCCTCTGTTCCAAGTGAGGCAAAACACTGGCTTTGATAACTCCTCACACTGACCGTTTTGACCACATGCATGAGCATCCTCGTGAATATTGGTAAAGGCAGAAGGGTGTTGATTATGGATCAACTGTGAAATCAACATCAGTTGCATGATTAGATGCGAATCTGTGAAGCCAAATCTTGATCATACATCTTAAATCAGAGATGAGTGGGAATACAGTGGATTGAACAGTCTTGTCAAAACACACAGGAGCTCAAACCTGATCCGCTTTAAAACACATATAATTGAATCGTAGTCGAGGGTTCGGCCAAGACACAAAACTCAATTTCGACATTGTCGTTCACAGACCAGAGAAACCTCTGTGAGCTGATAATGTTCGTCAGGACTTAGGAATGCAAACCAACTCTTAACGCACTGGTTATGGTTTGCACCATCAAAGAAAGTGGGCGATTCATATTTATGTTTGATTTATCAATTGCAGTCACATTGTTAACCAGAGGGTTCTTGAGCCTTCAGAGAACTGGACTGTGTTCATTGTGTTCAAAACACAATGAAACAGGGAGAGACTACCTGGACAACAAATAAGAAATGCAAATGTCCATTTTCTGTTGCAAAACTATTTAAAATGGTGTTCATTGCATGTTTTGATAAATACGCCCCCTCTTTGTTATTTTGCCATGTATAGAGTACCACAATGTGAGTCATAATATCCATAAAACCTCGGGGTCAAACAGGGAAATGGTTCCAATCATTTTCCACCATTTTAGAAACACTTAAAATAAAGTCTGTGTTTCTTGTAGGCTTACCCTGGCATTATGTGTTGATAACTGTGTAAATCTCTTCAGGACAAGGTGACTTTTATCAATAGATTCGTCTGTATTTACCTCCCCAAATAGAAATACTAATTAGCTGCTAATGTGGCTATCCTAAAAAAAACTACAAATGCCATGATGATCTGGATGAGGCCGCCAAAATCGAGGCAAAGGTAAGGATATCTGGATTAACTATCTATAGCGGGAGTAGACGTGACACTATCTAATGTTAGCTAAATGTAGTAATGAATAAATTGGGAGTTTGCAGGGATTTGTAGTTTTTCATGATGTCTACTTTGATAGCATTTTCGAATCAGAGTAAATAGAGCCAAATATATTGACGAAAGTCACCTTGTCTGAGAGATTTACATGGTTATAAAAACTTCACGCCAGGGTAAGCCTACATGAAACACAGCCCTTATTTTAAGTGTTTCTAAAATCCCCTATGGGAAAAATGAAGGGTGGAAAACAAATGGAACCATTTCCCTGTTTGACCGCTAGGTTTTTGGGGTATTATTATTCTCCACAGTGGGGCTCTATCATGCCCTTGAATGCAGCCTCTAGTTCTGCAGAGGACTTTTGTTATACCTTGTGTGTTCAGATGAAAAGCTTTATTTTAACAGGGTAGTGCTTGCAAACATCTTTAGTGATCTATGAAAGATGGGTAAATATGTTACATTCATTGGCCACCAATAAAGAATTTGAGACAAATTATAATTATTATAAAAGGCTAAACCTGCTCTTTGCTAGACACAAGAGCTTATATAGCAGTAGATTTCACAGAAACAAAATCAGCAAAAAAATACAATACTTTCAACTCATACATTTGAACATAAGTTGCTGTTAAACAGATAGTTGAATATTTTTGCAAATAAGCCCTTTATCTACTTCCCCAGAGTCAGATGAACCCATGCATACCATTTTTGTGTCTCTGTGTTCAGTTTGAAGGAAGTTGCTGACTAGCGATAGCGTAATTGCTAACTAACGTTATAGCAATAGTCTATTGAACTAACGCTAGCTAGCATTGGCTCACAAAAATACCTCTAACTCCCTTCATACTGGACGCAAAGACATACAAAATGTTATCCACAATTTCATCTGACTATCTCTTTAAGTAAGGATAATTTGCAATCATGCCAGAGATGTATGTTCTTGGATATAAGGGTGAAAATATCAACATTTGCCAGTATTTTCCCATTGATTATAGCTGTTTGCTCGCTTTTGCTTACTGACAGAGATTTGCTGCAACCATCACACACATATGTAAGTTAGTTTGAGACTCCAAAGCAAATTAAAGGAAAGACAACCATCTGTTTGTTCCTACACCCAAATCCATTACCCTGCAGAATCCACCTCTAAAATTATTTTTTTAAGGAAAAGGGGGAATAAAATACAATAAAAATCTTTAAAGCAGTTCCCCTGGCTGGCCGGAATTGGCTTATGGCCCTGGGAGGGTGAGAGGAAGTTCAACCTGCGGGTATACTATAGAGATAAATAGAGGACTCATATGTGTATCTGTGCCATTCTAGGGTAATAGACAGCAGCTCCATTAAGGCTATCTTTTAAAATAGTACATTTTCAATTGGCTAATCCCTCCTAATGACCCAGTTGGAAATGACTCCAACCGGGTCATCAGGAAGGATCAGCTAATGAAGATGGAAGTCCCACCCAATTGCCTACATTAAAATGGGGGAAGCCCTCAATGGCGGTGCCCATGCTAAAACAGCCTTTTGGCCACTAGAGGCCTCTATCATTCTCTGTGGGTTATATGTTTTCACTTCCTGTCGAACTGGACATTTCCTGTATGACCACCACAGCACCAAAGGTCAAAAGGTGACATCAGCCATTTGATGCAATGACAGTCCCAAACACAGAGATGTTGGGAGAAAATAGCATAGAATATACATACAAAGCCTCCCGAGTGGCACAGCGGTCTAAAGGCACTGCATCGCAGTGCTTGAGGTGTCACTACAGACCCAGGTTCGATCCCGGGCTGTGTCACAACCGGCCGTGATCATGAGTCCCACAGGGCGGCGCACAATTGGCGCAGGGGGGGCTTTACTTGGCTCATCATCTCAGCTCCTTGTGGTGGGCTGGGAGCCTGCAAGCTGACCTCGGTTGGAGTTGGAGCGAAATCGGGGAGAAAAGGGGGGTAAATAAAAATATTTAAAAAAAAGAATATACTTAAAATATGATTGCATTCGTCAGCAGATATTAATTGACATAACTCGTATAACGTCAACAACGACAACACTTGATCTCAGACATTCATAGAAGAAAGGAATCAAGAAAACAATGGCAAAATAAAACAAAACAAAATATTAAAATATGATTAGAAGGCATATCAAATGTGTAGAGAGCAATTCCTCTTGCCCTCTCTGAACAGGTTTTTGCAAACACAAAACTCTGTTCAACAGTAACAAACAAAGGAAAGTGTCACATCTGTGCCCACTACACCCTCTGGTGTTCATCCGGTGTCTTCCTAACCTTCAGTTCTCCCCCTGTGTACACTCTCCCTTGGTGTGATTGTGTGGTTGGAAACAGGTGTGCTGGAGTCAGAGCTGATCCCTACCAGCTGCAAATCATCCCATAATCAAGACCTCGACATATACTCATCCCTGCCACCTCCACTCGGCCAGATCGTAATCTCTGCTCTGTCCGTTATCACTCTAGCCTTTTGTCTATTCTCAAGATCCTGTTACTCTGCTTTGCTCGTTTTCCTCCCGTACACCATTTTTTTGTCCTCTCCTTGCAGTTACCTCTCTGGCTCCTGTTCCACATCTCACCACGTTGCTCTGGATATCACTCACCACTATTACCTTGGATTCCCCTCAGGACCCCTTCCCCTGTTCTACTCAACCAACTCCAACCTCACTCTACACTCCTGGTTTTTGCAACTCATCTGAGCTACCCCGGTTCTGCACTCCCCAATTCTCTGATCAATAAACCTTTTTGTGCATTCATCCCGGCTTCCTCTTCCGAGTCCGCTCTTGGGAAAGACGATCAACAGTTTTCTTACCTCCTACCTAAACACTTTCTGTGCATATAAGCATGTTTAGCAAACACATTCACACACATACTCGCCCTGTACACCTGGGCCGTACCACTATCTCGACATGGAAAAGTCCAAACTAGTAGCCATGGAGTATAAAAAACAAACATAGAATCCAGTTAAAAATGAAATAAGTAGGTGGTCATAAAGCTTAATAATAATTTTTGATATATACAGCATTTTGTGCAAGACGTTTTCCACAAGGGAAAAAAACTAACAGTAACATGTAATGGCACATTTTCTGGTGTCCTTGTATGGTGGTGTAGCCTGGTCTCAGATCTGTTTGTGCTATTTTTGCCAACTCTTATGGCCAATGGGGTGACTATGACCAGAGTTGCTGGCAAGACAAAACAAACAGATCTGGGTCCAGGCTAATGATGGTGATCTTGATGCTGTAAACTACCACATGGATACAGCTACTATTATAGTCAAGATATAGAAAGAGAGGGAGGGCGTCTTTAAGCCCATCTATCCCTCTCTGTCACCGGTTAGCCTGGTCCCAGATATTTTTGTGCTGTCTGGTGACAATGACCATTAGAGTTGTAAAGAAAACACAAACTGAGCTGGGACCTTGCTGGGGCTTTGCCAGGAGTAGCCTACTGTACTATAAAACTGGACCACAAACATTTTGATCTGATCACTCCGCCGATCCACACTTAGGCCGTACATTCACTTTACTGGGTCCAGATCAGAAAATTCATTCAGAAACGTATTGTTTCCCCACAGTCTATGCTCCATTATGGGCCTCTCGTCGAAACGGAGTTCCCAAGGAGCTAGGAAAGCTGGAGGCTCGAGACTACATTTTACGCCCAACTCTCGATCTGTGCCCTCTTTGGCAAAAGTGGCCTTCCTCTGCCACACAGTCTTTGACAGTGTGAAAGATTCAAACACACAAAGTATTAACCCTTCCCACAGTGTCCCAGTGCACATTGGGCTCGAATACTGAGAACAATGCCCATGATTCTAGCCCCATTTGGTGCTGGTTTAGAAGGACATGGTCATGGATGTCTCATTGCTCAGATAACAACTGGTCTTTACAGGGAAATGAGACATGGTCCAGGGAAGGAACACAAAGTCTGAGATTGTATAAAGATCCAAGTCTACATTAAAGCCAGAGTCTTGTCCTCAGAATGTGAAGTGAGGGGATTTTTTCAAGTGCAAATGTCACCTCCAGACTCATGGAGGGGAGTCTGTGTGCAAGGGGTAGCGGGGAGAACTGCCCACTGGACCAAAGCAAAATAGGAAATTTGGGGTGCTGGTCCATGTACTTGTCTGGTCCTTGAAAGAGATAGAGGACTAACTTTTCTGTTTGATGTCCGACAAACATAGAGTGTGTGTGTGGAAAAGCTGAGAAGCACAATCCTTTCCTTACAAACACTTCTTAGGAATAGTACAATGTTCCAGGAAGAGCCCTGCACGGACAAGAGTGTAAAGCCCGAGCCCTACCCATGCCCACAATGTTCAGGCCCTACACTACCCAGGCCCAATTGCTTCTGCCAAATTTAATGCCCTGTCAAAAACCCAAAATCAGAAATAACTTCCTCAGTTTGTAAATCCATTAGCTGCTCCTCCGTCTGTCACTCGCTCGCTCTGCATCCGCTCAGCTCATGGTGGCTCTGAGTCTGAGTAACCATAGCAATGGCTCTGCTTGGGCTACTTTTCATCACTCTAAACTCCTAAAAAACTCAAGGAACATTATTATTTTCTGTGAAATAATCTCTCCTGTTTTATATGTAATGTGGTTGAAGAACTTAGTTAAATATGACTGTACTGCGCAGCAGAGAACACACAAATGGTTCAGCTTCAAAATGTTAGTGATCAATCTAGTGATACCCGAGCCCTGCCCGTTCTCTAGTTATTGATGAAAAAAAGAGACCATACCTGGCCCTAACCCGATGTGTAATGTCGGGGGCCGTTGGGCTCGGGTTGGGTAGCAGACCTCTGTTTCAGGACTGTGGTAATAGACATGTTGGAAAGCTTTTTTAATAAACAGAATATCACTCAGCTGACCATTCCCTAACCACCACTGACCTCAAATGATCTCCCCTCGTCTGGCCCTAGAAATCCCAATGGTAGTCACCATGCCTACAACAAGACGGGTAGTTAAGTAGCCCTGGTGGGGTGGGACCGGGTCGAAAGCTGGAATGAGGGAGGCGTGGCCACACAGCGCCAGTCACAGGATCGCCAGGGTAACCCAGAGGGTCGTAGCCATGTAGCTGAAGATCAGGAGCGCCCCTTTCCTGAGTGTTTTCTGGATTACTTTCAGGGGTATCTACTGGGGACGGCGGGGGTGGTTAGTTCTGAGGGGTGCAGTAGTGATTCTGGGGGGTAGAATAGTAGTTCTGGGGGGTGGAATAGTAGTTATGGTGCTGGTTGGACTGGATGTTGCCGTAGGCTAGGAGAAGGGGTGCAGTGGAGGTCTGGGAGCCGGTGGGGAGATGGGGGATCCCCGTAAGGCTGCCGTTCCTCTGGGTGGAGTTGTACCAGCTGGGGTCCAACTGGGGCGTCGAGGACAGGAAACTACTGTGGAATGGAAGGGACAGGCTTAAATCAGCATTGTATCTATATGGGGGATATAAGACGTTAGGTTGACTGGGGGATGTAGAATGTTATATGTGACTGTATGGGCGACTGTGTAAAGGGAATATAGGAAGTTATATATGACTGTGGTGCATATACAGTGCTTTGAGAAAGTATTCACACCCCTTGACCTTTTCCAGATTTTGTTGTGTTACAGCACATATGTCAGAGTCAAGGCCCGCGGGCCACATCCGGCCCGCGAGAAGGTTTTTTACGGCCCCTGGGATGATCTTGATTTATTATTAGAACCGGCCCGCAGACCGCAGCAAGCCGGCAGCCCGCAGATCTTTTACACGCACCAATACTACATTTCCCACAATGCAACGGTGACGCACCGAGCAGTAGGCTGCTTCATTTCAATATTTATTGGCACAGCAGTTGTCAGCATCACAGTAAAATTAACTTTCAGATACCCATCAAAAATGGCAAAACGGAAGGTGGACACTGAGAACCGGGGTTTCAAACAAGGTGGGAGTCGGAGTATTTGTTCACGGAGGTAGCTGGAAAACCTGTGTGTCTTCTGTGTGGAGAAAGTGTGGCGGTACTGAAAGAGTATAATCTGAGACGACATTATGAAACGAAACACGCGGACAAAAACAAGAATATGGACATGGAACAAAGGCTACAAAAGGCAGAGGAATTAAAACGAGGCCTCAAATCTCGACAGGCTCTGTTCAAAAAAGCCAAATCACAAGGCCAGGCTGCTGTCAAGGCCAGTTTTATTTTGGCAGAAGAGATCGCTAAATCAGCCCGGCCATTTACGGAGGGGATTTCATCAAAAACTGCATGATTAAAGTTTGTGACGAAGTTTGCCCAGAAAAAAGGCAACTCTTTTTAAATGTGAGTCTGAGCAGAAACACCATTGCCGAGAGAGTAGACCAGTTGTCCATCAATCTAAAAGAGCAGCTTGTGAAAAAGGGAAAAGATTTCATTGCATATTCCTTGGCTGTGGATGAGAGCACCGACATTTCTGACATTGCCCAGTTGTCAATTTTCATCCGCGGAGTGGACTCCAGCCTAAGCGTGACAGAGGAGTTTTTGGCTTTACGTCCTATGCATGGCACAACTACGGGGCATGCTTTGTATGAAGAGGTGTCAAGATGTGTAAATGAGATGGAGCTGCCTTGGGAAAAACTCGTGGGTTTGACAACCGACGGAGCACCTGCGATGTGTGGACACAGGAGCGGACTGGTGGCGAAGATACGGGAAAAGATGCAAGAGGAAAACGCGACAGGTGAGCTGACAGCTTATCATTGTATCATACACCAGGAAGCGTTGTGCGGTAAAGCCTTGAAAATGGAGCATGTAATGAGCATCATCACGCGCACAGTTAACTTTATCAGAGCCAAAGGTTTGAATCACCGCCAGTTCAAGGCATTTCTGACGGAGTTAGAAACGGAGCATGGTGATTTGCCTTATCACACAGAGGTGCGATGGCTAAGCCAGGGAAAGGTGCTTCAAAGATGTTTCGAGCTTCGTGAGGAGATTTGTCTGTTCTTGGACAGCAAAGGGAAAGACACAACACAACTCCGAGACGAAATGTTTCTGTGTGAAATGGCTTTTCTGTGTGACATTACGAGTCATCTGAATGCAATGAACTTGCAGCTGCAGGGTCGGGATCGTGTCATCTCTGATATGTACAGTACAGTGAAGGCATTTAAAACCAAACTGACTCTGTGGGAGACGCAGATGCGGAAAGAAAATTTGAGCCACTTTCCCAGCTGCCAGACCATGAAAGAGAAGCTCTCTACCAGTGCGTTCCCGAGCGCACAGTTGGCTGATAAAATAGGTATGCTTGCCGCTGACTTTCGACGCCGATTTGCTGACTTTGAAGCACAAAAAAGCAGGTTGGAACTGCTCGGTAACCCATTTGCTGTTGACGTGGAAAGCTCACCACCAAACCTCCAAATGGAGTTGATTGACCTCCAATGCAATGATGCACTGAGGGCAAAATATGCGGCAGTGGGTGCTGCGGAGTTCGCCCGTTTCCTCCCCGACACAATGCCCCAGCTGCGCATCCAGGCTGCTCAAACGTTGTCTATGTTTGGCAGCACATACCTGTGTGAACAACTGTTTTCTTTGATGAACTTGAACAAAACATCACACAGAAGTCGACTTACTGCTGAACACCTCCACTCAATTCTGAGGATTTCCTCAGCTCAGAGCCTTACCCCGAACATTGATGAACTTGTGGAAAAGATGGGACACCACCAAGTATCACCCTCAACCTCAAACAAGTGAACATTACTGTGCAATCACATATTTAGAGTTTTTACTCAGTTCAAGTTTAAAAGTTAAAGTTTAATATTTGTTTTCACTGCATGTTACTTCTCCTTAAACAAAGTGTTGTTTTTGATTAATAGATTTTTGCACTTTATTTTATTGTATTTCAATCCAATTATATTTTAAAAATATTTCAGTTGAGTGGATGATAGAAAATTGCTATTATTGTTTTTTTCTTTGAAGTAAATTTAGCCCACTTTTGCTAAAATAGAAAATATAGGCTACTGATGGTGCCTTGAATACCGGTTTCTTTCATTTAATGTTCATGTTATGGGGATTTTTATATAAAGGAAATTTGTCTTTTGTGTCTGTTGAAAATTAAAGATTACTGACAGAGCCATAAGAAAATATTGCTTTATTTATCTGATCATATTGGAATATATTTGTTAGGTTTTCAGTAGGTTCAATTAGGTTCACTAGACTATATGCGTCATTTAAAAATTTTTCAATGAACATTCGAACAGTCCGGCCCTCGGCTTGTAGCTAAATTTTTTATTTGGCCCTCCGTCCATTTGACTTTGACACCCCTGTGTTACAGGCTTAATTTTAAATGTATTAAATTGAGGTTATGTGTCACTGGCTTACACAAAATAGTGGAATTATGTTTCTAGAAATATTTACAAATTAACAAAAAATGAAAGGCTGAAATGGTTTAAGTCAAAAAGTATTCAACCACTTTGTTATGGCAAGCCTAAATAAGTTCAGGAGGAAAAAAATAGCTTAATTCACAAAATAAGTTGTATTGACAATAATAGTATTTAACATGATTTTTGAATGACTACCTCATCTCTGTACCCCACACATACAATTATATGTAAGGTCCCTCAGTCGAGCAGTGAATTTGAAACACAGATTCAATCACAAAGAGCAGGAAGTTTTTCCAATGCCCCTATTTGTAGATAGGTAAAAGAAAAGCAGATATTGAATATCCCTTTGAGCATTAATTACACTTTGGATGGTGTATCAATACACCCAGTCACTACAAAGATACAGGCATCAAATCACAGAGTGCCTTCTAACTCAGTTGCCGGAGAGGAAGGATACCGCTCATGGATTTCACAATGAGGCCAATGGTGACTTTAAAACAGTTACAGACTTGAATAAGTTTAATGGTGGTGATAACTGAGGATGGATCAACAACATTGTAGTTACTCCACAAAACTTACCTAAATGACAGAGTGAACATGCATCTTGTTTGCAATAAAGCAAAACATGTTTTTTTTAAATGGCAAAGAAATTACATTTATGTCCTGAATACAAAGCGTTATGTTTGGGACAAATCCAACAAATCGCAGAGTATCACTCTTCACATTTTCAAGCATGGTGGTGGATGCATCATGTTATGGGTATGTGTGTCATTGGGAAGGACTAGGTATTTTGTTGTTGCTGATCAAATTAAATGGAATAGAGTTAAGTACAGGCAAAATCCTAGAGGAAACCCTGGTTCTGCTTTCCAACAGACACTGGGAGACAAATGAACCTTTCAGCAGGACAAGGCCAGATATACACTGGAGCTGCTAACCAAGAGGACATTGAATGTACCTGAGTGGCCTAGTTACAGTTTTGAATGAATCTGTCTTGAAAATCTATGGCAAGACTTGAAAATGGCTGTCTAGCAATGATCAACAACCAATTTGACAGAGCTTTAAGAGTTTTCAAAGAATAATGTGCAAATATTGTACAATCCAGGTGTGCAAAGCTGTAGGATGTTAGCTGTAATCACTGCCAAATATGATTCTAACATGTATTGTACAAACAAATATGAAAATGTATGTACTCACTACTGTAACTCGCTCTGAATAAGAGTGTGTGCTAAAAATGTATTAAATGTATTGACTCAGGTGTAAATACTAAAAACATGGTTTTCACTTTGTCATTATGGGGTATTGTGCGTAGATGGCTGAGATTTTTATTTATTTAATCAATTTTGAATTCAGGCTGTAACACAACAAAAATGTGGAATAAGTCAAGGGGTAGGAATACTTTCTGAAGGCACTGTAGGTTGTTATAGATGACTTTGTACAGGGGAAATATGATGCTATAAGCGACTGTATAGCTGGAATGTAGGATGTTAGCATTGTGTACACGGGATATAGGATGATATCGGTGACTGTGAGGGGTAAATGATGGCAATACAGTATGGTTTTAGGTGACTGTATACGGACAATATAGGAAGCAATATAGGTGACTGTGTACAGGGGATACAGGATGTTATAGGTGACAGAATTTACAATATAGGATGTTATAAGTGATAGAGTATCCTGTTACCCACTTCGGTCGATCTGCTCTGGAGTTGTTGCTCCTGGACAGGTCATCATCGCTGTCGTACCTCCGGGGGTTATCAAAAAAATAGGCCTTGGAACTGAAGCTGTGACTGTTGATCATTCCTCCTGGTGCCTGGGGAAAAGGACACACTCACAACTTAATAAGTAATATATGACACAAAAAACATGCTTAAAGACTTTACATGAACTTATACCATAGTAATAAGACAGGAAATATTCTTGTAAGTACATGTATTGTGGGACCAAATCATTTCCAATGGGTCTCATGTGGCGCTTGCATTGCCAGGGTTGTGGGTTCGATTCCCACGGTGGACCAGTAGGAAAAAGTAGCACTGCTAAATGACTAAACTGTCCTCCTTTGTGTTTCAAAGTCAGTGTGGTTGTACCTTCCACCTGTCTGATAAATGAATGTCAATTTACAATGAGCAAAAATATAAACGCAACAATTTCAAAGATTGTACTGTGTAACAGTTCATTTAAGGACATCAGTCAATTTAAATTAATTCATTAGGCTCTAATCTATGGATTTCACATGACTGGTCACAGATACCTTAAAAAAAAGTTAGGGGCGTGGATCAGAAAACCAGTCAGTATCTGGTGTGACCACCATTTCATGCAGCCCTTCACAGAGTTTATCAGGCTGTTGCCTGTGGAATGTTGTCCCACTCCTCTTCAATGGCTGTGTGAAGTTGCTGGATATTGGCAGCAATTGGAACGTGCTGTTGTACACGTAAATCCAGAACATCCCAAAATATGCTCAATGGGTGACATGTCTGGTGAGTATGCAGGCCATGGAAGAACTGGGACATTTTCATCTTTCAGCAATTGCATACAGATCCTTGGGGCATTATCATACTGAAACATGAGGTGATGAATGGCATGACAATTGCCCTCAGGATCTCGTCACGGTAGCTCTGTGCATTCAAATTGCCATGGGGCACTCTGACATCAGCAAACCGCACGCCCACATGACACCATACGTCTGCCATCTGCCTGGTACAGTTGAAAATGGGATTCATTCGTAAAAGCACACTTTTCCAGCGTGCCAGTGGCCATTGAAGGTGAGCATTTACCCAAAGAACGCCGAACAGCAGTCAGGTCAAGACCCTGGAGAGGATGACGAGCACACAGATGAGCTTCACTTGGATGTTTTCTGACAGTTTGTGCAGAAATTATTTGGTTGTGCAAACCCACAGTTTTATCAGCTGTCTAGTCTCAGACAATCCCGCAGGTGAAGGAGCTGGATGTGAAGGTCCTGGGCTGGTGTGATTAAATGTGGTCGGCGGTTGTGAGGCCGGCGGTTGTGAGGCCTGTTGGACAGACTGCCAATTTCTCTAAAACGACATTGGAGGTGGCTTATTGCAGAGAAATGAACATTACATTCTCTGGCAACTGCTCTGGACACTGCAGTCAGCATGTCAATTGCAACAGTCACTCAAAACTTGAGACATCTATGGCATTGTGTTGTGTGACAAAACTGCATATTTTAGAGTGGCCTTTTATTGTTCTCAGCACAAGCTGCAACTGTGTAATGATCATGATGTTTAATCAGCTTCTTGATATGCAACACCTGTCAGGTGGATCGATTATTTTGGCAAATGAGATGCTCACTAACAGGGATGTAAACAAATGTGTGCACAACATTTGAGAGTAATTTCTGGGATCTTTTATTTCAGCTCATGAAACATGGGACCAATACTTTACATGTTGTGTTTATGTATTTGCTCAGTATAGATGTACTGAGGTAGGCAAATATTTTACTAATGTGCATTCAAACACATATGATTCATGTGAGCTCCTTTTAGGGCTGGGCAATATATCCAATTCATTTGAATGTATGTTTTTGCGCGATATTCCAAATGCCTGTCTCGCAGAATCAAGTTTTTGAAAATAATTTTAAATTTTATGAACGTTTATGTCAGCTTGTTCACATTGTCTTTTTGGTCTCGCTCCTTCTGTACTGTGCACCTTCCCATTTACACCAGAGATCTGTATATAATGATGATATGCTCATGTCTCTGCCCTAACAATGGGAGTCATTGTCCCAAAGGCAGGAAGGCAGACCTTTGGGACAATTCAAAATAAGCGCATTGGGCTTATTATTGACAGATTTTTGCGAGAGTGAAACCTCTCGCTTCGCATCTCCCTGCTGGCCAAACCCTCCCCTAACCCGGATGACGCTGGGCCAATTGTGCGCCGCCCCATGGGTCTCCATGTCGCGGCCGGCTGCGATAGAGCCTGGACTCAAACCAGTGTCTCCAGTGGCACAGCAGGCACTGTGATGCAGTGCCTTTGACCACTGCGCCGCTCGGGAGGCCTCGACAAACGGTTTTAACTCGCTATTTGCATTTGATCACGTATCACTAGCGGCATTTTAGTCAGATCAAGATATACTAGCAGTTTAGTCTGTGTTTTATAAATGCGCAATAAGCATAAAACAATGATATAAGGAATTGTCAAATAAGGTAGTGATTTCAACATCTGAACACAGAGGACAGGCTAGCATGCTGTTCAAACAGTTGGAGAGGGACAGAAGGTTGTTCACAACAATTCAACTGTTTTGCCTTGTTACCTGAATTCAGAGTTTGTGTAATTAAACCTAGATCCAAGTTGGCTATCCTTGAAATATAAATATTAGCTGGCTACTCTCTAGCATGTGGGTTTGTGCTTGAGAGATTGTTTATGAGACCGGTGTTCATTTTCTATAATGCCTGCTACATTATTAGTGAATGTGCATTATGCATGGTTCTGATTAAATGTGTAACATGAAGGGCATTTTTATAGACAGACCTGAAAGCCAGATCAGTGATTATTGCAACAACAAAAAAAGCAGGTACAACTATGTTGATCAAATAATTACATCATTATTGGGTCTTATGGTTGTGGAAGGCATACTTTCTTTATTTTTTAAAATGTAACTAGGCAAGTCAGTTAAGAACAAATTCTAATTTACAATGACTAGCTAGGAACAGTGGGTTAACTGTTCAGGGTCAGTACGACAGATTTGACCTTGTCAGCTCAGGGATTCGGTCTAGCAACCTTTAGATTACTGGCCCAATGCTCTAACCTAGGCTACCTGCCAACCCCGCATATATTCAGCCAAGGTATAATTTCACAAGCTCTGAATTCATTAGATTATTGCTTGCTGTTTTAAATGCAGTAAATTTTACCTTCAATTGTACAACAAAGCTTATTTAGAGAAAACATAAAACAAATCGAGATACAGTATATATCGTGAGTCACCCATAAGTTTGAAAAAATGTTAGATATTAGTTTTAGGCCTTAGCTCCTTGATTGACTGGTATACAATTGTAGCACGCGCTCCAGCAGGTATATCTCACTGGTCACCCCCAAAGCCAATTCCTCCTTTGGTCGTCTTTCCTTCCAGTTCTCTGCTGCCAATGACTGGAACGAACTGCAAAAATCTCTGAAGCTGGAGACTCATAACTTCCTCACCAGCTGTCAGAGCAGCTCACAGATCACTGCACCTGTACATAGCCCATCTGTAAACAGCCCATGTATCTACCTCCCTCATCCCCATATTGTATTTATTCATTTAACTTGCTCCTTTGCACCCCAGTATCGCTACTTGTACTTTCATCTTCTGCACATCTTCCATTCCAGTGTTTAATTGCTATATTTTAATTACTTCGCCACCATGGCCTATTTATTGCCTTAACTCCCTTATCTTACCTCATTTGCACTCACTGTAAATAGACTTTTTGTTTTCTTTTGTTCTACTGTATTATTGACAATGTTTTGTTTATTCCATGTGTAACTCTGTGTTGTTGTATGTGTCAAATTGCTATGCGTTATCTTGGCCAGGTCGCAGTTGCAAATGAGAACTTGTTCTCAACTAGCCTACCTGGTTAAATAAAGGTTAAATAAAAAATAAATAAAAAATACCATCAGGAAGTAAATGGTCTTACTAGGTTCTGATTGGGCCTCTGTACCCTAAAGAAGACCACGACCAGACTGGTGGGTAGCAGCTCCCAGAAAAAGAGGATGATCCCAAAGATGATGTAAGCCTCTCCACTGATCTTCTCTATGTCTGCCTGGAGGGAAAACACACACAGATCCAACAATTAGAGAAATGAAACACAGAAAAAATACACACATGGAGACACACACAAGTGCACATAATAGTTTGTAGGCCAGACAGTTCGGAAGCTACAGACGATCGGTGGATGTGGTGGATTGAGATGCATTCCAATGCAAAAAACATATCTCTAGTTTAAACTATACATATACAGTACCAGTCAAAAGTTTGGACACATCTACTCATTCAAGGGTTTTTATTTTTTACATTGTATAATAGTAGTGAAGACATCAAAACTATGAAATAACACATATGGAATCATGTAGTAAACAAGTGTTTAACAAATCAAAATACATTTTAGATTTTGGATTCCTCAAAGTAGCCACCCTTTGCCTTGATGACAGCTTTGCACATGCTTGGTATTCTCTCAACCAGCTTCATGAGGTAGTCACCTGTAATGCATTTCAATTAACAGGTATGCATTGTTAAAAGTTAATTTGTGGAATTTATTTCCTTCTTAATTACAACTCTTGCTCTATACTGCCCCTGTTGGAGAAAGTGCGTGCCCATAGTAAACTGAAAATATTTTTCCCAAAAATTGCTAATATATGCATATAAATATAAATAAAAATAAATATTATCGAATAGAAAACACTCTAAAGCTTCTAAAACCGTTTAAATTTTGTCTCTATGTAAAGCAGAAATCTCAGGGCATGCATTCTCCCAAATGCTCTCTTGTCATGGAAAAAGTTGGCCCAACTTTGACGTCATCTCACACGCACTTCCCAAACAGCTACCGCTCTGGGAACAGTCTGTACGTGTTCAGCGCGAAGCCTGCTTTCAATGGGGCTTCTCATTGTGAGAATCGCGCGCTCACGGGAGTTTGAGTGAGCCAAAACCTCTCGGCCAAGCGAAAAAAAAGTTGACTGTTACGCGCGCTCTGGCAAGGGTGATGTATTTTCTTCAGGATCGATTAAACGACGTGTGTGTTTCTGTTCGTCGTCACGATTTCTGTGCACCTTTATAACATGTTAAAGCTTAATTATGAACATAGTTTGACAAGTTTACTCAACATATAATATGTAATTTCGACGTTTTGCCTACATTTTCGACCGAAATGTGGCTATTTTGAGAACCGAAAGACGCAGACTTGAAAACTAAACGCTGGTTTGGTAAGTATAATCCCTTCCAGGTCTTTTGATGGAAGAACAGCAAAGGTAAGGGAATATTTATGTGGTAAATTTGGGTTTCTGTCGACTCCAAGATAGAGGAGCGATAATGCTAATTTTGGAGCGCCGACTCCTAGTATAGCCTAGTGAACGCAACCTGTAACGTTAAAAATAAATGTAACACAGCGATTGCATTTAGAAGAAGTGTATCTTCCTATACATATGTAAAACATGCATATTTAGTCAAAGTTTATGATGTGTATTCCTTGTTAGCTGACGTTATCTGCCGGAGCTATCGGCATTTCTCCTGACATTTTAGTAGCATTTTTTGAACGATGCATCATTGTAAACAGAGATTTATGAATATAAAAAAAAAAAAAATAAATAAAAAAATAAAAAATAAATAAAAAAAAATATGCCATTTAGCTGACGCTTTTATCCAAAGCGACTTACAGTCATGTGTGCATACATTCTACGTATGGGTGGTCCCGGGAATCAAACCCACTACCCTGGCGTTACAAGCGCCATGCTCTACCAACTGAGCCACAGAAGGACCACAATATATATTGCAGATTATTGAAAACAAAATGAATGTACTGTGTAACATGTTATATTACTGTCATCTGATGAAGATTTCAAAAGGTTAGTGAAATGATTTTTCTTTTAATCCTGCGTTTGTTGATTGCATATTTTTTCCTACTTGGCTATGCAAATGAGCTATGTCTGTGGTGGTGGTTTGACATAAATTTCGCCGTAAAACATTTTAGAAATCTGACTTGCTGGGTAGATAAACAACTTGTTTATCTTTCATTTGAGCTATTTTACTTGTTAATGTGTGGAGGTTAAATATTTTTAGGAATATTTTTTCGCATTGTGCGTTATGCTAAGCCGTAGTCACGAGCCCGGATCCGGTATTGGTAGACTATGAGGTTAATGTGTTTGAGCCAATCAGTTGTGTTGTGACAAGGTACAGTAGGGGTGGTACACAGAAGATAGCCCTATTTGGGATGATTAGGTCTGTTCAAACTTTTGACTGGTATATACAGTTGTGACCAAAAGTTTTGAGAATGACACAAATATTAATTTTCACAAAGTCTCCTGGCTCAGTTTGCATGATGGCAATTTGCATATATTCCTGAATGTTATGAAGAGTGATCAGATGAATTGCAATTAATTGCAAAGTCCCTCTTTGCCATGCAAATGAACTGAATCCCGAAAAAACATTTCCACTGCATTTCAGCCCTGCCATAAAAGGACCAGCTGACATCATATCAGTGATTCTCTCGTTAACACAGGCGTGGGTGTTGATGAGGACAAGGCTGGAGATCACTCTGTCATGCTGATTGAGTTCGAATAACAGACTGGAAGCTTCAAAAGGAGGGTGGTGCTTGGAATCATTGTTCTTCCCCTCTTTCATGGTTACCTGCAAGGAAACAGGTGCCGTCATCATTGCTTTGCACAAAAAGGGCTTCACAGGCAAGGATATTGCTGCCAGTAAGATTGCACCTAAATCAACCATTTATCGGATCATCAAGAACTTCAAGGAGAGCGGTTCAATTGTTGTGAAGGCTTCAGGGCGCCCTAAAGTTGATTTACGCTGCGGGATCGGGGCACCACCAGTACAGAGCTTGCTCACGAATGGCAGCAAGGCAGGTGTGAGTGCATCTGCAGGCAGGTGTGAGTGCATCTGCACGCACAGTGAGGCAAAGACTTTGAGGATGGCCTGGTGTGAAGAAGGGCAGCAAAGAAGCCACTTCTCTCTAGGAAAAACATCAGGGGCAGACTGATATTCTGCAAAAGGTACAGGGATTGGACTGCTGAGGACTGGCGTAAAGTAATTTTCTCTGATGAATCCCCTTTCCGATTGTTTGGGGCATCCGGAAAAAAGCTTGTCCGGAGAAGACAAGGTGAGCGCTACCATCAGTCTTGTGTCATGTCAACATTAAAGCATCCTGAGACCATTCATGTGTGGGGTTGCTTCTCAGCCAAGGGAGTGTGCTCACTCACAATTTTGCCTAAGAACACAGCCATGAATAAAGAATGGTACCAACACATCCTCAGAGAGCAACTTCTCCCAACCATCCAGGAACAGTTCGGTGACGAACAATGCCTTTTCCAGCATGATGGAGCACCTTGCCATAAAACTAAGTGGCTCGGGGAACAAAACATCGATATTTTGGGTCCATGGCCAGGAAACTCTCCAGACCATTGAGAACTTGTGGTCAATCCTCAAGAGGCGGGTGGACAAACAAAAACACACAAATTCTGACAAACTCCAAGCATCCATGCAAGAACGGGCTGACACATCAGTCAGGATGTGGCCCAGAAGTTAACTGACAGCATGCCAGAGCGGATTGCAGAGGTCTTGAAAAAGAAGGGTCAACACTGCAAATATTGACTCTTTGCATCAACTTCATGTAATTGTCAATAAAAGCCTTTGACGCTTATGAAATGCTTGTAATTATACTTCAGTATTCCATAGTAACATCTGACAAAATATCTAAAAGCACTGAAGCTTTAGACACGACTGTAGACTGATGAGGGGGTAAAATAATTGTATCAATTTTAGAAAATAAGGCTGTAACGTAACAAAATGTGGAAAAAGTCAATGTGTCTGAATACTTTCCGAATGCTCTGTATATATACTGAACAAATATAAACTCAACATATAAAGTGTTGGTCCTATGAGCTGAAATAAAATATCCCAGAAATGTTTCTCTCAAATTCTGTGCACAAATTTGTTTACATCCCTGTTAGTGAGCATTTCTCATTTGGCAAGATAATCCATCCACCTGATAGGTGTGGTATATCAAGAAGTTGATTCAACAGCATGATCATTACACAGGTGCACCTCGTGCTGGGAAAATAAAATGTGCAGTTTTGCCACACAACACAATGCCACAGATGTCTCAAGTTGAGGGAGTGTGCAATTGGCATGCTGACTGCATGAATGTTCACCACTGCTGTTGCGTGCAAATTTCTCTACCCTAAGCCATAATTAGAGAACTTGGCAGTATGTCCAATGAGCCTCACAATCGCAGATCACGTGTAACCATGCCAGCCAAGGCCCTCCACATCCAGGTTCTTCACCTGCGAGATCGTCCGAGACCAGCGATCCGGACAGCTGATGAAACTGAGGAGTATTTCTGTCTGTATTAAAGCCCTTTTGTGGGGAAAAACTCATTCTGATTAGCTGGGCCTGGCTCCCCATGGCTGCACCCCTGCCCAGTCATGTGAAATCCATAGATTAGGGCCAAATTAATTTATTTCAATTGACTGATTTCCTTATATGAACTGTAACTCAGTAAAATCATTCAAATTGTTGCATGTTGCATTTATATTTTTGTCAGGTATTGTTTGGGACTACTCAACAGAAAAAAATCTTGGCCAACCAACAACCTATCAACCAACCAATAGACCATTCGACTAACTGGGGTCAGCCCTCAACTGAGACAGAAACATACTTTAAGATAATTTCTCAGATAATCCCAAATACAAACACAAACCGACATGGATAGATTAGATAGATAAGATTGTAGACATAGAAACAGAAACAAAGACACGTGAGTGTGAGTGTGGGTCTGCGAGTGTATGTATTTGTGACACACTTACTCAACAAGACACATTTAAACCAATAAACAAAGACAGACAGTCACCCAAACACACACAGTGGCCCAAGACTAGCCTAGGGAACTAGGAAAACCTCCAGTACAGGGCCGTCTGTCTCAGGGTTTGAGACCAGATCTAGGTCACTAGCACCAGGCAGTAATTTGCTGTGATCCCCCCCCTCTCCTCGCCTGGCCTTGCCGGGTTATTTATAGACAAATGAAGACCTTTCCCCCACAGAGCCCATATCCTCCCAAATCCCCTCAAATGGATTGTTTCTGCAGAAGCCACATTGCTCTCAGCCACTCAGCAAACAGATCTGCATAGAATGGCTCTGTCATCAATGTCTTCTGGACGGATTGAACTCAAGCAAAGTGTCAATTTAGAAGGGAGACTATGGAGAATGGTCGTAAACATGAGATGTATGCACAGATACACACAGAGGGACTCATACGTACATATAGTGCTCGTCCTTAAAGATGAAACAACTGGATTTTTTGGATAGATGAAAAAGTATGAATTCAGTTATCAAAATGAAATTACAATTGAAAACATGTTATTTCTATCAGTACATGTGTGCTTTAGTGTTGTTTATTTGGCAACTGTTGTATAAGTGGCATATACACTTAAATATAGAGTCATATAAAAGAGCTTAGTGTTCACAGGCACAAACAACACATGCACACACACAAACACAAACGCTTATCGGAGCGTACGTGCGCACAGACACACACACAGAGTCATGTAAAAGCAGAACACACACAGACGGGCACATACATATCCACATTGTACACACATCGACACTTAAATTGGGCATACTCGTGTGCACAGTTGAGACAGAGAAAACCCCAAAAAGTGTGTGTGAACTATCATCTATGCAACTAACGCAGAATGGATGTGACTGCGGATTAGTTGCAGACATCATACAGACACACACACAGTGTTTGCAGACTGATCAGCCCTATAATAGATGATTAATTATGTCAGACACCTGGGGTGAGTGTTTGGCTGGCAGAACAGCAAGCGTTGAATATCTAGGACAGCAGAGTTCACTGAAGGTTTAACAGGCCTGACCCACACGCCCCTAGTCCTCTCAGTGACGTAACACTAACAATCTTCATGATCATCGTCAACATTTTACGCTTGTGTGTGTGTATTCCTACCCACGGCTATCCTACCTGGTCAGAGACATTGTACCAGCTGTAGTTAAAGGCGCTGGGACGGTTCTCTGGAGAGAGAGCCACCACCACCAGGTTATAGCTGGCCCTGGACATGTAGAGCAGGATGACTGCAGCACCTATGACAGTAGCTTGGCACACTGACGTACCCTACAGAGTAGGTAGGGAGAGGGTGAGAGAGATATTGTATTACATTTTTTGGATTTTAGTCATTTAGCAGACACTTGTCCAGAGCGGCTTTCAGGAGCAATTAGGGTGAAGTGGCTTGCTCAAGGGCACAGACAGATTTTTCACCTAGTCGACACAGGATTCAAAACAGCAACCTTTCAGTTACTGGCCCAATGCTCTTACCCGCTAGGCTACCTGCCGTATGGTGCACCTCTAGAGCACTAAGGGATGATATAGATGATTAATCAATTAATTGATTGATTAAGTAACTGATTGGTTAGTTGGCTAATTGGTTAAGTGACTTATTGGCTAATTGATTGATTTAATGCTTGATTGATGGACCACCCAGTACCTTGGATTCGAGGTAGACGTTGGACGAGGACATCTTGGCAATCTTGAAAATGCACACAGCCAGCGAGATGGCGCAGAGTACGAAGAGGCTGTCGTTGACCAGCACCCGGGCCAGCACCACCTGCCGCACCTCTGCCTCGCCCGCCTCGCCCCCCATGCCACCCCCTATGCCCCCCTGCACCAGCATGGCGCATGTCAGGTTTACTACGAGGAAGAAAAGGCTGGCAAAGATGAACGCCAGACGCATGGGCAGCCTGCGGAAAAAAACACAATTATAGGTGGTACAAGAACTAGCTTCCAATACACAACATTACAATAATTCTATACAACAATAAATTAATAAAGCTTAAAACACCCAAATCCTCATTCCATTCTACTGCATTGGCTCAGTCAATCTTCCCAGTTCCCCCTTCTCCACCTGTTTTACTCCTCTCTTCCTTTACCCCCTCCCCCTTGCAGGATGTGTGTATGGGTTGTGTTTGTGAATGTGCGTGTGTGTGCATTTGTGCATGTGTGTGTGCCTATGTGTGTGGTGCTGGGGATTGTAGAGGACTGGGATGGAAAGGGGGGAGGAGGGTGTGTGGTGGATTTGGGGATTTGAGGTTGCAGCTTTTCATTTCGCATCAGACATTAATCGGCTGGGTGATCAAAGTGTTTATTTGTCCAGAAATTCAGACACCACCTTCCCCCATCCACATCAAACAGTCAAGGGTGGAGACAGCTGAGACGAAGCTCAGAGGCATTATTAGACTTCATCAAGGTTACTGGACAGTCCATTCCACTGTATCTACAATAACACACTCTAGGCATACAGTGAAAGTCAATCATTGATACTGTACAGAGCTTGGCCAACTTGGTTTTGTAACTAGGGCTCTGTGTATCTGAACGAGAGCCATGTTGTCACCAAAGGTTTGATTGATCCCATTCTAGTAAGAACGTACTAGAGTGTCGTTTTCATGTTATGTTATTCCCATTGAGTCATTTGCAATTGGAAGAAATGGTAGCAACTGCAATGCATCAACCCTTTTCACTTAGTAACAGATGACAGTGAAAGTACTGGTACCCCATTAATAATACACTATCTTACATGATGGTGCCCAGTGTGAGGAACTCAGTAGTCCATAATAGTTCAGCATTATAGACGGACGGAGAGTAAAAGGATGTTCAACATTGTTCAACATATGACATTAAAACGACACCTCGTTACAGATGACCGGTACATTTCGGAGGTTTGGGGGGGGTTTGACAAGGTCCCACCATAAGACTTTATTGTGTGTCTTTTCAAACAGCCATGGCATTTCAACTCTCATGGCATCGTTTTAAGAAAACACTGTCCATTCCCATACACCAGCTTTCATTTGGGTTATTGGCCATTTGATGCCCTCCTGCCCAACATTCTCTCCCCTGCATTGTCCCTCGCCTCACCCCAATCAGTATAAACTCAGTTAGACTAACCCAGACACGTAGTCAGCAAAAATTCCACTAACTTGTATTTGTTGAGCTCCGGAGAATATTTTGCTTTGGCTTTAAACATTACCTGGGGAGACAGAGAAGGGACACATTGTTAATAACAGTTTACTCATCATTAAACATTCACACATTGATATTGCTGAGGAGCACAGAAAAGCATGTGGTGGCAGCAGTGTCACTCAAAACAGATAGAAATAGACGCCAACATGAATCAAAGGTGGGTGCACTGCTGGAGGGCTACGAAAGGGGGTAAAGCATTGAATACATGCAATCAGTATTAGGTCTTCAAAATACTTTTCACACTACCGAGCTGAACAGAGCCGAGCCCAACCAAGCTGTACTGAGCTGCCCTGATTACACAGCCACGGTCCACCTAAGTTGCTGACATCGACAAAAGAAAATATCCAAGCCAGTACAGTTTGGGACAGCACAATAGTGTGAAAAGGGTACAATTCTGGGGACAAAGGAGACCCCAACCGTTCTGCAACGTCTGTGGACTGACCGTCGGGGGACGCAGACGCCGATGGGGTTAAGGTCTCTAGTGACAGTGCCTTGGCATTCTGCCACAGAGGCTTGTTGAGAAATTATCAGTCAGCGTCTACAACTGAGGCGTGCCCAGATAGGCCTAAAATCTTGGCTAAATTTGTGGGGCTGGCTAGAAGCCAGATGAAGAGAAGGGGGAGCAGCGGGGGAGATAGACTCTTCTCCTCTTCCCTCTGCTCTTTACTCTCCTCCACCTCTGAACCGCTGTGTCCCTTCCGTTCTTTCTAATCTTCACTGATGAAACAGTCCCAGAGCAAAAAGAGTAGAGGACAGAGCCATCATGGGGCCTATTAACACATTCCTCGATACAGCAGTTTACACAACATGAGGATAATGTTAACAAGGCAAGGAAAATGTCCTCTATGTGTATTTCTAGTCGAATGTGGCTGTCTCGGACTGTGCCATGTGACAAAATAGCAGCCTTTAAAATTCTGGGGGTGACATTTTTATAGTTTCATCATTTTTGCGCTATGCACAAACATTTTGCATTATGACAATGTTGCCCTGAATCTCTAACAGAGATTCTAACAAAACATAATCAAAAAGGACACTGCCACAGAAAAGGCAGCCATCATGATGAAAGAGATCCAGAAAACATTCTCTCACAGATACTTCTCCCATATCAATGGTCTTCAAAGCAGGCCATTTCACGCTGTTATTATCAGTATCACTGGTCACCCTAGCGGAGCTCTGTCTGGGGGATCTTTGATATCTGACTTAGTAGTGAAGTGCCTGTACAATGGGTTCCCAACACTTCTTCCCCTGGCAGAGCTATATCTCTGTGTGTGTGTGTGTGTGTGTGCGCGAGAGCAATATAGAGAGAATGAGAGAGAAAAATCATGTTTTGAGCAAAGAAGAGGGAGAGTGCTTGTCATTGACACTATGGACAGTTGAGTGACACGCCTTACTAGATATTTGACACATTTTGAGTGAATCAACGGCCACTGCGAATCAAGAAGCCACACACACAAACACACACACCTTGAAGGCTTCAATATTCACACACTCTAAGTATAAAACAAACAGGTAACACTTTATTTGGATAGTCCATCTGTACTCTCTTCATTGTGTATACGTGTGTGTTTCTCTAGATTCTCATCCTCTTGCAAGGGACCGTGATTCTAATTAGAATCTACAAACGGACTTCTGTACAAAAAAAGTGCACAAAAATAGTTTGTCTGGCATTTATATTCTAACACTTATAGGGGTGTCCAGTGTCTACATTACTGTCCCGATTTGTTATGGGAATGCCCAGCACAAACAGAAACTGAACTCTTCTTGCAATGGTACCTCAAATACTCTTTTCACAATACTAAGCCGAGCCAAGCTATACTTCGCTGGCTTGCACACATCCACCATAGTTACTGAAACCATGCTGGAAAGTATAATATGAAGCAAAAACAGAGTCAGCACAATAGTGCAAACTCGGATCAGCACAATAGTGTGAAAATAGTCAAATAGGGGCACAAAACACCCTGAAGTACAGCTTGGCTCAACAGAATTCCCTAAAAATGGAAGCTAGGACCAGGGCTGAAGGAAGTTCCAAAATGTGGAAAGGGTAGAAGAGTGGGTACGTGCTGAGCTAGTCCACTTAGGGAACAACTGTGAAATTCAGTCTGTGTCGAAATTCCCTGACACCTTTGGGAGAGAACGAGAGGGTTCGGATTCCATGGCACTGAACTCTACACATCACCTGATGCTGACAGTTATTTATTGGAGAGGGCATCGTTAAGCGTTTGTGTGTGTGTGTGGACCTAAAATGTTGTGTGCTCTAAAATACATACCTTGCAAATGATCAGGTTCAGAGCTCATGAGCATGCATTGTGTGTTGTGTGTGTGCAATGTAATAATGTGTTGAAATATTACCCAGTTCAGAGAACGTGTACTAGTTTATGGGTCTGTATCTGAATGTTCCTGTACATGTCTGTGTAAGTGTGTGTGTGTGTGCATCTGAATTTTCCTCTTCATGTCTGTGTCAGTCAGATGTCAGTGTGTTGAGGGGGGTTTGGGGAAGGATTAACACCTGTGTAGTGGAGGTTTCCCAGTCTCTCCAGCCTGCCAGCCAGTCAACAAACCAGGCAGAAAGCCTGAGGCTAATCTGATTGCAGACTAAGGCTGGACTGGGACAGATAGAGAGAGGGCTGATGGGGAGGCAGACAACAGAGCTGGGAAAGGAGGGTTAGTAATCAGGGCGTTATGCACCCTAAAAATCTGTGGGGGCACAAAGTACGTGAGGATGACTCGGCGGGGCTAGGCCATGTCCTTAAATTGGCAAAAAAATACTAATGTAAACACCCTTTTCCTGCACGCTAGAGCCATAATCATTATGCTTAAATTCCATGTCAAAAATGTTGATTTTTCTGCATATCTAAGCATACCTCGAGCAGTTTGTATCCTCCTGACTGGTGTTTATTTTAAAAATTTTAACGAAACTAAATATGCTTCTCTACAACTCTGCTAAAATCTGGGTGAACGATTGAAAGGAATGGGAGTCTTATTCAGTACATTAAACAATGGCTTGCTTCTACCATGTCTACCAACCTTGCCAGCAGGCAGGCATGCTAGCTAAGATAGTTAGACAAGCTTGCCACTCTAACATCATTGGTAACCTGAAATGGCTTACTGGTAGCTAGTTATGAGGTTGGGAGATTGGGAACCTACGTGGGCAAGCTAAAGTCAACTTCGTAAAATTGCTAGGTGGCTAGTATTATTACAGAGAAACCCCCCAAAATATATATATATTTTTTTAACAGGACAAATCTGAACAGGACACATTTTTTAAACATGCTCCCTATGGCATGACACCTTTGTTAGTCATTCCTGCTTGTCCCCTATTCGACTAGCTACCCGGGAATCCACACTGAATTTTGTTCACTACTCAATTTTGAGAGTGAAACAATTGCGAAAAGGAGCAACATTGAGTTTGTATTTCAGTTTGATAATAAATTCTTAGACTCCTGGGCTTGGATTACTTGTCTACAACACTGGGTATTGGTTTGTTAATGTCTGTCAGTCAATCTAAGTCACCTGATTCTTAGCATAGATGGTAGGCAATGTCCCCTCTAAGCTGTGCACGTGCGCAGAGGAAATATCAGCCCATGGAGAGAAGCATGAGATTGAACTTCACTGAACTTCACTCAACTTTCTCGAGTTTTCCATGTTAGTCAACACTAACAACATTTCCCTTAATCGTGGACATTGTGATCAAATCAATGCAATATTAGTCACTTTCAATGCAACATACCGAAACAAAAGGCTTAACGCATCGGAGGAGGATTCTATTGTGTATGACTCAGCCCGTAGACCAATTCTGCATAACCAATCAGAGCTGCAGTGAGCCTATATGCAAATGAAAATTGCCATATATGGATCTGTACCCTTTACTTTGAACTGGACTGTGTTTTCAGCTGTGGTCGTTAGTAGATGCACATTTTGTTCATATCCTTTGCTAGTTAAATATTGATTAGCCCTGTTACAGATCATTTGCAGTCAGCAATAGGGGAGTCATTGCTTCCTACAAGAGAAAAAAAAACATTCATTTCTAGACATCTTTGAAAAGTGAGTCAGGTAAAGATATTGTTTTGAATAACCAAAAGGCAGAGGGTAGCATAATTTGTCTGATTCTCTGTAAAATAATTGTATGGGAATAATAATGCATTTTATTTTGTAAAGTGGTTTCTTCCATTAAACAACAACAACATTTTCAGTCACCTCCTTGTCTGAAGGACAAGTGGACAAACAGGTTAATGTCAAGCCCAGCATGTTTTTTTCAAAAGTCTCATGGAATGTAGGTCTACTGTACATTGAACACCACACATTGGCTGCTACTGTAGGCTGAATGATAGAATAGCTATTTCCATGTTAAAATGTTATGGGGTGCATTTTCTCCATTGTTTTTGATGGTAGGTGTCACGAGTCCGACCGAGGGAGGCTCCCCTTCCTGGCCGGGTGGCGCTCGGCGGTCGTCGTCGCCGGCCTATTAGCTGCCACTGATTGTCTTTCCTCCCCCTCCTTGTATGTTTATTGTTAGCACCTGTTAGTGAGTCATTAGTTGGGCTTTATTAGACAGCCGGCCCGCCTGTTTCTTTGTGCGGGATTAATTATTGTGACCTTCGGTTATGTAGTAGAGGAACGTGTTTGTTCCTGGTCGTGTATTCTGCTGTACTGTTTTCGTCTTGAGCACCCAGTGTTGCGTGAGTGCATTAAAGAGCACAGTATTGCACTCTCTGTTTCCTGCGTCTGACTCCACACCCACGACACCCGGAGCGTTACAGTAGGCCACTCTGGTAGGCCTACATTATGATCAAACAGCTACAGTATCCTACTTGGCAAATGTTAAAATTACCTGAAATTTGCTCAATTCCAAAAAAGATTAGAGGAAACATTGGTGGTAGGGATTTTTTCTTGGATGTCTCATCGGAAACTAAAACATCCTGCGAAGATCCATGAGAAAGCACTGCTTCTAGGATGTTAGTGAAAAACAGAATTGTAATTGGGTCATAAGAGAATTGGGTGGGGAGAGTGGTCAGTCACTCTTGAAAAACAGATTTTTTTTTCTCAATGAGACTAACTCCGATAAACAGAAGTTCAATACAAAACAGACAGCAGGGAGGTTAGAGAGATGTCAGGATTCAGGAAAGTGTTCTAACTCTAGAACAGTGGTACACAACCTTTTTTTTAAATCGTGGAACACCTTGATGGATCTATGAGCGCCATAGTAGCAGCCTAGGCAGAGAGCTCCTGTAAATGTGTATTGTTTTTAAGTATTATTACGTCTTTTTTTATTCATTTATTTTGTTAGCTTATTTAGTATTGATTATAAATATAATCGATCCACAGTTTTAAGACTGGCTAGTCAGTTGGTGTGCTAAGATAACTGAGAGGCCAGCTAACTAGCTACTTAGCCATTGTTTTAATTTGAAAAACGGAAGAATTTGCTTGGAGATTGTAAAATCTTGTTGCAATTGTGCAGATCTCCAGACCCTACAGAGACTCTGGGGATGGCAAGGAGGTGCCTTGATCACCGGCTCCAGGCGTGTCTTCCTGACCTCCAACATGATTGGAACTACTTTTATTGATCTCACATACCACAGCTGGTTGGACAGGAGGATGGTACAGTGCTGGTGGAAAGCTATGGCTGGCAACAACACCTGACTCCGTACTTCAGGACGCTGCCACAGATCAAGCAGTACCAGGACCTCAGGTGAATTTCATTTTCATTGAATTGTATGAGGTTATCCTTCTTACTCAGTTTACTCTACTTAAGTTTCTTACAACCACATAAATTCGGCCTTTAACTTGTCATGGTCTCAACTCACTGGGTCTGGATCATGGGATCATTGTCATGGTATAAATCTTGGTCTTGGCATGATCCTGAATATTAAAACCAGTTATGCATTAGGGGGCGCTATTAATTTGTAAAAATTTAACATTTTTACATTTTACCTTTATTTAACTAGGCAAGTTTAAGAACAAATTCTTATTTTCAATGACGGCCTAGGAACAGTGGGTTAACTGCCTGTTCAGGGGCAGAACGACAGATTTGTCCAACGCTCTAACCACTAGGCTACCCTAACAAGATATTGTCACGAAAAGATGTTCGACTATGCGTATAATTGACAGCTTTGGATAGAAAACACACTGACGTTTCCAAAACTGCAAAGATATTGTCTGAGTGCCACAGAACTGATGTTACAGGCGAAACCCAGATAAAAATCCAACCAGGAAGTGCTGCATTTTTTAAAACCGCCTCATGCCAATGATTCCTTATATGGCTGTGAATGAGCTACGAATGAGCTTACTTTTTCCACGTATTCCCCAAGGTGTCTGCAGCATTGTGATGTCTTTTTACGCATTTCCATTGAAGAATAGCCGTAAGGGACCATATATAGCAAGTGGTCACATGGTGTCTCCCACAGAAAATCTTGCGTAAAATACTGAGGTAGCCATTTTTCCAATCGCTTCTTATGAGAAACCAATTGCCTCGACGGATATATTATCGAATATATATGTTAAAAACACCTTGAGGATGGATCCTAAACAACGTTTGCCGTGTTTCTGTCGATATTATGGAGCAAATTTTGAAAAAAGTTCAGCGTTATAGTTGTAGCATTTTCCGGTCGATTTCTCAGCCAAGCATGATGAACAAACGGGAGCTATTTCGCCTACAAAAATAATATTTTTGGAAAAAAGGAACATTTGCTATCTAACTGGGAGTCTCCTGAGTGAAAGCATCTGAAGTTCTTCAAAGGTAAATGATTTCATTTGGTTGCTTTTCTTATTTTCGTGAAAATGTTGCCTGCTGCCAGCAGAGCCTAGCATAGCATTATGCCATGATAAACTTACACAAATGCTTACACAAATGCTAGCGTTGGCTGTAACGCATATTTTGAAAATCTGAGATGACAGTGTTGTTAACAAAAGGCTAAGCTTGTGTTTGAATATATTTATTTCATTTCATTTGCCTCCCATGTGGCGCAGCAGTCTAAGGCACTGCAGTGCTTGCTTGAAGCCTCACAACAGATCTGGGTTTGATCCCGGGCGGTGTCACAGCCGGCCGCGACCGGGAGACCCATGAGGCGACACACAATTGGCCCGAGTCTGTACGGGAGTTCCAGCAAGACTGTAACTACCAATTGGATATGACAAAATTGGGGAGAAAAAGCGGTAAAAAGTTTTAAAAATATATATTATATAAAAATGTATATATTGCATAGTAATACAAACACAAAACAGTTACCTACGCCTCGGCAGAAAAATGCCTCCTTTCAGGGTTTCCCAAACTCGATTCTCGGGACCCAAAGGGATGCACATTTTGTTTTAGGCCCTAGCACTACACAGCTGATTCAAATATTCAACTGATTATCAAGCGTTGCCCTATCTTCTATTGTGTCACAAGGCAGGGAGTCTTGGCATAACTTTTATATAACTATGGGTTAACTGTGAGAAAGCCCACATACACACTCTTGGTAAATCGTTCGTCTGATGACTCAGCTAAAAAAAAACAAGCTTCTTCAACTAAATTACCCTCTTTATCCCTGGCAGTCTTGGTGGTTCTCTGGCAGATTTACAGGGGCTTAACACATCATTTCCTGTTGACCTTTTCCCTCTCTATGAGGATGAACAACCCATTCAGAACTGCAGAAGCATCCCGAATAGCCCTTTACACTCACAGCCCCTGTCATCTTGTACACAGGTTAAAAATGGCAGATTTGGTCATTGAAATGTGCCTCAATTGGAACACAGTGGCTGTACATATGCTGTATATATGATGTCAGAGCTCAGTCTGTCCACTTTACAGGGCTGTATGGGTTTCAACTGAGCCATTCTAAATGTGTGTACCAAGCGCAACAAAAAGATGCCCCCATCCCCATTGTTGCTATCTGAGTGAGTACAATGCAGTAAATCGAGAGGAGTTGATGTGTTCTGAAAGATGAGACGTTGAGGATTATAATAAATACCGCTTTGATGTCATGCAAGCAAACCAAACACCGGTGAGTACAAATGTGCATTTCACATTTCAAAATTTTAACTTAATTTATAGTATAAACATTTATGATCGCTATGAATGATGTACAGTCAATAGAATGACATGCGTCATACCCTGGGTTGTCCTGAACAGAATGAGCCATATTGTGAAGAAAGTTAGTCGCGGAACACGCACTTGAATGCCCTCATGACTCCGTTAAGTACCTTGTGAAAGCCTAACACTGTAAGATCTGTAAAATACCATAAAAAAGATCGTATTCTATAATTTAACTAGTCATGTTGGCAATAGTTGAAATTATGCCCACCTGACCCAGATTAAGATTTATAATGGAATGTTTTTGCATTGAGTAAACAACAACAGCAATTATGTTATGGTGGGGATACAGAGCTGTGTTCCCGACAAAAAAACTACAATGTGCTTGTTTCAGTTCCTCAACAGCAAAGCTAGTAGAGCAAAAAAAAAGCCCCTTATATTTTAAGGTTCTTTCTTTCCTTGAGTCATAAAAGTGCATTAAAATTACGTAGGAACTGTGCCATTTGGAGAGATGTGTAGCCACTTGGAGAAACCATAGTTTTTTTCTTATGTTGCAACTACCCCACAATTTCAAGGAATATTCTTATTATATTACTGAATGTATCCAGAGTATTTTCAGATTTTGTTATTGAAAAATGCTTCAATAAGTACAGTGTAAAATGCACATAAAATCAACAGTGTAATCTTTGGTCTAATAATTTTCCCATAATCTCCAAAGTGCATTTTCTATTTATTCTGTTAGAAACATTTACATTTGGCCTTATCCATATATGCCAATTTCCATGAGTGTAAAGTAATCCTTCAGTCAATCACAGTGGACTGACTAGGGTAAAGATGAATGTATACTGAGGTATCAAATCTGGAAGATGTGTCTACACAGATTTCTCAAAAATGTATTATTAAAAAAAAGTTATTATGATTGTAGCTTTATAAATAATATTGTTTAATATATGCCATTTAGGTGACACTTTTATCCAAAATGACTTTATGAATACATTTTCTGTATGAGTGGCCCCAGCGGGAATCGAACACACAATCCTGAAGTTGCAAGCGCCATGCTCTACCAATTAAGACACAGAGGAACACATCTAAACTTTAGAAGCTTTCAGTTGAGGGCAAAAGTTGAGAGTAGTAGATGAGAAAAAAATATTTTGAGCATAATGAAGGATACTATGGCACTGATGCAATAGGAAAGGAAGCCCATTGGGTTAATACATCTGGGTTGTGTTCAGTAGGGCACACTGTCACACAACACTTTGCATTAAAAACAAACAAAAAAAACAGTGTTCTTATTGGAGAAGTTCAGGCACCTCCCCATTTTACTCTGTTTCATAACATTTTGTCCCTAATGACTGCATTGCAGATTTCAGCAGACAGATGTTTATATGGGAGAGTTCGAACCGTAGGTTATATGAGTTCAGTATTGTGAAGATATGCAGGGTCATGACTTCAAGTCAGAGGAATGCACCATTCTATTGGGTCCTCAGGGTCTAGCGCTGGCTTTGACAACGTCACGACTGGCCTTAACCCAGTTTCATTCATGACTTGGGGTCAGGCTGTAAAAACCATTTGACTGGAACTTGAACACAATAATCTGACAGACAAAAACACTGAGACCTGGTAGGGCCTCTGTTTTCAATGCATGGTCCTCTTGCTACCAAGAAAAACCTGTTTGTCCAACCGGAGGCAGACAAACAGAGACAAACAGACAGGCCCCGTTTCCCAGCCTTCTGTCCATCACTCACAGAGGGGAGAGAGAGAGAGAAAAAGAGACACTGGGAGAGAAAGAGCAAGAGAGAGAGAGAGTGAGCGACTAAAAGAGGGAGCGAGAGAAAGATCGAGACTGGGAGGGAGAAAACAACAGAGATAGACATTCGAAAGAAAGGAGATTTAGGTTGAGAGGAACAGGAAACTCATGGTGGAAAGGTTGTTGAGTCAGATGCAGATGACGCTCCACACATGGCCCATACTGTCTGAGTCACAGGTCACATGCACATGACGGGTGTAATGTTACACAAAGGTTTGTGCAACACCTGTGGCCAGGCAGTCACATTCATGCCACTCTCGGGAGCATAAGCAGAGGCTACCAAAGAGGTAGCAGAGACATGCACCTATATGGCCGATGTAGCTAGCCTAACTATCCTATCCACATCCTCACGAATTGTAATAAAATTGTAATCAATGCTTTTCATTTGCAATCACGACGGAAGAAAAACCGAAGGACGGACAATTTCTTGATTTCATTGATAACCACATTCAGGCAAGTCCAGGGGAAGAAACAAAACAACATTCCTGAATCCTGGTATTCCGAAAGGAAACAAATTATATTGGTGAATAAGAGCTCTGTTGGACTGGTCTGGTCACCTACTTCCACTGTGTATGTAGGGTGAAGTTGCCCCAATACGCAGATCTTGGGTCAATTAGCGTTTTCCCCAGATTTGGATTGGGGAGGGGAAGCTGATCTTAAAATGTAGGGTAAACTTCACCCCGGAGCGTATCCCACAGTCAGGTCTATAGAATTCATAGGGCTTTGGCTGCCAATACTGTGCCATTGTGCTAAGTCTGGCCTCGATAGTTAAACATTACGACACAGTACTACATTCAACACCGCTCCAATCAGTCAATGGTGGTGCAGAAATCTTCATGAGACCACTTGTCTGTGTTGGAGTTCGAGTAGTCTCCTGTTTTTCTTCAATCTTCCACTCTCCGATAATTTATATCGCCGGCTTGCATAGCGATATCCAGTCGGAACGCATTATCTTTATAAGGACACACCAGCTAACTTGTTACACACTTGTTTATTCTCAGGTGTTTGAAAAAGAGTGAATCCCCTAAAAGTTGGAATCAATATTTCCCAGTTTGGGCAGAGAATGACACGCCTTGATGACAAAGAGTCTTTAGTCAAGATGGTACCATTTTGCTGTCTCTCTCTCGCCTCCCCCTCTCTCTCCCTTGTTTTTTCTCTCTGCTCTTTTCACTGTTGCATAAATCACATGTCAGTTTAACTGTAATATCACACAGCAGCCAGCAGGGCTCCGGCAATGCATGCATTAGGTCAGACAGCAATTTGCACAGATCACATGCATCGGGGAATGGTTGTTTAATGTAAACAGTTGGTATTCAAGGCACAGCAAGCCATAATGTGTTTCTGCCACGCAACCAGGAGAGTTGCTGAAAGTGTAATCTGACAAATTAATTGTTTATCACTTCACCCCCATCTCCTGGGATGAGGTGGGAGGGGAGGAGGGAGAGGGAGTATGGATGGAGGTAGGTAGACTTTTACAAGGGGAATACAAAAGCACATGACACCTCATGCATGGCTGTGTCATCGGAAAAGAGGACAAAAAAGCCTTGACACCTGACTTGTCTGTGAAACAGTCAACACACACACCTTATGGCAACAACTCCAGACCTAGCCTCCCCTTGATGGAATGCCATGTCAGATAGGGCTGTGACGATACCAGTGCTGCAATATTTTTTCCATGGCAAAAAAGAAAACACGAAGCAGACCTAACTCTTTGGTCCTTCAAAACCAGGAAAATAAATAACTGACTCTGGATGAGAACATAATGAAGTGTGTTTCCGACATTAGGGGCTGTTTTCCTAAAGAAGTTAAATACACTTCGTGTTTTGTTTCCTTGTCGCGATACTGATATCGTCCCGGCCCTAATGTCAGAACAAAGAAAAAATGAGCAAATCACCAACTTTACTGAATTACTACAATTACCTAGGTATATTATAGTGTTACCCACAGATGACCTATTTCCATCAGAACTGTCATCATGATGCACCATACAGACTGTAAACACAAATCATCAACTAATTGGGGCATGTGTTATTTGAAAATTGCAACAGCAGGTACCAAGGGATATCCCACTGATTGTCCTCATAAACTCACGACGAACATACATTGAACAGATGATGAAGGTCACTGCCAAAGGTAATGGGATGCTTCCAGGTGCGATTCCCCCATCTCCCTCACACAACAACCCCCCCAATACACTATGACCACCCTTATCCATCTTTACAAGAAAGGGTCTATATTTGGCAGAATCATTTGAGAGACTTCAGATGATCTATGCTATATGTGAGGCAGAAGGCTAGAGCGCTTTGCTCCTATACTGCTCGCTGCCTACAAACCCCTTTTTGTCTGACTGGAATAGTACAGGACAAAGAAAGGGGTGATGTTATGCTTCTGATTGGCTACCATGTTTAAATGCCACCTTGTGGCGGTATCAGTGCACTTGCAGCCTTTCACTCGAGCAAGAGAAGCTTCGCTTTGCTGAGACTTGGGGAGAGAAAAATATTCACACACTCTTTGCTCCTCTCCAAGCGATGGACATATGCCACATAGAGGATGCCAGTACTGCTCTGGGACACAGTAGGGATTGTCTTACAGGTTTGAGGGTTGTTGCTGCTGTGCGTAGTGAGTCAGTACACAGTGGAACAAAGACAAGAGAAAGGGTGCATGAGAGTGACTGCTGTAGCCTACAGTGTGAAGAAGAGCTGATTGGAAGCAAGCATCAAACTATTTTCAGATGTGATAAGAGTCAAATTTAGACAAACAAGATAGGGTTTGAGGCTGTGGGAACCAGGTGAATAGTCATGATAGCAGGGTTGGTTTTAGTCTGCAAAGGAGACCTACTCTTTTGAACTGGATTTTCCTGCAAATGACTATAGGTTAGTTTTGAGACTATTTTTCCAGTTGATAGTGATGTATCCTAAATAGGTAGACAAAGGTAGAAATATGCAATATACTCCTTTGTATATTTGGGTATTATTCTACACACTTTCTAATATTTTAATGAGCTCCACCACTAAAAAAGTACAGCACAGCAGAGCTCAGTAGAGTAGAGTACAGCACAGTAGGGTTCAGTACAGGAAGGTCAAGTAAAGTATAGTTCATTACAGTACATTATAGTATACTCAACTCTACTGTACTCCACTCTATTCTACACTACTGTACTGAACTATATTCTACTTTTCTTTATGGTACAGTACTGAACTATACTTTTCTTTCATGTGCTGTACTGCGCTCTACTCTACTGTACTTTATTGTCCATACTTGTGAAACATAGACGTTAGATGTTGACATAGATGTTTGGGCCAAATGAAGCCCGGTCCAGACGTTCCTTGGATGTTGGAATCAAGGCCAGGGCGGACTGACCAAAGAGCTGGGAGAGGTGGCATTAATTAGAGAGAGGGGCTGTCTAGACTGTTCACACTCTTGCTTTGACCATCAGATGATAGAAAGAGAAAGAAAATGGTTGAACATGACAGTACTATGCCAGTGGAAAGTAGATGGCCCAACTTTGGCTTGTGACTTCCCATTGTAGCTAGCAATTTTTCGGGAAATTTTGTTACCGATTTTAATCACTTACTAATTAATAAACAAAGTCGATATTAGTAAAAACACTAGAACTGATTGATAGGTCTACCTTTACTTCTGTGCACTTTCATTATCCTCCCTCCTCACGAGGGAGATAAATGAGACAATATCTTCAAGATATGTTTTGATGTATTTCTAATATCTTTTAAAATTTGTGGTATTTTTTTTACAAGACTCCTTTTCCTTCTGTCTGACAAGAATTCAAAACCGTTTCTTATTTGTATTTTTTGGGATGGAAAACAGTTGAAAAATGTATATTTGCCTTAATTTCACAAAAATACAGACTCAGCTTTCATTTGACACCCAATTTGTCATGCGCCTCTGTGAACTTTACATGTTGGTGCTCATGGGTCCTTTTACATGGAAATGGCCCTATAGGCATATTGTCTGGAGACACACTCTTTACTCATAAATGTAGCATGATAAATTACACGTACAAAAAAACATGATAAACATGTTTAGTTGATAGGCCTATAATAAAATGACGTATGACAGATTGTGTGTACATGAAAAACATGACTTTGCAACATAAGAAAATGTATCAACATCACTTACCTGTGCAAAATAAAGATTGAGCAGACACAGAGTGAAAAATTGGAGGCATACTGGAAAACAGTACAACAGCCAGTAAGGCAAAGGCTGCAACTGGTTTGCTTGGACAACGTTCTTGAAGTAGAATGAAAATAATGTAGTCCTTAGCGCTGACCACAGCAAACAGAGAAAAAGAAAGACACTCTGGTAGCTGAAGCGCTTGTGTTCATAACGCAAAATGAGCCAAAGTTGCAAGTAAACAAACACAAAGAGTAGCGAATATAGGATGGTATAAACAATGGTGAGTCCGAGCTCCACAGACGGAGGAACCGCAGCTCGAATCGGTTCATCACTTGAGTCCGTTACAGACGTGAAAACACTTAAGCTGACCTGGTTTTCTTTCAACAACATAGCGAACGGATAAGTGTAACAACAACGACTTAAATAAGCATATCTAATGTTTTATTCTAATATAGTAGAATATCCAGTTTTTGATGTATTTTCCACGAATTTGGTATAATTATTTTTTTTGATGTCCACTCAAAAACAAATGCACGAGCTTGATTACACTAACTAACTAACCACCTACCGACATAAATCCGAGGGTTAACGACAGAACGGATGACTTAACAGCTATAGGTATAAAACAGATAAACAAGAAAACCCTCCAGCAAAGCAGCTCATCTGTGCAAAAAAACAACTCAGGAAAAAAAGGGGACGTGAAGTAAGGGAGAGAGATCAGCTGAGTGAAGCTGCAGTTTTAGAGCCCGCCTACTGACCAATAAGCTGCAGCCTTGAACTAGCTCTCTTCCAACGCCATCTTGGCTCCCTTTCCATCACACATTGTGTTGAAATCACTGAAATGCCTCGCTTTAGAACCACAATGGTGTCCTTTTCAGTCCATGTCGCCTTGTATAGAGTTTTCTCTCCACCCACTATTTCAACATTGGGTAGTATGGTACCCAACCCTCCAGAATCCTTCTTTGTGATTGGCTTGCAATGATGTCAGCTCTGAAGGCGCAGGCCCCTTAATTTTCGATTGGCTGTCAACTGCTTTTAAAAATCCATCACTCTGATTGGCTAGTTAGGTGGGACACAGGAAGATGAAACAGCAAAAATGTTCTAGCATCCCTCTTTCATTTGGGTAGTTTAGCTACATAATTGAAGTGAAAAAAAACTGCTCGTTTACCAGGTCGTGTAAGTTGTCTAAAAGCTAGTTATATAAAATGCTTCTGCAATGTATTAAGAGTGCCCATATCATGGTCATGGAATTTAAAATGGCCTTTGTCTGGCTACTTTAGCTAGGTAACGTTAGCTGACTAACGTAGCCAACGCGTTATGCCATAACAGACTTTTGCCCAGCTTGCATCGGCGAATGTAACTTAGTCCATTCTTTTCTACTAGATTTTGTCGGTTCAATTGAACTGTTAGGTTCGATCCTTCATCGACCATGGCATGGTTCATGTGTGTCGTCATACTTTTGCTCTGCTCAAAAAGTGAGCAATGCACCACTGGAAATGCCTCAAAACTCATTGAACACACAGCTGCCCATTTTTTCGAGAAAATGCAATCAGGAAAGATGTATTTTATATACTTTGGAAAACAAGGTAAGTGACATTAACAGGTGAGGAAAAATATGAGCCCCCCAAGATGCCCTGTAGACTTGCTGGTGGACATATTGCACCGAATACTCGTAACAATTGCAGTTCACGACCCTTGCTCAGGTAGGGACATTAATCTCCCCAACGTGTCTGGAAGTCCCGGGTTCAAGACTTGCAAGGGGTGTTGCACTAGCACCATTTGCTAAATTGGTGTCAGGAGTTGGATGGAACCCTTGAGGCCCTCGATAGTGCAACACAATTGCACTTGCTTGTCTCAAACCAGGGTCTCTCAGCCTGCAGGCAAA
Organism: Oncorhynchus keta; assembly: GCF_023373465.1. Lineage (NCBI taxonomy): Eukaryota > Metazoa > Chordata > Actinopteri > Salmoniformes > Salmonidae > Oncorhynchus > Oncorhynchus keta. Next base: position 247,932 of record NW_026288583.1, read on the forward strand.
CCTGCTAGCCACTGCTCTAATAGGCTTAACTCGCTCTGAGATTGTAATGAGCCTACCTAGGTATGGGTTAATAAAATACTGTGGTCCTTCTGTAGCACAGTTGGTAGAGCATGGCGCTTGTAACGCCAAGGTAGTGGGTTCGATTCCCGGGACCACCCATACGTAGAATGTATGCACACATGACTGTAAGTCGCTTTGGATAAAAGCGTCTGCTAAATGGCATATATATTGTAATGACCCTAGTTAATAATTGCCATACCACCTTCCCCATGGGGATACCTGAAAAAAAAAAATACATATATATATATAACTGGGATTGTGACTATTGGTTAGGGCATTTGTCATTGGGTTCACTGCTTGTTTACTTTGTGCTATTTCCTTGTTTCATTACAGTATGTTTTCCTTTTTGAAGTGCAGTTGAATAATGTATTTCACACAATTGTTTACTATTAACGTTGGTGCCTTCTAACCCCACAGACTAATTCAATTTATTTTTCTTTTTGATTACAAGTCAATCCAACCTTAGGTCTCTTCATTGAACAGCTGGAGAAGTCTGCAGATGTTCTAGAAGATTACGGTATTTCAGTTGCTAAGGTAACCACATCTTTATCCCTTGATTTACTCCAAGCACCACTGGCTTTTGCTGAGTTAATGTTACACAAGGAGAAATTAGATATTGATGGGAACCTTGGGAGGTTGTAGTGGTATTTAGATATATTTTCATATCTGTCTTATAAAGTTTTATTTTGACATCACTGGAGTACTGGATTGTTTGAGAACACAGCATGTTGTTGATTCTACTTGCAAATTGGAGCAACTTTTGTTCATTCCACAAGTAAGACAAATCCTCACTGGCTTATTGTTACGATAAGAAATAGTATGGGTTTTTGAAAGGACTATTGTTGTCGGCTGTAGTATGCATTGCTGGCTGCCAAAGGCCTCCTGTTAGAGAGACCCGGACTTCAGGTATTCTCTTTGACCACTTTTTGATCAACTTTGCACTACAAGTTCACTTATGTGAAGAGCAAAGTAAACAAACATCTGTTTAGAATGAATTGTTTTCATTGTCTATGCATGTTTGCAGGTAAATTGTACTAATGAACACATAGCAAAGTACTGCACTGGAGAGAAGCTGATGAAAAAAGTTTATTTGTTCAGGTGTGTATTGTATATCCATTGTGGATCTTAAGCAGCTTGATTAAATATTGTGCTAACAGTACATGCATATTACACCTAATACAATGTCATTTTAGAATGCATCTTATGGTTTAAGATGTACAGATGTTTCTCACAAATGAACACAACTATTATATTATTTGTTGTCTTGCAGGGGTGGCAATGTCCTGAAGAGTTTCGACACAGACACAGTCTTCGACGTGAACGCCATAGTGTCTCACGTTCTCTTGTGAGTATAAAGAGTTTGTTAACATTTCCCCTAAACACTGATACAGGGTTAGATATTGTATAACCTCTGTAGTGGTTGAAGGGGCAATCAGCAGTTGCTTGCTACATCCATTTTTGGACATTTGTAAACATTTATGATACAGTACGTACCCATTTGATTCTTATATTCTTGAAGAATATGACTTATAAATGCCTCATGAGCTTAGTTTTTAACTGTTGTATCCATACAAATCAAAATAAGCTTCTATTCCAATGTTTGTAAATCAAATAAAAAAATGCTGTATAGCTTCAAAATATGGTTAAAACAATAATTGTCCTTTCATGACTGAATTTCAGTGACTACATTTCTCCAGACCCATCTCTCAGCTTTTTACTGAAACAGTGACGGGGATAACGCTTTGTTTCAACTGCAGGTTGGCCCTTTAAGGGTAGGGTAATCTGATCCTAGATCTGTGGTTAGGGGCGACTTCTACCTTGAGCTGGGAGCGCAGTAGCTCACCTAGGGGTCAATCGATGTACAACTCTCACCTTTGGAACTCTTGCAACTCAGTCAGTCGGTGCCTGCCGAGTCAGTGTCTTTGTAGATGGTGTCTCCAATTAACAAATAATGGAGACAACTGATGGGTTATTTAAGCTAATCCATACTTTGAGCTAGGCTTTAGGCAGCTCCTCGCTTCAGCAGAAGCACTGTAGCCTCACTGCTAGGAAGAGGCTTTGACAGACCTATGACAGACCCGGGGCGGCAGGTAAACTAGTGGTTAGAGCGTTGGGCCAGTAACCAAAAGGTTGTTAGATGGAATCCCTGAGCTGACGGTAAAAATCTTGTAGTTCTGCCCCTGAACAAGGCAGTAAACCCAAAGTTAAATAAATAAAATTAGTGTATCAACAAATGACCGGTCACTTTAAAGGGTGACTGCACTTCTGTATTTGGCCTCGTTTTAGATTTGGTTCATTAACCAAAGGCAACCCAAATTTACCAAACACATTATGATTGGGTCATCTGAATTGATGTTTACTTGTGTGCTGACAGCTGTGGGCAGGTTTGAAACTAACCCAACCTTCATTTACGTTGTGATGCAGTCACAACCACAATTCTCACAACTGTTTTGGACGAGACTGACTTTATGACCAATATTATCCTATTTACACTTTAGTCAATTTTGACAGTATAATAAATGCTTCTAGGCTGTTTATAAAAATATATATATATATATTATAAGTTGGTTTTTAGGGCCAGTTGCTCTTTAATTGAACATGTATGACATAGAGTACACTAACAAATGACATACCATTTTTCATTTGTGTGTACATAATGAATAGATCCTCCCACACACTTTGCTTGCAGAGTCTCTATTATTGATTGTGCTATTTTGTGACACACAGTCAATAAATAATACCCATTGAAAGCACTGTATGAAGGGACTTTTTAAATTAATTTGAACTATTGTAGGGTTGAGTAAATCTTGGTTACTGTTGCACAATGGAACATGAACATGTACGAATGCATTTCACTCATTTGTCTACCGTAACCTGCTAGGCGAGGGAATTTATTTATTGAATGGCCATATATGTAATGTAATGGTATGTATGTGACCTGTCCCTCCCTCAGCACTGTGCTTTTTGACGAGGTGAGGTACGTCCATACAATTGCTGAGCTACAGTCAGTGGAGAGGGCAGCTAAAGGCAAGGCTGATATTGTGCTAGGCCATGTCCAGGTCTTGGGCTTACCAGGTAAGGTCCAGTCTCCCACACTACCTTAAAAGGTTAATAATAAGGAAGGAAACCACAAAAGGTGCATCTCAATTAGTCTCAGGTTTCCTCATCTCAGAGGGCATATTGCTTTCACCCAGCCTGGGTTTTTAGATTTAAGAGAAATCCATTTGACTATTGACTTGTTGCCAAGGATGAATGTAGTTTTCATATCATACATTTCTTTATATCCAAAGCTATAGAAAATGATTTCGCTATTCAACCCCTTGGTTCCATTTTCGTACAGCCTAACACTTTGTACCAACTTCTCTGAGTTTTGTCATTCGGTGTAACCTTCACGTCCCTGTCATTCTATCCAGAGCACCGAGCGTTGATGGAGACAGCATTTGTGTACGGAGTCAAGTACCAGTTTGTGCTGACCACAGGAGGCCCAGTGCTGACGAACATGGGGTCAGTGTTCTTCCATCCATAGTCCCCTCGGGAACCCCAGGGAGAGGCCACCTCTCCCCAGTCACAAGATAATGCTGGGTTGTGTTCAGTAGGGAACAGTGTGGCAAAACAATTTAAAGGAAAATAGGTTTGTGCAGTAGACCGTGTATTATTTGGAAAAGTGTTTTTATGAATGGGAATATTTTTAAGTGAAACACCTGAACTTTTTCATTATGACGCTCACCGGTAATTCCCAGTCACATGGTGTTTGTTTACAAGCACACAATGACAAGAGACCCGAGTCACTTACTGTCCGTTTATACTATACAAGCGTCACTCCTCCTAATGTGGGTGCTAGGTAGTTCTACTTAAACTCAGAAAAAAAAGAAATGTCCTCTCACTGCCTCACTGTCAACTGCGTTTATTTTCAGCAAACTGCACATGTAAGTATTTGTATGAACATCACAAGATTCAACAACTGAGACAAACTGAACAAGTAACATAGACATGTGACTAACAGAAATGGAATAATATGTCCTTGAACAAAGGGGGGGGTCAAAATAAAAAATAAGTCAGTTTCTGGTGTGGCCACAAGCTGCATTAAGTACTGCAGTGCATCTCCTCCTCATGGACTGCACCAGATTTGCCAGTTCTTGCTGTGAGGTGTTACCCCACTCTTCCACCAAGGCACCTGCAATTTCCCGGATGCTTCTGGGGGGAATGTCCCTAGCCCTCACCCTCTGATCCAACAGGTCCCAGACGTGCTCAATAGGATTGAGATCTAGACTCTTCACTGGCCATGGCAGAACACTGACATTCCTGTCTTGCAGGAAATCACACACAGAACAAGCAGTATGCCTGGTGGCATTGTCATGCTGGAGGGTCATGTCAGGATGAGCCTGCAGGAAGGGTACCACATGAGGGAGGAGGATGTCTTCCCTGTAACGCACAGCATTGAGATTGCCAGCAATGACAACAAGCTCAGTCCGAAGATGCCATGACACACCGCCCCAGACCATGACGGACCCTCCACCTCCAAATCGATCCCGCTCCAGACTACAGGCCTCGGTGTAACGCTCATTCCTTTGACGATAAACGCAAATCCGAACATCACCCCTGGTGAGAAAAAAACACTACTTGTCAGTGGAGAGCACTTTTTGCCAGTCTTGTCTGGTCCAGCGACGGTGGGTTTGTGCCCATAGGTGACGTTGTTGCCGGTGATGTCTGGCCTGCCTCACAGCAGGCCTTACAAGCCCTCTGTCCATAATCGGGTGAGAGGCTGGGCTATCTGAGCACTGATGGAGGGATTGTACATTCCTGGTGTAACTCTGGCAGTTGTTGTTACCATCCTGTACCTGCCCCGCAGGTGTGAAGTTTGAATGTATTGATCCTGTGTAGGTGTTACACGTGGTCTGCCACTGTGAGGACGATCAGCTGTAGCGCTGTCTTCGATGTCTTACAGTACAGACATGGCAATTTATTGCCCTGGCCACATCTGCAGTCCTCATGCCTCCTTGCAGCATGCCCAAGGCACATTCACGCAGATGAGCAGGGACCCTGGGCATCTTTCTTTTGGTGTTTTTCATAGTCAGTAGAAAGGCCTCTTTAGTGTCATAAGTTTTCATAACTGTGACCTTAATTGCCTACCTACCGTCTGTAAGCTGTTAGTGTCTTAATGACCGTTCCAGAGGTGCAATTTCATTAATTGTTTATGGTTCATTGAACAAGCATGGGAAACTGTTTAAACCATTTACAATGAACATCTGTGAAGTTACTTGGATTTTTACAAATTATCTTTGAATGACAGGGTCCTGAAAAAGGTATATTTATTTTTTGCTGAGTTTATTTACTGGATTAGCTGACAATGCTGTTGAGGTTGGAAGCTATGGTGCGCTTTGATTGGTCACTCGCGTCACATCGGAGGATTTGAATAAACTTTAATCCTGCCCTGTTCAGCTCCCTCGCCTATGCTCGAATTGCTAATCGGTCTCCCAGCTCAGTCTGCTTCTCTCGCTTTCCTTCCATTGAAAATGAATGGATCCAATGTTTCACCATGCTATGCTGCTTCCTAGTGTAAACGCGGAGTCACGGTTGTGCGCCAGGTGATCTACAGTGGTTCATCCGTTAAAAGTTGCAGTGTACTGTGGCGCAGGGTGCTGCAGAATTCTATGGCACGTTATTTAAGCGTGAACCACTGGTACCGTTAATGCGAGTTAGTGCTAGTTTGACAACCAGAGGGCATCTTTGAGAAGCATTTGATAGCCTTCAATAGTGGCTGTACTAGAGAATTTAACATTTTTTTAAGCACATAGTATTTGGGACTGATTTTAAGAAATTGTAATATTATGGTGTTTCTATTCTATGAAAAAAACTCTTCCTTTCCGTTTCTGAAAATATGGCGCTGTACAGTGTGACGGTCGGGAGTACAGTACTGGGCTATTTAGCTAAAGAATCCCCATACTGGGCACGTGGGAGACCGGGGTTCAATTCCCAGACGGGGAGGAAGGAGTAGGCTGTCCTTGTAAGTAAGAATTTGTTCTTACTAGACTTCTTACTAGAGCTGACAAGGTACAAATCTGTCGTTCTGCCCCTGAACAGGCAGTTAACCCACTATTCCTAGGCTGTCATTGAAAATAAGAATTTGTTCTTAACTGACTTGCCTAGTTAAATAAAGGTTACACTAGGAGCACAACATTTTTATTGTATAATTGTAGTCTAATCAATACCCAAACAGAGATTCAGTGAAAAATTGAATTGATCTACGTTGTATTAGTTTGAACGTGCAGACTGGCACTAAGAACAGAACAGGGGGAATGTTTAGTCAGCACAATTATTAGTGCAATGCCCCTCAAAGTGTTGCACGGAACTCAAACCAACTGTGCACATGTGCCATTGCATAACTGTATTTTGTCCCCCCACAACAAACATGTTAAAATATCAAAACAAACTCTGAACCAATTATATTAATTTGGGGACAGGTCGAAAAGCATTAAACATTTATGGCAAGCTAGCTAGCTTGCACTTGCTAGCTAAATTGTCCTATTTAGCTAGCTTCTGTTGCTAGCTAATTTGTCCTGGGATATAAACATTGAGTTGTTATTTTACCTGAAATGCACAAGGTCCTCTACTCCTCCAATTAATCCACACATAAAACGGTCAACCGAACTGTTTCTAGTCATCTCTTCTCCTTCCAGGCCTTTTCTTCTCTTGACTTTATATCGCGATTGGAAACTTTCAATAATTGAATAATATAGATTTCAAAATGTATTTTGCGACTGGAGTGGTGTAATCAACCTGTTACTCTGTGCTACCCAGGGTGGGGGTCCACCCCTCCCTCCTCCTCCCTTCCCTGTGGGCTAGGTCGGTCTTCTGTGCGCAGCTCTGCTGCTCGTCCCCTCGAACCTTGCGCGCGTTCAGTGGATACAGCTGGAGAACTGCAAGGCAATCCCATTGTGCCCCACTCGGGATCCATGACCAATATATATTGTCCTGCTAATAACAGGGTTATTAAGATATCTGTGAGAATATCCAATGGGCTTTTATAATAATCGCTTTGTTTAAAAAAATTACTATTTTTGAGTTTTCATTTTCAAATAACTTAAATTGAGCGAGGATTAAGTTAAGGCCGGCACGGTTATGTACAGGTTGCACGGTATGCAGTGTCTTAGACCATTGCGCCACTCAGACACTGTACAATATGACTGGTCGGGAGTGGGTTTAAGTGTAAAATAACCTTAGTAACAACAGTTTTAGTACCGGTAAGTAATTCTGAAATCGTGCACAATTATCAGTTTTTCTATTTAGGTTTGTCGCCCATTCATTGTCAGACACAGTATGAGCACTGATGATACTTTTCGGTCCAACTCCCCCTTGCGCTGGTCTGGAGCAATGAAGTGGTGACGCAGGGTAAAGTACTAAACCACAAATTACCTCTATAATTCCCGCAGAATAATTGCAAAACGTTTAGTGGAGCAACCATTGTATATAGTTGCAGTCTGTTTGCCAACTAGATATCTTGTAACTACAAGGGTTAACTGTCTGAAATCTGCTAAATGCTCTGCTGTTGTGCATTTGGTTTGCTGACTTAGTAGTTACATTATTTAACTGGTTAGCTTCTTTCAAAATCAAGCTTTGATTAGTAACAGCGGAGAACCCCCTCATGGGTCAAGAGCCTTGCTGTCTATTTATTTTTATGAGTAGAGTTTTTTTAGTTACTTGTATGACTTGATGAGCTGGGATGTCTAACCTGCAAATACACTGTTCAAAAAAATAAATGGAACACTAAGATAACATCCTAGATCTGAATGAATGAAATATTCTTATGAAGTACTTTTTTCTTTACATAGTTGAATGTGCTGACAGCAAAATCGCACTACAGGCTGATCCAACTTTGACGTAAAGACCTTAAAACAAATCAAAATGAGGCTCAGTAGTGTGTGTGTGGCCTCCACGTGCCTGTATGACCTCCCTACAACGCCTGGGTATGCTCCTGATGAGGTGGCGGATGGTCTCCTGAGGGATCTCCTCCCAGACCTGGACTAAATAAACCGCCAACTCCTGGACAGTCTGTGGTGCAAAGTGGCGTTGGTGGATGGAGCGAGACATGATGTCCCAGATGTGCTCAATTGGATTCAGGTCTGGGGAACGGGTGGGCCAGTCCATAGCATCAATGCCTTCCTCTTGCAGGAACTGCTGACACACTCCAGCCACATGAGGTCTAGCATTGTCTTGCATTAGGAAGAACCCAGGGCCAACCGCACCAGCATATGGTTCACAAGGGGTCTGAGGATCTCATCTCTATACCTAATGGCAGTCAGGCTACCTCTGGCGAGCACATGGATGGCTGTGCGGCCCCCCAAAGAAAAGCCACCCCACACCATGACTGACCCACCGCCAAACCGGTCATGCTGGAGGATGTTGCAGGCAGCAGAACGTTCTCCACGGCGTCTCCAGATTCTGTCACATGTGCTCAGTGTGAACCTGCTTTCGTCTGTGAAGAGCACAGGGCGCCAGTGGCGAATTTGCCAATCTTGGTGTTCTCTGACAAATGAAAAACGTCCTGCACTGTGTTTGGCTTTAAGCACAACCCCCCCCACCCACTCTCATGGAGTCCGTTTCTGACCATTTGAGCAGACTCATGCACATGTGTGTCCTGCTGGAGGTCATTTTGCAGGGCTCTGGCAGCGCTCCTCCTTGCACAAAGGCGGAGGTAGCGGTCCTGCTGCTGGGTTGTTGCCCTCCTACGGCCTCCTCCACGTCTCCTGATGTACTGGCCTGTCTCCTGGTAGCGCCTCCATGCTCTGGACACTACGCTGACAGACACAGCAAACCTTCTTGCCACAGCTCGCATTGATGTGCCATCCTGGATGAGCTGCACTACCTGAGCCACTTGTGTGGGTTGTAGACTTCGTCTCATGCTACCACTAGAGTGAAAGCACCGCCAGCAAAAGTGACCAAAACATCAGCCAGGAAGCGTAGGAACTGAGAAGTGGTCTGTGGTCCCCACCTGCAGAACCACTCCTTTATTGTGGGTGTCTTGCTAATTGCCTATAATTTCCACCTGTTGTCTATTCCATTTGCACAACGTCATATGAAATGTATTGTCAATCAGTGTTGCTTCCTAAGTGGACAGTTTGATTTCACAGAAGTGTGATTGACTTGGAGGTACATTGTTGTTTAAGTGTTCCCTTTATTTTTTTGAGCAGTGTAGTTTCAGACTGAATAAGATGCTCGCAATGCGCTCAGTAGCATTTAGCTATGGAAATATACGTATACTTGTTAGCATTGCTAACCTTCAGATTACAGAGCCTCAGTGGGGTTTGAAAATAGTGCCCCTTGTGTTCAGTGTCTGTATTACCAAATATCCTGGGATGGAACAAGGTCGGTATGAATCTAGATACCACCCAGGTCTAACGAAAAAGAGAAATATTGGCCAAATACAGGATGTACATCCCCTTTCACTCTAATTTCAAACAGTTTTCTCTCTACTGAACATGACCGTGATGATACGGTGTATAAAATAATATGCTATTGAAATATCATTCCCTCTTCTGTATGAAATGTGAAAGTCAGACGTCTAGTCCTGGATAGATGCCTGTTTGGTATGCATGGAATGTATGACCAAATGGGTCTACACCATGACAAGGTAACTAGAATCCTCTTTCTATAGATCTATTGCTTAGACTTTTGCTCCCAAATGACCCCTAGACATTTTGTGTATATCTGAATGTTTGGATACCTGAGACTTTTATAGCCTAAATATACTTATTCCAATATTGCTTACACTTACCTTTCTTTCAGATCACACAAAAGGGCACAATTTACAATTCGGCATATTACGACTATTGGTGTCATCTTCCTCTTGTGCTACATTGCAGGGTGGAGGATATTTCATCTCTGACAGCAGGTCTGTGGTTCCTGCACTGTAAGGGTGCATCCCAATCCCAGCACTCAGACCCCTGTCCACACACGGCCCTAAGGAGAGCCCTCACCACCCTCCACATCTACACCTTCCTCCAGCTGATGGAAGCCCCACTGGTGGTGAGAAGCCAGGTTGTCCAGTCTCAAATCAGTCTCTACTCCCTTGCTGGTGGTTGATTTCAGACAGAGTGAATACTGGAGCCACCCTCCTTCTGGCAGTCCCTGCCACAGTGTCTGCGTCCATTGTCAACAATATATTCACTTCAAAGACAACTTCAAAATTCAAAACAAGCAAATAAAACAGCCTTCTTGCTAAGACAACAGTTTGATTAGCGATTCTTAGGCTACAGGCAGAATACATATATCCCTTGTTGGTGGATCTCTCGTGATTTTGCTCCATCTTTTTGTTATTGTTCATGTCTGGGATTAAAAAAGTTTATACAATTTCTCTCCCTCCCTATCAGAGTGAGGCCTCAGTGGAGCCCTCAGAGGTGAACATGGTCCACAGCCACCTCCAGGTGCCCCTGCTCTTCCTCTTCTCTCAGCCCCACACGGTGGCCCTTGACCGGGTCACTGCCCAAACTCTAGCCTGGAGGCTGAGAGGCCAGGTGGGCCTGGTGCTCATCCACAGGTCAGTACCAGTGGAGGGCCATGACAATACTGGCTCATCCTACCTTTTGTTGGGATGTGTTAATTTGTTATGAAATGGAAGAAAACAGTCTGAAATTGAGTTAAACGGGTTGGTAGTAGGGGTACTATCTGTGTGTCTTATAAGAAATGCCTGTTTTTGTTTGTATGTTTTACGTTTTAGTAATTTAGCAGACTCGCTTATCCAGTGCGACGTCGTTCCCTTTTTAAACGGGGGATTTTGAAACGTTTTGCTTCAGTGTTACCTAATTTAACATTACCCTGGTTATAGTCATCATGGGTTGGTAGTTCCTACCTATTGCAATATGGCTTGGTCCATGATCTTTAGCCCCTATGCACTCATAAAGATCTGAAAGGATTTGTAGAGTGAGCAATATGGTAGTAGTTCTGATGAGCTTGGCACTGGACCCCCACCCTGTGTTGTGTGTACCTATTCAATCCTTTCAGATGTACTTGACATGACCATTGAATTGACATGTAATCTATTCCAACAACACAAGCAAAGAGTAAACTGACTATTCTTTCTGATCTGTGGCAGAGAGAGTCCTGATGTAAAAATCCCACTGGAATACAATGCTGCTTACAGACTACCAGGAGAGGTGAGTCCCTTTTTATTATTTAGCAAGTTACACAAATTGCTTTATAGAAAGCAATCCATTTCTCCCAACAAAATATTATTTGTGATGGCTATACCACCATGCTTAGTTACAGTGAGTGCCAAAAGGATTGGGACAGTGACACTTTTTGTTGTTTTGGCTCTGTACTCCATCCAGCATTTTGTAATTAAATGATACAATGACAATGAGGTAGAAGTGCAGACTGTCCGCTTTAATTTGAGGGGATTTTCACCATATCGGGTGAACCGTTTTAGAAATTACAGCACTTTTTATACATAGTCTACCCCATTTCATGGGACCAAATTCACTTGTGTATATTAAAATAATAAAACTTATTGTATATGGTCCCATATTCCTAGCATGCAATGACTACATCAAGGTTGTGACTCTACAAACTTGTTGGATGCACTTACTGTTTGTTTTGGTTGTGTTTCAGATTAATTTGTGCCCAGTAGAATTAATGGTAAATTGTGTTGTCATTGGATTCACTTTTGTTGTAAATAATAATAGAATATGTTTCTAAACACTGCTACATTAATGTGGATGCTACCATTACGGATAATCCTGAATGAATTGTGAATAATGAGGAGTTCGAAAGCTATGGAAGCACAAATATCATACCCCCCAAAAATGCTAATTTCCCCTGTTATTGTAATGGTGAGATAATTGTGCGTCTAATTTTCTTACCCATTGTTATTCACTATTCATTCAGGGTTCTGTAATCAAGGTAGCATCCACATTCATGTAGAAGTGTTTAGAAATGTATTCTATTCTTATTTAAAATAAGTGACTCAAATTGCACAATACATTATTTACAGGGCCCTCCACTAATTGGCACCCTTGGTAAATATAAGCAAAACGGGCTGTAAAAAAAAGTATTGTTTATCCTCTTGGTCTTTTATTCAAAATATTCACACATCTAACTTTTTTTTTAAGTAAAATCATTTAAAGAAAATTATCTGGTGGATCTTATCATAAACGAATGTGTGCCCCAATTATTGGCACCCCTTCATTTAATACTTTGTGCTACTTCCTTTTGCCAAGAACAGCTATGAGTCTTCTCTTAAATGCGTTGAGGTTAGAGAACACATGGCAAGGGATCTGAGACCATTCCTCCATACAGAATCTCTTCAGATCCGAGGTCTATGCTTGTGGAGTCTCTTAAGCTCATTCCACAGGTTTACTATGGAGTTTAGGTCAGGGGACTCAGATGGCCATGGCAAAACCTTGATTCTATCGTCAGTGAACTGTTTTTGAGGTGTGCTTTGGATCATTGTCCTGCTGGAAGATCCAACCACGGCCCAGTTTAAGCTTCCTAGCAGAGGCTGTCAGGTTTTGATTTAATATCTGCTGGTACTTGGAGTCCATGATACCATGTGTCCTAACAAGTTCAGTTTGTTTGATGACTGCAAAGGCTTTTTTTATGGCAACCCTCCCAAACAACTTGTGGTTATGTAGGTGGCATCTGATTGTAGTTTTGCAGATATTCTAACCACAAGACTCAACTAAGGTCTGCAACTCTCCAGCTGTCCAGATTTTTGGGCCACTGTCCTTGTCCTGCATATATATATATATATATATGAGAGAGAGAACTTTGCGACCGTTTGCCACATTTCAGGCTACTAACAAAGATATAAAACTATTATTTTTGTGAAGAATCAACAACAAGTTGATCATGATCACAATCATGAAGTGGAACGACATTTATTGGATATTTCAAACCTTTTTTTAACAAATCAAAAACTGAAATTGTGTGCAAAATTATATTATTCAGCCCCCTTAAGTTAATACTTTGTAGCGCCACCTTTTGCTGCGATTACAGCTGTAAGTCGCTTGGGGTATGTCTCTATCAGTTTTGCACATCGAGAGACTGAAATGTTTTCCCATTCCTCCTTGCAAAACAGCTCGAGCTCAGTGAGGTTGGATGGAGAGCATTTGTGAACAGCAGTTTTCAGTTCTTTCCACAGATTCTCGATTGGATTCAGGTCTGGACTTTGACTTGGCCATTCTAACACCTGGATATGTTTATTTTTTAACCATTCCATTGTAGATTTTGCTTTATGTTTTGGATCATTGTCTTGTTGGAAGACAAATCTCCGTCCCAGTCTCAGGTCTTTTGCAGACTCCATCAGGTTTTCTTCCAGAATGGTCCTGTATTTGGCTCCATTCATCTTCCCATCAATTTTAACCATCTTCCCTGTCCCTGCTGAAGAAAAGCAGGCCCAAACCATGATGCTGCCACCACCATGTTTGACAGTGGGGATGGTGTGTTCAGGGTGATGCGCTGTGTTGCTTTTACGCCAAACATAACGTTTTGAATTGTTGCCAAAAAGTTCAATTTTGGTTTCATCTGACCAGAGCACCTTCTTCCACATGTTTGGTGTGTCTCCCAGGTGGCTTGTGGCAAACTTTAAACAACACTTTTTATGGATATCTTTAAGAAATGGCTTTCTTCTTGCCACTCTTCCATAAAGGCCAGATTTGTGCAATATACGACTGATTGTTGTCCTATGGACAGAGTCTACCACCTCAGCTGTAGATCTCTGCAGTTCATCCAGAGTGATCATGGGCCTCTTGGCTGCATCTCTGATCAGTCTTCTCCTTGTATGAGCTGAAAGTTTAGAGGGACGGCCAGGTCTTGGTAGATTTACAGTGGTCTGATACTCCTTCCATTTCAATATTATCGCTTGCACAGTGCTCCTTGGGATGTTTAAAGCTTGGGAAATCTTTTTGTATCCAAATCCGTCTTTAAACTTCTTCATAACAGTAGCTCGGACCTGCCTGGTGTGTTCCTTGTTCTTCGTGATGCTCTCTGCGCTTTTAACGGACCTCTGAGACTATCACAGTGCAGGTGCATATATACAGAGACTTGATTACACACAGATGGATTCAATTTATCATCATTGGTCATTTAGGTCAACATTGGATCATTCAGAGATCCTCACTGAACTTCTGGAGAGAGTTTGCTGCACTGAAAGTGAAGGGGCTGAATAATTTTGCACGCCCAATTTTTCAGTTTTTGATTTGTTAAATTTTGAAATATCCAATAAATGTCGTTCCACTTCATGATTGTGTCCCACTTGTTGTTGGTTCTTCACATAAAAATACAGTTTTATATCTTTATGTTTGAAGCCTGAAATGTGGCAAAAGGTCGCAAAGTTCAAGGGGGCCGACTACTTTCGCAAGGCACTGTGTGTGTATATATATATATATATATATTTATTTATTATTATTATTTTTTCTCCCAAAAATAAATGTATTTTTCTAGAAGTACACTAAGCATTTAGAATTAAATGTGCAGTGCTCTGCGTACCTTCAAAAGCATTCAGCAACCATAATTTATTCGAGAAACACTTTCTATCATTTGTCGCAAAGAAAGTTTGACAAAAGAAAAATCCAACCATCGAATGGATAAAATGTTTATGACAAATGCTTTCGACAAATTAATCTCCCATGAACCTGCCTACTCTCCCAATACTTTTGGCGCTCACTGTATGTGGTATAAAGAAGTCCTGTTTATTACCACTGTAGTGTACAATCAAAATGGCCTCATTTTCAACAGAAGTATATTGATTGTTGTCCTTCACGGAGAAATTCTTTCCACAGCTCAAAAGTTACATACACACACACACACTTAGACACTAACAAAATGCTCTGTTTGTCAGGGTTCAGAGGTCAAGTACCTGATTCTAAACAATCTAGAGGAGGTTATCGACCTGTTCAGAGATGAGAGCACTCCGGAGGAGGAAGAGGACGATGATAATTGGGCCACTCTTGGTAAGAAGGGGTCTTATTGTAGATATATTTTTATTATTTCCTTTTCCTTGTTTCAGGTCAACATCATAAACAAATTGTACATGTGTTGTAATGCCAACAAGAAACCAGATCACAGAATTTAAATGGTGACACTAAACATTTTAAAATTTCACTTTCAGGGGGCGCTCTTTTTCATTAACCCTAAACACTTTTCATTATATTAAATTAGAAGGGGCATTGTAGAAGTGTCTAGCCCCTGCCTAGGCAGGTGTGTAGATAGAAGTGGGTTGTTTATGAGTGTGCATTAAATTAAATGTTTATAGCACTCTGCTCCCACTGTACAATTGGTTGACTGCTTCTTTGTCACTAGATGTGCTTGATGATGAGGTGGCGGAGTCTGTGTACAGAGCCAGGGGCCAGAGTCTGGACATGGATGCTGTCACAGAACTTACTGCTGACACGTTCCACAGAGCAGTGGCAGAGAGTGACTACACGGTGGTGCTGTTTTACGTGAAATGTGAGTATGTTGCTTTTATATCGTTCTGTGTGAGGTTTTAATGTGTAATCTGTTATTTTATTTATCACCTGTGGCCACAGGATGAAATGAGGCTAGAATTAAAGTGTGTGTGTGCGCGTGCACGCACATTCAACGACACTTAAAATATGATTTATTTGTATTATAAAATGGACAACTTAAACTATGGAATCTGACGTGTAAATGTGGCCAGGATATTTGTCGATGTTTAAAAATATCTATCTTGGTGGCCAACTTGATTCTTACACGTACTACTAAAGTTAAAGCATTGGATTGGTTTAAACCAGAGGTGTAAAAAATAATTTAAAGTATTACGTAAGTTGTTTTTTGTGGTTCTGTACCTTATTTTACTATTTCATATTTTTGATAACTTTTATTCCACTACATTACCAAAATAAAATATTGTACTTTTTACTCCATACATTTCCCCTGAGAACCAAAAGTACATTTCGAATGATTAGCAGGACAGTAAAAATGGTCATTCACACACTTACCTAGAGAACATTTCTGGTCAATCTTACTGCCTCCGATCTGGCAGACTCACTAAACACAAATGCTTTGTTTTGTAAATGATGTCTGAGTGTTGGCGTGTGCCCCTGGCTATCCGTACATAAAAAAAAAACTGCTGTCTGGTTTGCTTAATTATAAGGAATGTGAAAGGATTTTCTCAAGTAAATTTTAAAACCAAGTGCTTTTAGACTTTTACTCAAGTAGTATTTTACTGGGTGACTTTAGCTTAATAATGATTGGGTAGTTTTTCCACAACTGGTTTAAACATGGGTGTGAGTGTTTCCTTCCTTCCATATATTTTGCACCAGTCTTTTCTCTATTCCCTTTTTTAATTCCAAGTCACATTGAGATTGACTTTTATAATTTCAACTTTAACTCTCGAACCGAAGGCCATACAGCCATAATGCTCTCATTTGAACAATTGACCACAGCGGGGGCAATGTCCGCAACTGTACCGACACTCTGTCTACGCGTTAATAACCACCGCATGCCATAAGGTTTTGGAACGTCAGAAATTCTACATTCCTAGCACCCCAAAAATGATTTTACAAATACAAAATATACACTTACTGTGCATCGTTATAACACAAATTCCCACGAAGGTGTTGGAGAAACAAATAACTTTCTTCTGAAACTCGTCAGTCTATTCTTGTTTTGAGAAATGAAGGTTATTCCATGCGAGTAATTGCCAAGAAACTGAAGATCTGGTACAACGCTGTGTACTAGTCCCTTCACAGAACAGCGCAAACTAGCTCTAACCAGAATAGAAAGGGGAATGGGAGGCCCCGGTGCACAACTGAGCAAGGGGACAAGTACATTAGTGTCTAGTTTGAGAAACTGATGCCTCACAAGTCCTCAACTGACAACTTCATTAAATGGTACCTGCAAAACACCAGTCTCAACGTCAACAGTGAATAGGCAACTCCGGGATGCTGGCCTTCTAGGCAGAGTTGCAAAGAAAAAGCCATATCTCCGACTGGCCGATTTTAAAATAATAATTGAAAAAAATTATAAATACAAAAATAAAGATTAAGATGGACAAAAGGAACACACACTGGACGGAGGAACTCTGCCTAGATCTCTTCATTCAAAGACTCAATCAATGACACTCATACTGACAGTGGCTGCATTGTGTGATGTATTGTTGTTTCTACCTTCTTGCCCATTGTGCTGTTATCTGTGTCCAATAATGTTTACCATGTTTTGTGTTGCTACCATGCTATGTTGTCTTAGGTCTCTTTATGTAGTGTTGTCTCTCTCTTGTCATGATGTGTTTTTGTCCTATTTTTATTTTTCATCCCAGCCCCTGTCCCAGCAGAAGGCCTTTTGGTAGGCAGTCATCATAAATAAGAATTTGTTCTTAACTGACTTGCCTAGTTAAATAAACTATACAACCCAAATAGCTCCTTTAACGTTAGACTTATTCTGAAATTGATTAACTTTTTTTTTTTTTCTCATCCACACACTACCCCATAATAACAAAGTGAAATGTTAGCAAATGTATAATTTTAACATTCCTTTATTTACATAAGTATTCAGACCCTTTGCTATGAGACTTGAAATTGAGCTCTGGTGCATCCTTTATGCATTGATCATCCTTTAGATGTTTTGATAACTTGATTGGAGTCCACCTGTGGTAATGATTTGGAAAGGCACACAGCTGTTTATCTAAGGTCCCACAGTTGACCCTGCACGTCAGAGCTAAAACCAAGCCATGAGGTCGAAGGAGTTGTTGTGCACAGATCTGGGGAAAGTTTCAAAAACATTACTGTAGCTTTAAAGGTCCCCAAGAACAGTGGCCTCCATTGTTAAATGGATGAAGTTTTGAACCACCAAGAAACTTCCTAGAACTGGCTGCCTGGACAAACCGAGCAATCGGGGGAGAAGGGCCTTTGTCAGGGAGGTGACCAAGAACCCAATGGTCACTCTGACAGAGCTCCAGAGTTCCTCTGTGGAGATGGGAGAACCTTCCAGAAGGATGACCGTCTCTGCAGCACTTCACCAATCAGACCTTTATGGTAGAGTGGCCAGACGGAAGCCACTCCTCAGTAAAAGGCACCTAAGGACTCTCAGACCATGAGAAACAATTCTCTGGTCTGATGAAACCAAGATTGAACTCTTTGGTTTGAATACCAAGCTTCACGTCTGGAGGAAACCTGGCACCATCCAGGCTGTAATCTGTGCTAAAGGGTCTGAATACTTATGTAAATGTAATTTTTATTTTTTTAAATTTGCCAAAAATATTTCCGTTTGTCATTATGGGGTTTTGTGTGTAGATTGAGGAAACATTCATTTAATCAATTTTAGAATAAGGCTGTTGTGTAACAGTGGGTTTGAATACTTTCCGAATGCACTGTATGTGTAGAAATAGTTTTATGTAACTAAATAAAAAATGAGCACAACCTGTCTGAAAAGTAATACTGAATTTTTTTAAAATTTAGAAATTTAAAACTAATATAAAATCCCAAAACTATAATAACCTTGCTCAGACAGGTGTTGGCTATGCCAGCGGACCATGGCTATGTTTCTGAGCTTGTACTTCCCAGTATTGCTCTCATTCTCAAACTCGAGCTGGCCGCCAGCATAGGCTGAGGAGGGGTAGAATGTAAATAGTGATAATAACATTTGAAATAAAGTACAGGCTATAACAGGGCTACACTGAACTCGCTAAACCGTCTGGAATTATTACTCCTGCCATGTACAAATGACTGACATGGCATATGCGAATAGGACTAAAATGACCAATGTGGTGGTTTGTGCTTGTGCACATTTTTGCATAACCCGACCACCCCCAGTAAAACTAATCCCGTCCGACTAGGGCTGTTTCCTCGTCTGTTGCCTCTGCTGCATTGTTCTCAATCTCAATATGCCGGTTAATTTTGCTATTATGCACATAGCAACGTAGGGAAAGGCGGCAATTCTTCTGAAGATTGTTTCAGAACCCCAGACAGCGACTATATCCAACGTGGTAGAAAGCACATTTTGTTATAGAATAACATTGGATTTATTAGTGTTGCACCATTTTATTTTTCACTTAATATAACCATATACCTCTTCAGTATCACGTCTTAAAATGGACTGTGCTATCCCCGTGGCCTCCTCAATGGATTAGTCCACCGAGACGGGTGCAAATCATTCTACTAGTTTTCCTTTGATTATAATTTTCAAATGTATTTTATAATTCAGAATTGCCATGGCAAAGAAAGTCTCACACAGTTCTGTATAAGCCAATCAGTGTACAAGTAGCATGGTTTCAGATTTGTTTGTGCTATCATGTCAACTCCTTGCCATACCAAACATTTGTTTGGCATGACAGGTGCCCAGGCTAGTGTAAAAGACACCCCTCGGTCCTGTTATTTAAGATTATGTGGAATCCATAACATGTTTATTTTACTACTTTTACAATTCTGATACGATTACACTACATTTCTGTATTGAAATGTAAGTCGTTCTATTTTTCTCCACCAGGGGATGCTGTCTCCATGGCTTTCATGCAGTCCTACATAGAGGTGTCAGAATCCCTAGAAGGTAATGCATTAAGACATGCATTTGAATGGTTGATTCAGCAGTTCTCCTTTTCAATGTTATTGTAAATCACTGTACTTGAAGCAAAAGGGTTTAGGTAAGTTCCCTGATAATCTTGACAGTTAATCAATATGACCTTTTTTTGGGGGGCTCTGTCAATAAGACGAGTCCTACAAAGACCTTGTGGTCGATAAGACAATTTAGGCTCGGTCAATAGAACTATTTTCATCTGGTCCGTCAGATCAATATGCCTGACTGTCGGATACTTATGCCATTTGTCTGTATATCTTTATGTATTTGATATCCAGATCTGTTGATTGTATCTATTTGGCATCTTAAGGAATGTGACGGTGAACTGTATATGTAGCCTACCCATTTGACATCAATGTGTCAGTTGACTTTATGCATGTATCTAACGTGTCCTGTCTATCCGGATGTATCTATAAGACGCTGACATCAGCGACGTGGAGCTGGCTGTGCTGGATTGTGGGGAGTGGACTGACGTGTGCAGCGCTCAGAAAATCCGCTCCTTTCCCACCGTCCGTCTGTACCGCCCACAGGAGCCTAGCCAGCCCTACCAAGGCATGCTGGGTACTGAGAGCCTGAACAGGTTCATCATGCTGTGAGTGACACCTCCACTAAAGTAAAATAGAACATATAGAATATTCTATTGCATTTATGGACATCTCCTTCAAACTAGGTATATGGGGCCAGTTCAGGTGGGTTCAAAGTTGTAGAATGTTCAGCTATAAATGTGTTGTGTACAGTAGATATATTGTTTACCCTCGAAGGAAGGCTCAAACAACTAAAGCTAGAACTTCCTTCATTTACATGTATGTTACTGTAATGCCTTCATTTACATGTTCTATTAAAAGGCCATTATGTAGAGAGAAAAAAGGATGAGAATCGCTGCTGTGAGGTTACAATGGCAGTCGAACTTTGAAGGTGCTCAGAATAAATAAATCAAATTCTAGCTTAATTTACTTGTTACCGTAATGCCTTCATTTACATATTATAATAACAAAGTGACATGGTAGTGTGTTATTACATGTTACCTTCATGCTTTGTTTACATGTTTACCTACCTTTGTCAAATGTCACCCTTTTCTGCACATTTATCCATTTGTTCTTAAAACGGGTGCATTTTTTCCTCATCTGGAAGACGAGTGCTTTGTTGAGTGTGTGTGTGACTTTTTTGGGGGGGAAACACTGTTATAAAGGGTGCCCAGCCATGTTTTCTTTCATAAAGATTTTAAAGCATTTTTGCGAAAGAGCGGGGGAGAAAGTTTGGTGGGAAGGGGTGGAGAAAGGGATCAAACCCCTGTCTGAGTGGTTGCGTACATGTGATAAGACTGTCAAACCATGGGGACTTCACATCACCATGTCTGTGTTTTTCTTTTGGTGTGTGACCCAGGAGTCGTCTGGTGTCCCCTGTCCTCCTGTCCTCTCCTGATGAGGTGACATCATTCCTGGAGGGGGACCTGTACCAGCGACATGCAGCTATCGCCCCTGTCACAGTACTAGGCCTGTTCAGCTCCACAGCAGACGCAGGTAGCGTATGTGTGTGGCATTAACAAATAAAACAATCATGAATTAAAATGGAATTATCTCGTCTCATAGTGTGTCTCTCAGGTGTGCCAGTGTTCAAGGAAGCAGCAAAAGCACTCAGAGGAGAGACTATGGTCGGGTTGTTTGCTGACAGACAAGCAGAAATATGGTACAGTGCCAATTTAAAATCATGTGTGTATATCATACTGGAGGAATCTATCACACCCAACAAGCTAGTTTGGGTGCAGGAACATAAGAACTAAAAGTAGTATTTATTTATCCAAGTGTGGACTTTTTTTTCAGTCTTCTCAAAGTGTATCATACTCCTAGCATTTTTTTTTTTTCTCCATGGATTTTGCTTATGTATGTATTGGAGTTTAATACGTGTGCCTTTTGGAATATCCTGTAATTCTACAATAACATAAACACCACATATTCAACAAATCTGTACACCTAATGTTTGTCCTCTTTAGTAGAGAATGTTTATTAGAATTTTGAAATTATACAAATAAGGAAGTGAAGGAGATGGAAACTGGTTTGGTCAGCAGCGGTCATCTTGGGCAATGTAGATACGTGACTTATTTCTTCACTCTCCACACTCTGGTAAAGACTCCTCAAAGCCCTACCCTTCAGCTTTTTCTTCGCTGGGACATTAAACATCCATTTAAACATTTGCCGTATTTAATTTGAGTTATGACCTAAAGAGTTATCTTGTCAGGTTGACACATGATGAATGTCACTCACCACAATAGTTTACTTTTACAACCAGCCAACATATTGAAGATATTGATATTGCACTTGGCATTAACAATAAAGTTACAGTGCCTTGCGAAAGTAGTCGGCCCCCTTGAACTTTGCGACCTTTTGCCACATTTCAGGCTTCAAACATAAAGATATAAAACTATATTTTTTTGTGAAGAATCAACAAGTGGGACACAATCATGAAGTGGAACGACATTTATTGGATATTTCAAACTTTAACAAATCAAAAACTGAAATTGGGCGTGCAAAATTATTCAGCCCCCTTAAGTTAATATTTTGTAGCGCCACCTTTTGCTTGCGATTACAGCTGTAAGTCGCTTGGGGTATGTCTATCAGTTTTGCACATCGAGAGACTGAAATGTTTTCCCATTCCTCATTGCAAAACAGCTCGAGCTCAGTGAGGTTGGATGGAGAGCATTTGAACAGCAGTTCAGTTCTTTCCACAGATTCTCAATTGGATTCAGGTCTGGACTTTGACTTGGCCATTCTAACACCTGGATATGTTTATTTTTGAACCATTCCATTGTAGATTTTGCTTTATGTTTTGGATCATTGCCTTGTTGGAAGACAGATCTCCGTCCCAGGTCTTTTGCAGACTCCATCAGGTTTTCTTCCAGAATGGTCCTGTATTTGGCTCCATCTTTCCATGGTAAACAATGTATGATTGCGAGATTATTATTTTTAAGTCTAATATTTTGGGTAATGGAGTCTCCAATGACTTGTTTTCAGACCCCACTAGCAGTGGTGGGCAATTCCAATCCTCAGGGGCCTGATTTGGTGTAGCACTTTTTCTTTCTCCATCCCTAGCAAACACAGCTGATTTTAATCAAGTTGCATTCTAAAATGAATATCATGATTAGGTGATTGGAGTCAGGTGTGTTAGCTGGGGCAAAGCTGAGACACCACTGAGGCCCCCGACGACTGGAATTGCCCACCCCTGCGCTTAATACAGACCTGAGAAGGCTGGCTCTGGCTAGTTGCTTAGTGGGGGAAACCGGTTGAATGTGTCTATCGTCTGAATGAGCGACACCTGTTGAGCATGCCGACCAGCATGTCTTTCCAGGAGTCATGGGAATACGGTCTAGCTGCGGGGACTGTGCAGAGGAATTAACACTACCTGTATTTATTGGTGGCACAGATGCTGGATCCTTCTTTCCTACACTTAAATTGCCCTTGCCTAATAATTTGTGTCTGCAGCGGAGCTTGCAACACGTCTATTCTCACCACAAGGCGATAGTTCTCCTGTGTACAGTGCATTCGGAAAGTATTCGGACTCCTTTTCCCACTTTTTTACGTTACAGCCTTATTTAAACTGTTTTTTTCTTTCTTGCAAATGTATTAACAATCTGAAATATAAAATGTACATCAGTATTAAGACCCTTTACTCAGTACTTTGTTAACGCTGCACCTTTGGCAGCGTTCACTGTCTTGGGTATGATGCTACAAGCTTGGCACACCTGTATTTGGAGTTTCTCCCATTCCTCTCTGCAGATCATCTCAAGCTCTGTCAGTTTGGATGAGGAGTGTTGCTGCACAGCTATTTTCAGGTCTCTCCACAGATGTTTGATCAGGTTCAAGTCCGGGCTCTGGCTGGGCCACTCAAGGACATTCAGACGCTTGTCTCGAAGCTACTCCTGCATTATCTTGGCTGCGTGCTTTGGGTTGTTGTCCTGTTGGGGTGAAGATTCACCTGTTTTCATCAAGGATCTGTATAATTTGCTCTGTTCATCTCCCTCGATCCTGACTAGTCTCTCAGTCACTGCTCCTGAAAAACATGGTGCTAGGTTTCCTCCAGACATTTCCTGGCATTCAGGACTGAGAGTTCAAACTTGGTTTCATCAGTGGTCCTTCTGTGGCTCAGTTGGTAGAGCATGGCGCTTGTAACGCCAGGGTAGTGGGTTCGATTCCCGGGACCACCCATACGTAGAATGTATGCACACATGACTGTAAGTCGCTTTGGATAAAAGCGTCAGCTAAATGGCATATATTATTATATTATTATTATCAGACCAGAGAATCTTGTTTCTCATGGTCTGAGAGTGTTTAGGTGCCTTTTGGCAAACACCAAGCGGGCTGTCGCGTCTTTGGCTGAGGACCAGCTTCCGTCTGGCCACTCTACCATAAAGGCCTGATTTGGTGGAAAGCTGCAGAGATGGTTGTCCTTCTGGAAGATTCTCCCAGCTCCACAGAGGAACTAGACCTCTGTCAGTGACCTTCTGGTAATTGGTAATTTCCCTGACCAAGGCCCTTCTTCCCCGATTGCTCAGTTTGGCCAGGCAGCCAGCTCTAGGAAGGGTCTTCTCCATTTAAGATTGATGGAATCCACTGTTTTCTAGGGGACCTTCAATGCTGCATAAATATTTTGGTACCCTTCTCCAGATCTGTTCCTCGACAGTCTTGGAGCTCTACTGATAATTACTTTTACATAATGGCTTTGATTTTGCTCTGACATGCACTGTCAACTGTGGGACCTTTTTGTATAGACAGGTCATGCCCAATCAATTCAATTTACCACCGGTGGACTCTAATCAAGTTGTCGACGCAGCTCAAGTATGTTCATTAAAAACAAGATGCACCTGAGCTCAATTTCAAGTATCATAGTAAAGGGTCTAAAAACCTATGTAAATAAGTTTTGTTTTTAAATTGGCAAACATTTCTAAAAACCTGTTTTGCTTTGTTATTTGGGGAGGGGGTGTGTGGATTTGCTAAGAAAAAAATAAATACATTTTAGAATAAGGCTGTAATGTGGAAAAAGTCAAGGTATCTGAATACTTTCTGAAGGCACTGTATTACGAGTACAGCAACTGCAATCAGAAAGCATAATGTTACTTAGCTTTTATTTTTTGGTCCAGAGGAGGCCCTGCAGATCTAAGGCATTGAATTAAAAAGACAAAATGAGGACCTTGTTGTGTTAAATACAGAGTTTGATGAAATAAGTTATTCGGAGTTGAAAAGTGAAAAAGTTGAGCAGGTAGCCAAGTCACAACAAGCAGTACGGAGATAGAACGTGGAAATGCTTTTCGGTCACCAGTCAAAAGATCCAACTAGACTGCAAATATCAGATGTCATGACAAATGTATGTACTAGTCTCACTTCGAATCATGGCACTCATACGGCGACTGTGGCAAGAGACTACAATGAATGTAAAATAGATATGCCAACCTCACCAAATATTTATCTGTAATAGGGTGCTTATTTGGGTATAGGCATACATCCTTGGTCTTCTAAGGGCCATTGCAAATTTAGGGTGTGTGGGCTCCTCTGGAAATTGCAAAAGATATCCAACCACATCTCTCGGTCTTCTGGAGGGAAGGTACTGTATGTACCAGAAATGGCTTGATGTCTGTACCACAGTATTTATTTATACCTTTTATTTAACTAGGCAAGTCAGTTAAGAACACATTTCTTATTTTCAATGACTGCCTATGAACAGTTGGTTAACTGCCTGTTTGGGGGCAGAACGACATTTGTACCTTGTCAGCTTTGGGGTTTGAACTTGCAACCTTCCGGTTACTAGTCCAACACTCTAACCACTAGGTGTGTGTGAGTGATTTTCTTTTTTTGTAATATAATGAAAATTGATGTTCCTTCTGGGAGGGAAAAAGTTATTCTAATGTATTTCTGTTCTCAGGGCTGTGGAGTATTCTGTGACGCTGCCTGCCATTCTGGTGTCACGAGGACCTACAGGCCAAACTGAGGCTCATTCTCTCAACCTCTCCATGCCGGACCAACTGGTTACACACATCCAGAGAGCATTACTGGATACATTTGTAAGTCTGTGTTTGTATCACAGGTTGATAGAAATTCCATCCCCCAAAAATAATCCATCAAACATTTGAATGGATATAGTTAAAAAAGCCTATTTGAAAAACGTGTGTGTGTGTGTGTGTGTGTAACAGTATAACTTTAGACTGTCCCTATACCCGGGCGTGAACCAGGGACCCTCTGCACACATCAACAACTGACACCCACGAAGCATCGTTACCCATCGCTCCACAAAAAAAGAGCAATGGGAACCACTACTTCAAGGTCTCAGAGCAAGTGACGTCACCGATTGAAACGCCACTAGCGCGCACCGCTAACTAGCTAGCTATTTCACATCCTTTACATGTACACATACTGTATGTGCAGACAGAGAAAGAGAGGGGCTATATGATGGCCTGATTCAAAGATTTTATTAGTGGAATCAAGTGTGTAGTTCAAAAATGTATACCCCTTTGGGTCCCCAGGACCAGGATTTAAGAAACATGGACCTAAAAAATGAAGGGGTACGCCAGTGTTTTCATACTAGGGTGTCTGTCTGCCCGTCTATACGTGTGTTCATCTGTACAGCGTCCTTCTAAAATATAATATTTTTGGTCATTGTAATAATTTGAATTGATGAACCAGGATGAGTGTAACATCTTCCTCTGAACAAAACAGAAACCGCTACTGTGTAAATATTTATTTGATTTTATTAAAAACGTAGAAACACTTTGATTACAATTTGCCACCACATATTCGTAAGAAATAACAATTTCTCACTACCAGATATGAGACACATCACAGAAAATGTTTTGACACACACAAACCATTTGTTAAGATTACAAAAGCGTTCCCAGTATGGCATCTCATTTACGAGTACTTAACAGAGTATTTCCGGCCATCCTACAGTGGTTGCTCAACTAAAAGATTATGCTGTGAGATTTAGAGGTAATTTGCGGGTGTCTCTCCCTCTAAAAGCAGAATAACAAACTGGCTTTATTTACAAATTAGTAAATAACCCCATATTGAATAATGGCCTTTTTCCCGTTCATTTCAGGTTATTTGAAAACAAAATATTGTTTTAAACAAGACATAGAAAGTTGGTTGCAATTTCAGTTTAATCCACCAGAAAAGACAGAACAAATAATACAACAAATATTGTGGTTAAACTCAAATATACTAATTGATTAAAAAAATACTTTATTAGCTGTACTAGATTTTCCGTTCCTCCTGAAAGCCCTAATCTGCTCGCATGTATTGTCTATGGGACAGCATATATGGGGCTGAGATTGCAAGTCCTACAGCTTCCACTCGATGTCACCAGTCTTGTCAATTGCCTGGGCGTTGTTTCTTGGTCAAACGAGTAAGAGAGACACCATTCCTTCCGGTCTCCGACAGGAAGTTTTGGAAGAGAAATTTCCGACCATGATTTGAAGACGTGGAGCTATTAAATACACATCGCCTCGTGATCAATTTGATAGATTATTAACGTTTACTAATACCTAAAGTTGGATTACAAAAGTATTTCGAAGTGTTTTGTGAAAGTTTATCGTAGACTAATTTTTAAAAAATGACGTTTCGTTTTAAAACTGTTTTTTCCTGGATCACACTTCATAGATCGATATTTAGGGTATATATGGACCGATTTAATCGGGAAAAAAAGACCCAATAGTTATGTTTATGGGACATCTAGGAGTGCCAACAAAGAAGCTTGTCAAAGGTAATGAATGTTTTATATTTTATTTCTGCATTTTGTGTAGCGCCGGCTATGCTAATTATTTTGTTTACGTCCCCTTCAGGTATTTCGGGGTGTTGGATGCTATCATATAATAGCTTCTCATGCTTTCGCCGAAAAGGATTTTAAAAATCTGACTTGTTGGCTGGATTCACAACGAGTGTAGCTTTAATTCAGTACCCAGTATGTGTGTTTTAATGAACGTTTGAGTTTTAACGAGTGCTATTAGCATTTAGCGTAGTGCATTTGCATTTCCAGATTGCTAGATGGGGCGCCTGCGTGTTGGGTGGGCTTAAGAGGTTAAAATGATAAACTTGATTAGCTAATTGTTCATTAGAAAACCCTTTTGAAGTGATAGCACAGCTGAAAATGTATTTAACCTGTTGCGACGAGCAATCCCGTATCCGGGATCGTAATTATAGCCTCAAGCTCATTACCATAACGCAGCGTTAACTATTCATGAAAATCGCAAATGAAATTAAATAAATATATTGGCTCTCAAGCTTAGCCTTTTGTTAACACTGTCATTTCAGATTTTCAAAATATGCTTTTCAACCATAGCAAAACAAGCATTTGTGTAAGAGTATTGATAGCTAGCATAGCATTAAGCCTAGCATTCAGCAGGCAACATTTTCACAAAAAAAACAAGAAAAGCATTCAAATAAAATCATTTACCTTTGAAGAACTTCGGATGTTTTCAATGAGGAGACTCAGTTAGATAGCAAATGTTCAGTTTTTCCAAAAAGATGTGGAGGAGAAATCGCTCCGTTTTGTTCATCACGTTTGGGTGAGAAAACCCCCTGAAAATTCAGTCATCAAAACGCCAAACTTTTTTCCAAATTAACTCCATAATATCGACAAACATGGCAAATATTGTTTAGAATCAAGCCTCAAGGTGTTTTTCACATCTATTCAATGATAAGTCATTCGTGGCAGTTTTGTTTCTCCTCTGAATCACATGGGGAAAATACATGCAGCTGGAGCTTACGCACCAATTTCGACAGAGGACACCAGGCGGACACCTGGTAAATGTAGTCTCTTATGGTCAATCTTCAATGATATGCCTACAAATACGTCACAATGCTGCAGACACCTTGGGGAAACGACAGAAAGTGTAGGCTCATTCCTTGCGCATTCACAGCCATATAAGGAGACATTGGAACACAGCGCCTCAAATCTGGCTCACTTCCTGTTTGAAGTGTCATCTTGGTTTCGCCGGTAGCATTAGTTCTGTGGCACTCACAGACAATATCTTTGCAGGTTTGGAAACGTCAGAGTTTTCTTTCCAAAGCTGTCAATTATATGCATAGTCAAGCATCTTTTCGTGACAAAATTTCTTGTTTAAAATGGGAACGTTTTTTTATCCATAAATTAAAAAGCGCCCCCTATATCCAATAAGTTAAAGAAGCAATAAAACTGGCCTTCTTTAGAGTAATAGAGTGTCTGAGCATTTGTGGGTTTGATTACAGGCTCAAAATGGCCACAAACAAATAACTTTCTTCTGAAACTCGTCACTCTATTCTTGTTCTGAGAAATGAAGGCGATTCCATGTGAGAAATTGCCAAGATACTGAAGATCTTGTACAACGCTGTGTACTACTCCCTTCACAGAACAGTGCAAACTGGCTCTAACTAGATTAGAAAGAGGAGTGGCATTCCCCGGCGCACAAATGAGCAAGGGGACAAGGGGTCCGTTTCTCAAACTAGACACTAATGTACAAGTCCTCAACTGGCAACTTCATTAAATAGTACCCGTAAAACACCAGTCTCAATGTCAACAGTGAAGAGGCAATTCTGGGATGCTGGCCTTCTAGGCAGAGTTTCTCTGTCCAGTGTCTGTTCTTTTAGCCATCTTAATCTTTTCTTTTTATTGGCCAGTCTGAGATATGGCCTTTTCTTTGTAACTCTGCCTAGAAGACCAGCATCCCAGAGTCGACTCTCAATTTTCAATTTCTCAATTTTCAAGTCTATTTAATTCAAAACTGGATTGTTGTTGTTGGATTGTGGCTTTATGGCAATTTTCAAGTCTTTCCATTTTCCATCAGATTTAAGTCAAAACTAACTTGGAAAATGCAATGTCTTCCTGGGAGTGGTGGAAAAAGTACTCAATTGTTATACTTGAGTAAAAGTGAGTCACCCAGTAAAATGGTACTTGAGTAAAAGTATTTGGTTTAAAATGTACTTAAGTATTGTTAGGGTCTGTTGAGTTTGTACTCTGAAAATTGGAACCTAAGAAAGCTTTAAACAAAGTTTATTCTGCCCAGAGGGTCAATACAGCTGCATTAGACAAAAACATGGTTTTACTCGTGGTAGTATACATGCAACACTTTAGGTGGAGTCTCCTCCTTATCACTAAACATTGCATCATTATTGCAGAGAGCTGAGTGATATGGGCCTTACACGGTTCCTCCCCTTATCAGTACTGCTACTTGTGATTGTTTTCCCTGCACTCAGCCCTTCCCAAGCTTACCGATGGCTCCCTTCATTATTAAACCTAATGATTAATAATATATAAAGCTCAGAAACCAAACCTATCAGTATCAAAAGTAAATGTAATTTATAAAATATACTTAAGCATCAAAAGTAAAAGTAATAAATCATTACAAATTCCTCATCTTAAGCAAACCAGACAGCACAAGTTTCTTTTTCTTTTCGGATAGCCAGGGACACACTATCATTTACAAATGAAGCATTTGTTTTTTGAGTATGTCAGATCAGACACCTTGGGGATGTTCCCTTTATAAGTGTGTAAATTGGACCATTTTCCTGTCCTGCTAAGCATTCAAAATGTAATGAGTACTTTTGGGTTCCAGGGAAAATGTATGGAGTAAAAAGTACATTACATTCTTTAGGAATGTAGTGAAGTAAAAGTTGTCCAATATAAATTAAGTACAGATACAACCTTTTTTTGTTTGTATTTTTACTTAAGTACATTACACCATTGCTTCTTGGTAAACAATTCCAGTGTAGATTTGGCCTTCTGCGGACTCTCCTTCACTGCAGCAGAGGTGAGTAAAGACATTTAAATGTGTTAACCCTCGCAAGGCTGCAGGCCCAGACGGCATCCCCAGCCGCGCCCTCAGAGCATGCGCAGACCAGCTGGCCGGTGTGTTTACGGACATATTCAATCAATCCCTATACCAGTCTGCTGTTCCCACATGCTTCAAGAGGGCCACCATTGTTCATGTTCCTAAGAAAGCTAAGGTAACTGAGCTAAACAACTTCCGCCCCGTAGCACTCACTTCCGTCATCATGAAGTGCTTTGAGAGACTAGTCAAGGACCATATCACCTTCACCCTACCTGACACCCTAGACCCACTCCAATTTGCTTACCGCCCAAATAGGTCCACAGACGATGCAATCTCAACCACACTGCCCTAACCCATCTGGACAAGAGGAATACCTATGTGAGAATGCTGTTCATCGACTACAGCTCGGCATTCAACACCATAGTACCCTCCAAGCTCGTCATCAAGCTCGAGATCCTGGGTCTCGACCCCGCCCTGTGCAACTGGGTACTGGACTTCCAGACGGGCCGCCCCCAGCTGGTGAGGGTAGGCAACAACATCTCCACCCCGCTCATCCTCAACACTGGGGCCCCACAAGGGTGCGTTCTGAGCCCTCTCCTGTACTCCCTGTTCACCCACGACTGCGTGGCCACGCACGCCTCCAACTCAATCATCAAGTTTGCGGACGACACAACAGTGGTAGGCTTGATTACCAACAACGACGAGACGGCCTACAGGGAGGAGGTGAGGGCCCTCGGAGTGTGGTGTCAGGAAAATAACCTCACACTCAACGTCAACAACACTAAGGAGATGATTGTGGACTTCAGGAAACAGCAGAGGGAACACCCCCCTATCCACATCGATGGAACAGTAGTGGAGAGGGTAGTAAGTTTTAAGTTCCTCTGCATACACATCACAGACAAACTGAATTGGTCCACTCACACAGACAGCATCGTGAAGAAGGCGCAGGCTCGAGGCTGAAGAAATTCGGATTATCACCAAAAGCACTCACAAACTTCTACAGATGCACAATCGAGAGCATCCTGGCGGGCTGTATCACCGCCTGGTACGGCAACTGCTCCGCCCACAACCGTAAGGCTCTCCAGAGGGTAGTGAGGTCTGCACAACGCATCACCGGGGGCAAACTACCTGCCCTCCAGGACACCTACACCACCCGATGTTACAGGAAGGCCATAAAGATCATCAAGGACAACAACCACCAGAGCCACTGCCTGTTCACCCCGCTATCATCCAGAAGGCGAGGTCAGTACAGGTGCATCAAAGCTGGGACCGAGAGACAGAAGCTGTTTTTCAATCTCAAGGCCATCAGACTGTTAAACAGCCACCACTAACATTGAGTGGCTGCTGCCAACACACTGACACTGACTCAACTCCAGCCACTTTAATAATGGGAAATGTAAAATATCACTAGCCACTTTAAACAATGCTACCTAATATAATGTTACATACCCTACATTATTCATCTCATATGTATATACTGTACTCTATCATCTACTGCATCCTTATGTAATACATGTATCACTAGCCACTTTAACTATGTCACTTTGTTTACATACTCATCTCATATGTATATACTGTACTCTATATCATCTACTGTATCTTGCCTATGCTGCTCTGTACCATCACTCATTCATATATCTTTATGTACATATTCTTTATCCCCTTACACTGTGTATAAGACAGTAGTTTTGGAATTGTGACAAATAAGTGTATGAGACAAATAAAATTTGATTTGATTTATTGTCCGGCAGAGGTGAATTCCTCTCCCAGTGTCTAGTGTAAGTGAGACTGAAGCAGGTTTTCCTCTCGGATTTTGCCTTTGCTTAGTGCCATCCCGTTTCTATTTATCCTGGATATGCTGAAGTTAAGAATACCCATCCCATGAAGCAGCCACTAACATGCTTGAAAATAAGGCTGCAGTTAGTCAGTGATGTGTTGGATTTGCCCCAACCATAAGGCTTTGCATTTAGGCCAGAAAGTGTATTCCTTTGTTTTTTTAAAATATTACTTTAGTTCCTTGTTGCTTACAAGATGCATGTCCTGTATATTTGTATTCTTCCTTTCACTCTGTCATGGGTAGGCAGGTAGCCTAGTGGTTAGAGCGTTGGACTAGTAACCGGAAGGTTGCAAGATCAAATCCCCGAGCTGACATGGTAAAAATCTAAAACCTCTGAACAAGGCAGTTAACCCACTGTTCCTAGGCTGTAAAAATAAGAATTTGTTCTTAACTGACTTGCCTAGTTAAATAAATAAAAATGTATGTACTTATTGTGAAGTCACTGCAATGTTGATCCATCCACAGTTTTCTGCCATTGAACTCTGTTTTAAAATCACCCATGGCCTCATTGTAACATCCGTGAGCAGTTTACTTCCTATCCAGTTCACTTCCTATCCAGTTCAGTGAAGAAGGATGGCTACCTTTGTCTGGGTAGTTTAAAACATAATCCACAGCACAATTATTAACTTGACCATGCTTAAAGAGACATTCAGGGCCTCCTGAGTGGCGCAGTGGTCTATGGCCACTAGAGATTCTTGGTTCGAGTCCAGGCTCTGTCGCAGCCGGCCGTGACCCGGAGACCCATGAGACGGTACACAATTGGCCCAGCATCATCCGGGTTAGGGGAGGGTTTGGCTAGCAGGGATGTCCTTGTCCCATCGTGCACTAGTGACTCCTGTGGCGGGCTGGGCGCAGTGCACGCTGCCACGGTCACCAGGTGTACAGTGTTTCCTCCGACACATTGATGCAGCTGGCTTCCAGGTTAAGTGGGCATTGTCTTGAAGCAGTGCAGCTTGGTTGGGTTGTGTTTCGGATGACGTACGGCTCTCCCTAGTCCGTACCGGAGTTGCAGCGATGGGACAAGACTAACTACCAATTGGATACCATGAAATTGGGGAGTTAAAGGGAGTAAAAAAAAGTGATATTCAATGTCTGATTTGTTATTGTTGTTACCCATCTACCAATGGCTGACCTTTTGAGGCTTTCGAAATGCTCTGTCATTCAAAAATCATTTCAACCTCTATCATTTTCCATATAAGCCAAAATTTAGGCCTAAACAAAAGAGCTGAATAGTTGTGCAACGACTAATATGTGTGTACAGTTGAAGTCAGAAGTTTACATACACTTAGGTTGGTGTCATTAAAACTCATTTTTCCACCACTCCACAAATTTCTTGTTAATTAACAAATGATAGTTTTGGCAAGTCGGTTAGGTCATCTACTTTGTGCATGACACAAGCCATTTTTCCAACAATTGTTTACAGACAGATTATTTCACTTAATTACAATTCCAGTGGGTCAGGAGTTTACATACACTTAGTTGACTGTGCCTTTAAACAGCTTGGGAAATTCCAGAAAATGTCATGGCTTTAGAAGCTTCTGATTGACACCATTTGAGTCAATTGGAGGTGTACCTGTGGATGTATTTCAAGGCCTCCCTTCAAACTCAGTGCCTCTGCTTGACATCATGGGAAAATAAAAAGTAATCAGCCAAGACCTCAGAAACAAAATTGTAGACCTCCACAAGTCTGGTTCATCCTTGGGAGCAATTTTCAAACGCTTCAAGGTACCATGTTCATCTGCACAAACAATAGTACGCAAGTATAAACACCATGGGACCACGCAGCCGTCATACCGCTCAGGAAGGACCTAAAAACGGAATATTTACTAGGATTAAATGTCAGGAATGGTGAAAAACTGAGTTTAAATGTATTTGGCTAAGGTGTATGTAAACTTCCGACATCAACTGTATGTGTGTGTGTGATATAGTTTTATTAATATTTTTTTAAATTCTATTTCGTGTAGATTGTGGACAAAACAATGACACACATTTTATTCCCACTTTGTAACAAAATAAAATCCAAGGAGGATGAATACTTTTGCAACACACTGTATTTATCATTGATCACCTTTTTTTGCCCTCTCTGTACCCCTTCCAGCCAGAATTGACAGTGGAGAACCTGCCCCTGTATCTGGAGGTAAAAAAAAAACTTCTGCTGCTCTTTGTGGGAGAAGAGGAGAGTGGGAGGAAAGGGAACAAGAGAGTATTGGATGATATGAGGAGTCTGCTGAACACAGGACTGCTCAACCCCTACCTGCCCTGCTGGATCCACCTGTATGTATTACGTGTCCCACGTCAATGAAGGGTTGCAGTAGGTTTCAGAGTGTCGGGAACACACAGTTCAGGGCAAAGCAGCCATAGGCCAATATATGTAACAGAAAGGTTTAATGCATTAGCATTAAATGTTCATCATTTTCTTTATCTTGTCGTCCACTTGGGAGGAACATTTCAATATACTGTTTCAAGGCAAAGTATGATTCAGAATTGAGGTTTTATAACTCCATTGTCTTTTCAACTCTGTTATTTTCTGCCAATGACCCACTTTTCAACACGGATTGTGTTTTATTTTTGTCTTTTGAATTGAATCTCAGCTCATTGACTGAGTCATGGTTGGATGGAAAAACCAGTGAATGCAGGGTGTATTTTTGTGTTGAGGGGTATCTTGTGTGTTCCAGGGGTCGTACCC
Organism: Oncorhynchus keta; assembly: GCF_023373465.1. Taxonomy (NCBI): domain Eukaryota; kingdom Metazoa; phylum Chordata; class Actinopteri; order Salmoniformes; family Salmonidae; genus Oncorhynchus; species Oncorhynchus keta. The sequence continues at coordinate 282,825 of NW_026288583.1, forward strand.
CTGCAGGTAAGGCTGTCCTGGAGGCATACCTGGGTTTCCTGCCCCTCCTTCCTGCCCTGGTGGTCTCCCAGCTGGCCACAGGAGGAGAGGTCTTCCACTACCCCACTGGCAGACCCTTCATGGTACAGGCCATTCTGCAGTGGCTGCAGAGAGTGGAGGATGGTGAAGAACCACCTGCAGGTATTGGGGGGGTTGTTAATGTACTTTTGGTTGGTCCAGTGTTTCCTTGATTTACACATTGATTTACACAGTGACCAAAATGACCACTGTTAGAAATAATTTTATCAGCAAAGAACAAAAGAACAATTAAAGAAAAATAACTTTAAACTTGTACTTTGCTTCCACATATGGAAGTGCACTCTATGATGATTGGCGAATGCTGCATTTGCACCTGCAGTTTCTGGCCTTTCAGGGGGGCACAGCCCTGCTGCCATGGCTGCAAGTTGAAGGCTCTGACTACCATCTCCTATTTGCACATTCCCAACATCAGTTATTTCATTCACCACTGCCCATAAGTATTACTTGTGTATAGAAGTGTTGTGCTACATATGCAAATATAGGCATATCTGGTTGTGTTGAGATGAGATGGTACTTTGTCTTCATGCACAGAAGTGTGCATTGCATCACATGCTCCAGATCACACACATAATCTATGTAATCATGTCAACACAACCTATTAATCAACATAATCACATACATTTCCCATTCTCTACTGTATGGGTCAGTGAATAATGGAGTAGTCCGATCTTATGGTCTTTTTCCTGATTGTGTCATTCAAGCCATTCTGTGCACGTACTCTATGTGCTTTTTTTGTCAATTGAGTCTTTGCCAAGAGTCTGTAATCTCAGGTGGCGGTGTCCTGTCTGAGTATAGTAGCCTAGCGTAGCCTAGCGGTTAGAGCGTTGGACTAGTAACCGGAAGGTTCAAACCCCCGAGCTGACAAGGTACAAATCTGTCATTCTGCCCCTGAACAGGCAGTTAACCCACTGTTCCCAGGCCGTCATTGAAAATAAGAATATGTTCTTAACTGACTTGCCTGGTTAAATAAAGGTCAAATAAAAAAATAAAAACAGCTCCATCTGTCACCACCATTCATGAGATCACCTCTATTTATTCATTCATTCATTCAAATCTCTTTCTCCAGTGCCTTTTTGAGCTAATCCAATCGCTTTTGTTTTGTGGGCGGATTAGTATTGTATATGTGTATGCCTTGCTGGTTTCTACCCAAAATGCAAACTCATCGACAAACCTCCAAAGACGAGGCTCATTGACTGGTCAGGTTTTTCTTTCAGTTATTCCACTTCTAGTGACAGAGGGAGCTGAAATGATGGAAGTACAGTCGAGGAAGGAGGGTGTTTTCCTGAGACGCTTCCAATCCACTTCCTCTATCTCTGGAGGGAACTGTATCTCTTAATTGTGTCTGATGGTTGCCAGTTATAGTCCTGTCATCATACAGCACTCACCATAGATTGGGGTTCTTTTCAGGCTAATGCCCCCTCTTTCTGGTTTGTGTTCATTAGGCATCCAATGGAAGAAAACAGACTGAAACAGGGATGGCCTACCTAGAGTTGTCCAATAAACGCTTGTTTTTTGTTTACTGTTGCAAAATGTTAATGTTTTGCATTGCGTGCACTAATGAACACCTGCGCTTTGTCTGTCTGGAGAAGCACATCATTCGTCAACTTGAAGTGTTCGACGTTTAGACCGTGTTGATGTTTTTTATTTTCTGGAGCTGACTCGAGTTTTTATTCATCTATCATAATCAGAAACCCTATAAACATCAATTACAGTGGTTCAGTAATACGGTTGTTAAACTTTGACGGAAAGGTACATTTACTGTTAGGACATCTTATGATACTCGTGTTTCTATACCAAGCTTACTGCATCTTACATTTTGATTTGGGGTTTGATCCATATTAACATTTTGTTCAGTTACGAAATGTGGAAATATCGTTTTGAGAAAATCTATACACCGAAGTTCTGTACACTGTTGCAGATAGCGCTGCAATGTCTAGAGCTGACACTACTCCCAATTCCACAGACTGTGAACCAGTCTGCTCTATACAATACATTTATGTCTGGACGTTTGGTAACATTTCACCCTCCCGAACAAATCCCGAGGTCTTTCCCACCAAACTGCTTGCATTTTACCAGAGGGATCCAAACCCATTCAGAGTATGGCAGATGACTCCTTTCAAGCTCGACCAGGTGATAATGCACACAACCTGTGCATGTATCTTGGCTTCTCCTCATTTATGTGTAATTCAAACAGACCCATTGTCTCAGTCTGAGTATATGACATTTACAGTTGCTTTCAAAGGCAAGCCCAATCCCACTAAAGCCTGAATTGACAGTAGAGTGGGTCATTGGCTCACATTTCTCTCCTCTCTGCATTGATGGCTAATGCCATATCATATGGGAATGTCTTGTTTTATTTCAACCCCTTCTAGACACACTCACATTTGAGAGTTTGGAGCACAGGGTCAGTCATGGTAAGGAGACCATGGAGCAGTTTAGGTTAAATGTCTTGCTCAAGGGAACAACAGTAGGAGATGGCCTTCAGGATTTTATACCAGCTACCCCTACCAGTAGATTTTTTTCAGTACCTCTTGTTGCTGGCACACCTATTTAACCTCTAGGATCTACACCCATTGGCAGGTTGACAAAGTGGCTTGTATCAATTCCGACTGTAAATTTGACCTTTCGGTCAAACAGGCAATAATGCACAAAACCTGCATCATTACTCTGTGTAATTCAAGCATTGACTCATTGTCTAAGTACATGACATTTTACAGTTACTTACAAAGATGAGCTCAATCCCACCAAAGCCTGTTTGACAGTAGTGTGTTGGCTCATGTTTCTCCCCTCTCTCGCTACGCATTAACTGCTAATGCATTCAACTCTCCACACGATGATCATTGTCCATTTTATCACAGAGCTGAAAATTTGACTCTGCTTCATCCCAACTCTTTGAAAAACACACACACACAGCGAGAAGAGTTTTGAGCCCAGGGTCAGCCATAGTAAAGCCTGGAGCAGGGCACAAATGCAGGAGATGGCATCTAGGATTTGATACCAGCAACCAACACATTTTTCAGACAGACCTGTGATTTGAAACGGGAACCCTCTGGTTGATGCCACGCCTCTCACGTCTAGGATCTGCACCCATTGGCAAGGTGACAAAATGACTCCTTTCATGGTCGACCAGGTGATAATGTACACAACCTGACTTTGTGTAATTCAAGCATTATATTGTTGTAAATGTCATGTGCTCAGACGGTTACTGTCAAAGACCAGCCGACTAATCCCACTAAAGCCTGAAATGACAGTAGAGTGGATTTTTGGCTCATGTTTACTCCTCTCTACACATTGACGGCTTATGCATTCCACTCACCACACAATGAAGATGATTACTTTATTGTCCATTTCCTTGAGACAGCCACAAAGTGTCTTAGTCACGCTCTGTAAGCATGGAAATGGAAGATGGAAATGGCCCCATATTAAGTAACTGCTGTAAAAGCATAAGTTGTATATAATGCAATATTCCTGTCTGGAGAGACAAAGCTACTGTCTGGTTCAAAATGATTGGCACCCTTGATAAAGATGAGCAAAAATACAAAAATAAATAACACTGAACTATATTGTATGCAACAACAAAAGTGAATATTTTATACTAATGCAAATTGCTTAGATTTTGGTTTAACAAATAATAAAACAAATCTCAAAGATAGGCACCACAATTATTGGCTCACCTGTTTCCAATACTCCAACACCCTAGCTTTGCAAGGATAACGACACTGAGCTTTTTTTCTAAAATGTTTGAAATTGGAGAATATTTGAGGGATCTTAGACCATTCCTCCATACAGAATCTTTCCTGGTCATTGATATCCTTTGTCTGCACTTCTGAACTGCTCTCTTCAATTCAAACCACAGGTTGTCAATGTGGTTCAAGTCCGGAGACTGAGATGACCATTGCAAAACGTTGATTTTTGTGGTCAGGTAAGCATTTGATGTGCTTGGGGTTATTGTTAGACCGTTGCGCCACTCGGGAGCCTTAAGGCACTGCATTTCAGTGCAAGAGGCGTCACTACTGTCCCTGGTTCAAATCCAGGCTGTGATTGGGAGTCCCATAGGGCGGCTCACAATTGGCCCAGCGTCGTCCGGGGTAGGCCGTCATTGTAAATAAGAATTTGTTCTTAACTGACTTGCCCTGTCAAGTAAAGTTTTTTTTTAAATAAAGGTTTTTGGCTAAAATGTCCTGGTACTTGGTAATGTTCGTGATGCCGTTGACCTTAACAAGGGCCTCAAGACCAGTGGAGGCAAAATAGTCCCATAACATCAAAGATCCATCACCAAATTTTACAGTAGATGTGAGGTATTGTTTTTATATGCTGATATGGTCAGATGACATGAAAATCGAGCTCTTAGGCCACGCAGTTGTTGGTTTCATTTGAAATAATGTACATTCAGAACTATTTTCAAATACATACCAAGTATTATTTTTAAAAATCTCTTTCAAATACTTCCAACGATACTGTATGTATTTGAAGTAATTGTAAATACATGGCATTTTATTTTCAAATGCATTTCAATATTCAACTGCTTATATGTTTTTACATATAAAGGTTATCTGAATACTTGTTTTGACATTTTAATGAAAGGTAAATGAGGTGCCTGGTAGTATTTGAACCCAGGTCTGTTATCTGAGCTGACACTGTTCCCTGGGCCCCAAAGACGTTGTCGATTTAAGGCAGCCCCCCGCACCTCTCTGATTCTTGCGGAAGACACATTTCAGTTGATGGCATTCAGTTGTACAACTGACTGACTAGGTATCCCCCGTTCCCTTATCCGCAAGGGGAGGGTTATAGATTATTGAAAACGGGTGCCAATATATTTTCTAGATTAAAAAAATAAATTTTATTGAACAAAATCTCTGAGCAATTTAATTAGTATAAAATATAATGTTCCCATGTTTTTGACCATACAATCAATATAGCTCAGTATTTGTATTATTTATTTTGAACAGTATTTTTTGCTCCTCTTTATCAAGGGTGCCAATAATTTGGGATCTGACTGTATATATAGATCATGAGTATTATCTCTGAAGGGTCAAGCCCTTACTTTTAGTGCTACAAAAGTGTACAGGCTATCACATAAGTGTCTTTGGGTGTATATAGCACTTTTCTAGAACACAATGTGGTGGTGTTATTATTAACATGAATTGTACCCTTCTCTCTTAAAGGTATAGGTCACTCAAAGACGATTTTAGTATTTGTTGTTAATACAACCCTAAAAAAGTGTGCATGTCAGTAGTCAAGTTTTAAAGATGGAGAACTTTCAGTACAGAGCATAAACTGTGATGCAATTTGCATGTTAAGTGAACTATCCCTTTAACTGTGCACTGCAGATCTGGTGTTTGATCCTGCTGGTCATTTTAGACTGTTTCTTCGGCTGTATCTATTTCGGAGCGCCAGTGGAAAATCTAATTCTAAATTGAAGTTCCACATGTTGTCATGGAATTATTCCTTATGTTCAGCAACCTATCCGTGACCTTGCACTAAAATCCAGCTGCATATTTGGTATTTTATTAGGATGCCCATCAGCTGTCACAAAAGCACCAGCTACTCTTCCTGGGGTCCACACAAAACCTGAGACATGACATAATACAGAACATCTCAGAAGGACAGAACTACATTAAAAAATGTTTTGTCAAAGGCACACACGTAGCCTACATATCAATACATACACACAAACTATCTAGACCAAATAGGGGAGATGTGTTGTGCCTTGAGGTTTTGCTTTGTTTTTTTAAAAACCAGGTTTGCTGTTTATTTGAGCAATATGAGATGGAACGGAGTTCCATGCAATAATGGCTCTATGTAATACTGTACGCTTTCTTGAATTTGTTCTGGATTTGGGGACTGTGAAAAGACCCCTGGTGGTGTGTGTGTGTGTGTGTGTGTGTGTGTGTGTGTGTGTGTGTGTGTGTGTGTGTGTGTGTGTGTGTGTGTGTGTGTGGTGTGTGTAAGTTGACTATGCAAACAATTTTGGATTTTCAACACAATGTTTCTTTATAAAAATGAGTGATGCAGTCACTCTCTCCTCCACTCTTAGCCAAGAGAGACTGGCATGCATAGATAGTATTTATATCAGCCCTCTGATTACAATGAAGAGCAAGACGGCTCTGTTCTGGGCCAGCTGCAGCTTAAATAGGTCTTTCCTTGGAGCACTCGACTACATGACTGGACAATAATCAAGATTAGACAAAACTAGAGCCTGCAGAACTTGGTTATTGTAGTGTGGTGTCAAAAAAACATATCACAGACAGACCTCTCCCCATCTCTGCAACCACTGAATCTATATGTTTTGACCATGACATTTTTTAAATTACTTGGCGATACCTTAGATTTTAGTCTCCTCAACTTGTCACAACAGCCACACCATTCATTACCAGATTCAGTTGAGGTCTAGAACGTAGAATGATTTGTACCAAATACAATGCTCTTAGTTTTAGAGGTGTTCAGGACTAGTTTATTACTGGCCACCCATTCCAAAATGGACTGAAACTATTTGTTAAAGGTTTGTGACATCATTAGCTGTGGTTGCTGATGTGTATATGGTTGACTTATCAGCATACAAGGACACACATTTTTTGTTTAATGCAAGTGGCAGGTCATTGGTAAAAATAGAAAAGAGTAGAGGGCCTAGAGAGCTGCCCTGCGGTACACCACACTTTACAGGTTTGACATTAGAGAAGCTTCCATTAACGAAAACCCTTTGAGTTCTATTAGATAGCGCTGCCATATCATGGATTCAGAGGTTGAAAAGCCATAACACAAGTTCTTTTCAACAAATTACTTCAAAAGCTGTACTGAAATCTAACAGTACAGCTCCCACAAATCTTCTTATCAATTTATTTCAACCAATCATCAGCCATCTGAACAGTACATGTTGGGTGCCCTTCTCTATAAGCATGCTGAAAGTCTGTTAAAATTTGTCAAACACAATTTATTTCCAACAGTTTGCTAAGAGCTGGCAGCAGGCTTATAGGTCTGCTGCTGATAGAGCCAGTAAAGGCCGCTTTACCACCCTTGGGTATAGCAGAATTACTTTGGCTTCCCTCCAGGCCTGAGGACAAAGACTTTCTTCTAGGCTCAGATTAAAGATATGACATAAAGGACTGGCAATAGTCAGCTACCATCCTCAGTTGCTTTCCATCTAAGTTGTCAATGCCAGCAGGTTTGTCATTGTTGATCGATAAATCATTTTTCACCTCTCCCACTAACTTTACAAAATTCAAACTTGTAATGCTTTTCTTTCATTATTAGTTTTTTTATGCATGATGGCTCACTGCTCATTGTTGGCATTTCCTGCCTAAGTTTGCCCACTTTGCCAATGAAGTAATCATTCAAATAATTGGCAACATCAAATGGTTGTGTGATGAATAAGCCATCTGATTTGATGAAAGAAGCAGTTGAATTTGTCTTTCTGCCCATAATTCAATTTAAACTACTCAAGTTGTTTTCCATAATTATTTATATCATTGATCTTGGCTTCATAACACAGTTTATTCTTGTTTTTGTTGAGTTTAGTCACATAATCTCTCAATTTGCAGTAGGTAAGCCAGTCAGATGTACATCCAGACTTAATTCCTCATCAATCCATGGAGCCTTAACAGTTCTAACAGGCAGATTCTTAACAGGTGCATTTTTATCAATATTTGAAGAAGCAATTTCATAAATGCATCAAGTGCAGCGTCGGCATGCTCCTTGTTAATCACATCAGACCAATACATATTTTTAACATCATCCACATAAGTCACAGCTAAATATTTTATTTGAGCTCTTATACAGTATTGAATGATGAGATTGCCAAAAGGCCAGACTATTTGGCATGACAATTCCATAAGTAGTTCACAGGAGGGCAGAAACCGACTGGTACATAGGCTAGAACCGTTCCCCTTCTCACAGGTGTTCCTTCTCCATCTATTTAGTGAAAAAAGGTACTTAAGTATTCTACATACAGTACCAGTCAAGTTTGGACACACCTACTCATTCAAGTTTTTTTTATTTTCACTGTTTTCTACATTGTAAATAATAGTGAAGATGTCAAAACTATGAGATAACACATGGAATCATGTAGTAACCAAAAAAGTGGATCCACCCCTTTTTTTTTCTATTTTCGTCTAAAATGACATACCCAAATCTAACAGGCCGTGAAACTAGGATATGCATATTCTTGGTACCATTTGAAAGGAAACACTTTGAAGTTTGTGGAAATGTGAATGGAATGTTGGAGAATATAACACAATAGATATGGTGAAAGATAATACAAAGAGAGAAAAAAAGTTTTGTTTTTGTACCATCTTTGAAATGCAAGAGAAAGGCCATAATGTATTATTCCAGCCCAGCAGCAAATTACATTTTGCCCACTAGATGGCAGCATGAAACATTGCATTTATGTTCAAAACATTGTATCAAGACTGCCCAAATGTGCCTAATTTGTTTAACTTTTCATGTTCAAAACTGCACACTCTCAAACAATAGCATGGTATTATTTCACTTGAAAAAAATCAAAATATATTTTAGACCCCTTGCCTTTGACGGCTTTGCACACTCTTGGCATTCTCTCAACCAGCTTCATGAGGAATGTTTTTCCAACAGTCTTAAAGGAGTTCCCACATATGCTGAGCACTTGTTGGCTGATTTTCACTCTGCGGACCAACTTATCCCAAACCATCTCAATTGGGTTTAGGTCGGGTAATCACCCGACCTAAACCCAATTGAGATTATCTGGAGGCCAGATAATTTGATGCAGCACTCCCTCACGCTTCTCCTTGGTCAAAAATCACTTACACAGCCTGGAGGTGTGTTTGGTCATTGTCCTGTTGAAAAATAAATTATAGTTCCATTGAGCACAAACCAGATGGGATGGCGTAGCACTGCAGAATGCTGTGGTGGCCATGCTGGTTAAGTGTGCCTTGAATTCAAAAGAAATCACTGACCATGTCACCAGCAAAGCATCCCCACGTCATCACACCTACTCCTCCATGCTTCACATTGGGAACCATACATGCAGAGATCATTCATTCACCTACTCTGTGTCTCAAAGACATAGCGGTTGGAACCAAAAGTCCCCAAAATCTCAGATTTCCACCAGTCTATCCATTGCTCGTGTCTCTTGGCCAAGCAAGTCTATTCTTATTGTTGGTGTCCTTTCTTTGCAGCAATTTGACGAAGAAGGCCTGATTCACACAGTCTCCTCTGAACAGCTGATGTTGATGTGTCTGTTACTTGAACTCCGTGATGCATTTATTTGGGCTGCAATCCTCTGCAGCAGAGGATCTGGGTCTTCATTTCCTGTGGTGGTCCTCGTGATAGCCAGTTTCATCATAGTGCTTGATGGTTTTTGCGACTTGAAGAAACGTTGAAAGTTTGTGAAATTTTCTGGATTGGCTGACCTTCATGTCTTAAAGTAATGATGGACTGTCATTTCTCTTTGCTTATTTGAGCTGTTCTTGCCATATTATGGACTCTTTTTTTTTTTTACCAAATTGGGCTATCTTCTGTATACCACCCTACCTTGTCACAACACAACTGATTGGCTCAAACGCATTAAGAATGACAGAAATTCCACAAATTAACTTTTAAGAAGACACATCTGTTAATTTAAATGCATTCCAGGTGACTATCTCATGAAGGTGGTTGAGAGAATGCCAAGAATGTGCAATGCTGTCAAGGAAAAGGGTGGATACTTTGAAGTCTAAAATAAATGTATAAAACACTTTTTGGGTTACTACATGATTCCATGTGTTATTTGTTAGTTGATGTCTTCACTGTTATTCTACAATGTAGATAGTAGTAAAAAATAAAGAGAAACCCTGGAATGAGTAGGTACGTCAACTTTTGATTGGTACTGTATGTATGAACAAACATTCACTCTCCCCAAATAAGGGCCTTCATCTGTATATTCTTATACACAGATAATGGGGATCATCATACTTTTCACCCATACTTGTGTCCTAAATAGTAGGCCGTTTGACTGTGGAAAAGTAGTATGCGACATTTCGAAAATATATGTGGGGAAACAATACAATCGTGCATGATGCATTCTCAGTATGTGAAAATAGAATAGTATGTGCATTTTCAAAAATGGAGTATGGTTTAAATGCCAGGATTTTATACTAATTTCAGCTCTTCATCAAATAGTAGAATTCGATGCACACTTTTCCACTGCATTGGAAGAGGTGGGCTGTGAATGATGGGCCATAGTTATTTTCAAGTAGCCAAACAAAACTAGGCTACTTAATTGGGAAGATATCGAATAGCGACACCAGAGGACATTTCTCCAAAAAGTATGATCATTGTCCCTATGTGCAGTTCCAAACCGTATTCCTGCTTTTTTATGGCGGTTTTGGAGCAGTGGCTTCTTCCTTGCTGAGCGACCTTTCAGGTTATGTCGATTTAAGTCTCATTTTACTGTGGATATAGATACTTTTGTACCTTTTTTCTTCCACCATGTTCACAAGGTCCTTTGCAGTTGATTTGCACTTTTCTCACCAAAGTACATTCATCTCTTGGAGACCGAACATGTCTCCTTCCTGAGCGGTATGACAACTGCGTGGTCCCATGGTGTTTATACTCGAGTACTGTTGTTTTTACAGATGAACCTTCAGGCCTTTGGAAATTGCTCCCAATGATGAACCAAATTTGTGGAGGTCTACCCATTTTTATATGAAGTCTTGGCTGATTTATTTGGATTTTCCCATGATGTCAAGCAAAGAGGCACTGAGTTTGAAGATAGGCCTTGAAATACATCCACAGGTACACCTCCAATTGACTCAAATGGTGTCAATCAGAAGCTTCTAAAGCCATGACATTTTCTGGAATTTTCCAAGCTGTTTAAAGGCACAGTCAACTTAGTGTATGTAAACTTCTGACCCACTGGAATTGTGATAGTGAAATAATCTGTAAACTATTGTTGGAAAATTACTTGTCATGCACTAAGATGTCCTAACCGACTTGCCAAAACTATTGTTTAACAAGAAATTTGTGAAGTGGTTGAAAACGAGTTTTAATAACTCCAACCAAAGTGTATGTAAACTTCCGACTTCAACTGTATGTAGGTAGGTAGAAATGGAACCAAATTATCTGTTTGTATTCAGTCCTTTTTTAAATAGGATATATGGGCTACTGTATTGGTGGAATGTGATAGTCTGCCTATACCAGCCTGAATAAGTTTGTTATATTATAAGGTTACTGTATGCTCTGTCAAAAAACAACCTCTAGCACGTCTTTTAATGGGTTAGTTTTACCGTTTTACAGATTTGTCTTGTTTTTCTTGAGCTTTTTCTTGTTTCTGTTCCTTCAGGTTTTTCTGTTATTCTACTATTTGAGTATGGTGCTTTCTAAACAGGTTCTGCTTCTGTTCTTCTCTCTCTCCCCCACCCAGGTGTTATTGTGGATGAGAAATGGATGCCCTCCATGCCCTTCTACGACTTCCTGTCCGTCATGGACCAGGAAGTACCGGGCTATGCCTCCCAGAGGAGCGCTAAGACAAAAACAAACCGGATTGAGAGAGCAGAGGGAGAGAAAGAGAAGAGCAGCAGTGGTGGTGGTGAAAGACAAGCCCGAACTGGAGCAAACAACCCCCAAGGGTCACCCACCACCAAGCCTCCACAGACATCTCACCACCACTCTGAGCTATGAGGGGGGATAGAGCAGCAGCCCTGACCTCTGAAAGCTGGAGGAAACCAATGACTGCTTTGATCAAAATCACCTCTAACAGATAAGCTACACTGAAGCTATTAGATAGTGATGGCTTTATGGGCTGTGAGAACCACTGAGCCTCCTAGTATGTGGTTTAGCTGTTTTACAGTGCATTGGGAAAGTATTCACATCCCTTGTCTTTTTCCACATTTTGTTATATTACAGCCTTATTCCTCATCAATCTACACACAATACCCCATAATGACAAAGCAAAAACAGGTTTTTAGACATTATAGCCACACACAAAAAATACATTAGCATAAATATTTAGACCCTTTACTCAGTACTTTGTTGAAGCACCTTTTGCAGCGATTACAGCCTCCAGTCTTCTTAGGTACAGTATGACACTACAAGCTTGGCACACCTGCATTTTGGGGAGTTTCTCCCATTCTTCTCTGCAGATCCTGTCAAGCTCTTTAAGGTTGGAAGGGGAGTGTCGCTGCACAGCTATTTTCAGGTCTCCAGAGATGTTCAAGTCTGGGCTGTGGCTGGGCCACTCAAGGACATTCAAAGACTTGTCCTGAAGCCACTCCTGCAATGTCTTGGCTGTGTACTTAGGGTCATTGTTCTGTTAGAAGGTGAAACTTTACCCCATTGCAGGAGTGGCTTCAGGACAAGTCTTTGAATGTCCTTGAATGGCCCAGCCACAGCTGAGCACTCTGGAGCAGGTTTTCATGTGACTTTTACTGAGGACTAGCTTTCATCTGGCCACTCTATCATAAATGCTTGATTGGTAGAGTGCTGCAGATATGGATAATTGAAATGCATTCCAGGTGACTACCTCGTGAAGCTGTTTGAGAGAATGCCAAGCGTGCAAAGCTGTCATCAAGGCAAAGGGTGGCTACTTTGAAGAATCTCAAATATAAAATATATTTTGATTTGTTTAACACTTTGGTGTTACTTATACATAATTCCATATGTGTTATTTCATAGTGTAGAAAATAGTAAAAATAAAGAAAAACCCTGGAATGAGGTGCCCACACTTTTGACTGATATTATGTATGTGCAAAAAAAGAAACGTCCTCTTACTGTCAACTGCGTTTATTTTCAGCCAACTTAACATGTGTAAATATTTGTATGACCATAACAAGATTCAACAACTGAGACAAACTGAACAAGTTCCACAGACATGTGACCAACAGAAATGGAAATATTTGTCCCTGAACAAAAAAAAAAAGGGGGGTCAAAATCAAAAGTAACAGGCAGTATCTGTTGTGGCCACCAGCTGCATTTAAGTACAGCAGTACATCTCATCCTCATGGACTGCACCAGATTTGCCAGTTCTTGCTGTGAGATGTTACCCCACTCTTCCACCAAAGCACCTGCAAGTTTCCAGATATCTCTGGGGGGAATGGCCCTCACCCTCCGACCAAACAGGTCCTAGACGTGCTCAATGGGATTGAGATCCAGGCTCTTCGCTGGCCATGGCAGAACACTGACATTCCTGTCTTGCAGGAAATCATGCACAGAATGAGCAGTGTGGCATTGTCATGCTGGAGGGTCATGTCAGGATGAGCCTGCAGGAAGGGTACCACATGAGCGAGGAGGATGTCTCCCCTGTAAACACACAGCGTTGAGATTGCCTGCAATGACAACTAGCTCAGTCCGATGATGCTGTGACACACCGCCCCAGACCATGAAAGACCATCCACCTCCAAATCGATCCCGCTCCAGAGTACACGCCTCGGTGTAACGCTCATTCCTTCGACGATAAATACGAATCTGACCATCACATCATTTACAATGAAGATCTGTGAAGTTATTTGGATTTTTATCTTTGAAAGAAAGAGTCCTGAAAAAGGGCTATTTCTTTTTTTGCTGAGTTTGTATATTCACAGAATGTATATATATTCACAGATTGTATTTATACTTAATGGAATAGTTAATTATGTTACAACTTGATGTTAGACGGTTGCTCACCCTGAAAGTAAGGTACGTTTTTTCTCTAAACACTCACGTTCACTACACTAGTGAACAATCAATCATTATTTTTTCAATAATGTTTTTAAACTGGCACAACTTTGGTTTTAGAAATGGGGGGGACATAACCTGTCTGGGGGTCCTCCCTCAAATTTTTGGAGGGCAACTAAAGCTCATTTCCTGCATTTATACACAATCTACATATGTCCTTTTGGGGACACTTATTGTAATTAAGAATAGAATGTTTCTAAACACTTCCACATGAATGTGGATGCTACCATGATTAAGGATAATCCCGAATGAAGCGTGAATAATGATGACTGAGAAAGCTATGGATGCACAAATGTGACCAACTGGCTCAAATCGGTCTTATGTTGCAAAATTAGAAATTGTGTTTTTTTACATTGGATAAAAGTAGACTCAGAGCTACAAATTGGTATATCACACACTTGCTCAAAAATGCAATGGGAAAGTAATTCTGCTTTGAAAATAGATTAACTTGTAAACTCACTTTTGAGAAAAGGGCCTTGGAATTTTTGGTACCTATTGGAGAGCTCTCCATTGTCTACACCTATTCAGCATTGTCTACACCCTTTTAAGCTAGCCCCATCCATCTCTTTAAGGCAGTGTTTCTTAACCTGGGTTCGATCGAACCCCAGGGGTTCGGTGAGTCAGTCTCAGGGGTTCGGCGGAGGTCAAGACACACATCCGACTCATATGATTCGTGATGACACGCCCCGCTTGGCCATCATTGGCTGCAGGTGATCACGCTACATCGCTTGGCCTATCTGTGTTTCAGGGAATTTGGTGCGTTCAGTAGTCGACTTGTGACTGTTGTGATGGTACGTCTTGTGATTTCTTTCTTAATATTTTAATCCCTTCATACTTGCTATGTCGAGCAAAAAAAAAGAAAGTGGTCGGACGAATATGTACAATATGGATTCACATGTATAAAGGAACGTGATGGGAGTCAGCGTCCTAACTGCATGATTTGCAATGCCAAGTTGAGCAATTCTAGTCTAGCACCGGCAAAACTAAGAGAACACTTCCTTAAGCTGCATGGAGATGGAAAATACAAGAACGCAACGCTCGCTGAATTCAAGGTGAAAAGAGCCAGATTCGATGAAAAGGCTATTCTGCCTATTCTCGGCTTTGTACCCATCAACAAACCGATCCTCACAGCATCGTACGAAGTTACTTACCTGATCGCAAAGCAGGGCAAACCATTGGTGAAACACTCATAAAACCAGCTGTGTTGAAGATGGCGAATATCATGCTGGGAAAAGAGGCTGAAGTTAAGTTATCCCAAATTCCTCTTTCAAATGACACCATCAGCGACAGAATAGAGGACATGAGCAAAGACATTTTGGCTCAAGTAGTTGCAGATCTGATTTCAAGCCTGGCAAAATTCAACCTTCAACTCGACGAGACCACAGGCGTTTCCAATCTATGCCCGCTTGCTGTATTCGTGCGCTATGTGAAAGACGACGTGATAAATGAAGATTTTTTTATTTTGTAAGCCTCTTGCAACAACAACTAAGGCAGCCGATGTGAAGAAACTTGTGGATGACTTCTTCAAAGACAACAATCTTTCATGGGATATGGTTTCTGCAGTTTGTTCGGACGGAACTCCAGTCATGCTGGGAAGAAAGTCTGGTTTTGGTGCGCTAGTGAAAGCCGATGCACCACACATCATTGTTACGCATTGTATTCTGCACAGGCATGCGTTGGCAACAAAAACCTTGCCTCCAAAACTGGCAGAAGTATTAAAAATTGTAGTGGAATGCGTGAACTATGTGCGAACTAATGCTCTTAGGCACCGCATCTTCAGTGAGCTGTGTAAAGAAATGGGCTCTGAATTCGAGGTACTTCTGTACCATTCTAACGTTCGGTGGTTATCCCAGGGACAGGTGCTGAATCGTGTTTTTGCAGTGCGTGTGGAATTAGCCCTGTTTTTGCAAGAGCACCAACATTGTCATGCAGATTGCTTCAAAAATTCTGAGTTCATTCTCATTTTAGCGTACATGGCTGATTTTCTTCGCAGCTCTCAATCAAAAGATGCAGGGCGATGGAGTCAACATCATCAAAACGGAGGAAAACCTGAAAGCTTTTCAAAAAAAGCTACCGTTATGGAAACGACGAACAGAGAACGGTAACTTCGCAAACTTTCCCCTGCTGGATGACTGTGTAAGTAAGATCGAAGATGTATCTGGAATCTGAGACAATTCTGTACCCGCGGAACTGAAGCAAGCAATTGCCACGCACTTAGATGAGCTTGCAAAGTCTCTCGACGGATACTTCCCTACAAGAGAGTCATATCCAGCATGAGTGAGACAGCCGTTCACGTTTAGTGTTGAGACAGATGTCAATGATGAATACCTAGATGAAATCATTGAAATTCAGCAGAGCCAGGTTCAACAGCAACTCTTCAGAACAACAACGCTTTCAACGTTTTGGTGTCAACAAATGGTAACGTACCCTGTTATTGCTAAGAAAACTCTGGAGATTTTCATACCGTTTGTTACAACATACCTTTGCGAGCAATCCTTTGAGGATACTGGACATAAAAATGAAGAAAAGGAACAGAAAATGACATGAGAATGGCACTTGCCAAGGTTTTGCCGCGCATTTCTGAACTGGTCTCTGAAAGGCAACAACAGAAGTCACACTGATTTGCAGTAAATATTCATTATTATGTTTTTGTTTGTGTGAAAATCATGTTTTGATGATTTTGTTCTTTGAACACAGTGATGTTGATGCACGGTTAATTTTGTGCACCAGTAAAATATATACCTATGTTTTGAATTTGTAAAAATCATGTGAAACTGGTGGGGTTCAGTACCTCCAAGGTTAAGAACCACTGCTTTAAGGATTCACATGTGAGGTCATGTGCTAAACAATGAGTAGTGTAGTAAAGACTAAAAGTGGTAAAAGTAGTAGCCTACAATAAGGATAAGTTCCACATAATAAAGTGTCCAGATGAAAATATTTTATAAATATTAGATGACATTCAGACACACTTGTCTAAATTGATGGGTCATGTGAAAGAAATACTATAACCCCTAGCCACATCCAGTGGTGGAAAAAGTACTACATTGTCATACTTGAGTAAATGTAAAGATACCTTAATAGAAAATTACTCCCGTAAAAGTCACCCAGTGAAATACTACTTGAGGTAAAGTCAAAGTATTTGGTTCTAAAAATAAAGTATCAAAAGTACATGGAATTGCTAAAATGTAAAAGTATAAATAATAAAAAAAATCCTTATATTAAGCAAACCAGACGGCACCATTTTTTTTGACGGGCTAGCCAGGGGCACACTCCAACACTCAAGACATGAATTTACAACCTAAGCAATTGAGTTTAGCGAGTCTGCCAGATAAGATGCAGTAGGGATGACCAGGGATGTTCTCTTGATTTAATGTGTGAATTGGACAATTTCTGTCACAATGTCAGCAGCATACCACCCTGCATACCACTGCTGGCTTGATTCTGAAGCCTAGCAGGGTTGGTCCTGGTCAGTCCCTGGATGGGAGACCAGCTGCTGCTGGATGTGGTGTTGGAGGGCAAGTAGAAGGCACTCTTTCCTCTGGTCTAAAAATATCCCAATGCCCCAGGGCAGTGATTAGGGACACTGCCCTGTGTAGGGTGCTGTCTTTCGGATGGGACGTTAAAACGGGTGTCCTGACTCTGAGGTCATTAAAGATCCCATGGCTCTTGTCATAAGAGTAGGGGTGTTAACCCCGGTGTCTTGGCTAAATTCCCAATCTGGCCCTCAAACCATCACGGTCACCTAATAATCCCCAGTTTACAATTAGCTTATTCATCCCCCTCCTCTCCCCTGTAACTATTCCCCTGGTCATTGCTGTAAATGAGAACGTGTTCTCAGTCAACTTACCTGGTAACGAGTACTTTTGGGTGTCAGGGAAAATGTATGGAGTAAAAAGTACATTATTTTATTTCGGAATGTAGTGAAGGAAATTTGCCAAAAATACACTGCTCAAAAAAATAAAGGGAACACTAAAATAACACATCCTAGATCTGAATGAATGAAATATTCTTATTAAATACTTTTTTCTTTACATAGTTGAATGTGACAACAAAATCACACAAATTATCAATGTAAATCAAATTTATCAACCCATGGAGGTCTGGATTTGGAGTCACACTCAAAATTAAAGTGGACAACCACACTACAGGCTGATCCAACTTTGATGTAATGTCCTTAAAACAAGTCAAAATGAGGCTCAGTAATGTGTGTGGCCTCCACGTACCTGTATGACCTCCCTAAAACGCCTGGGCATGCTCCTGATGAGGTGGCGGATGGTCTCCTGAGGGATCTCCTCCCAGACCTGGACTAAAGCATCCGCCAACTCCTGGACAGTCTGTGGTGCAACGTGGCGGATGGAGCGAAACATGATGTCCCAGATGTGCTCAATTGGATTCAGGTCTGGGGAACGGGCGGGCCAGTCCATAGCATCAATGCCTTCCTCTTGCAGGAACTTCTGACATAATCCAGCCACATGAGGTCTAGCATTGTCTTGCATTAGGAGGAACCCAGGGCCAACCGCACCAGCATATGGTCTCACAAGGGGTCTGAGGATCTCAGACCTAATGGCAGTCAGGCTACCTCTGTGCGGCCCCCCAAAGAAATGCCAGACTGTCACGTCTGTCACATGTGCTCAGTGTGAACCTGCTTTCATCTGTGAAGAGCACAGGGCGCCAGTGGCGAATTTGCCAATCTTGGTGTTCTCTGGCAAATGCCAAACGTCCTGCACGGTGTTGGGCTGTAAGCACAACCCCCACCTGTGGACATCAGGCCCTCATACCACCCTCATGGAGTCTGTTTCTGACCGTTTGAGCAGACACATGCACATTTGTGGCCTGCTGGAGGTGATTTTGTAGGGCTCTGGCAGTGCTCCTCCTGCTCCTCCTTGCACAAAGGCGGAGGAAGCGGTCCTGCTGCTGGGTTGTTGCCCTCCTACGGCCTCCTCCACGTCTCCCGATGTACTGGCCTGTCTCCTGGTAGCGCCTCCATGCTCTGGACACTACGCTTACAGACACAACAAACCTTCTTGTCACAGCTCGCATTGATGTTCCATCCTGGATGAGCTGCACTACCTGAGCCACTTGTGTGGGTTGTAGACTCCGTCTCATGCTACCACTAGAGTGAAAGCACCGCCAGCATTCAAAAGTGACCAAAACATCAGCCAGGAAGCATAGGAACTGAGAAGTGGTCTGCTCACCACCTGCAAAACCACTCCTTTATTGGGGGTGTCTTGCTAAATGCCTATAATTTCCACCCTGTCTATTCCATTTGCACAACAGCATGTGGAATTTATTGTCAATCAGTGTTGCTTCCTAAGTGGAAAGTTTGATTTCACAGAAGTGTGATTGAGTTGGAGTTACATTGTGTTGTTTAAGTTTTCCCTTTATTTTTTTGAGCAGTGTATATTCTAACATTTTTTTGGTGTATATCTATCCATCTATGTCCTTAATCAGTATAAAGGAGGAAATGTTGCTTACTTGTTGAGCAAAATCAAAGCTGTAATGCATCCAGATGTCTTTGCTTGCTGGTTCAGTAGGGCCCCCCAGAGACAACTGTAGGTCTTGATAGGTGATCTTGCAGTCAACAACCATATTCTGGTAGACAGACCTCGCACTATTAACAAGCAGGAGATGCTGCTCTTGCTTCTTCAGCTTGGCTGATTTAACAGCTTCCGGCAGATCTGAAGGCCTGATAGTTGTTCCTCTGGCACTGCCAGCGCAGGTCTGTCCTGGGCTTAGTTCTTGACATGCAGGGCAGCTATTTTCTCCACAGATTCTTGAAGGAAATAATGTGAGATCGATAAAAGTAGTGCCAATCATGTTGGAGATCAATTAAATAATCAAAACATGTTTATGCTTTACATACCAAGTGTTGCCATCGATTCCTTGTGGAGACGCCACACTGCTGCTATTGTCACATGGGATGGCAGCAGCTTTCCACCAAAGTGTTTGTGTCCTGGGTGGCGTCCTGGTAATATGACTGGTGGAGGAGAGTCAGGCGTGTTCTACTGATGCTGAAAGACAAATTCCATATACAAATATTTTAGCATTATTATACAATTGATGCGAAATGGCATTCTGAGAACATCCCTACACACAGTTCATACACGTAATGTTAGCTAGCAAGCCAGCCAGCCATCTAATGTCAGCTAGCTAGCTAACAGCAAGCTTGTCATAGCTAGCTAAAGTTAACCAAATTGGTTCAATATTAGATAGTTAGCTAGTTAACAGGGTGTAACTAGCAATACAAAATTCCATTCTGAGAAAACATCACTAACGTTAAACTCAGGTCATACACGTAAGTTAATGTTAGCTAGCAAGCCAGCCATCTAACCTCAACTAACGTTAGCTAGCTAGCAGCAAGTTTTAACTGGGGGTCTTTTATTTAGACATGTAAAGTTAGCTTGCTAAATAATAAACTATAATCCCAATCCATAGAGTACTAGCAATACAAACCGATTGTCATAGCTAGCTAAAGTTAACCGTCTGCTTTTGGATCAGTGGCTTCTTCCTTGCTGAGCTGCCTTTCAGGTTATGTCAATATGGGACTAATTTTACTGTGGATATAGACACTTTTGTACCTGTTTCCTCCAGCATCTTCACAAGGTCATTTGCTGTTGTTCTGGGATTGATTTGCACTTTTCGACCAAAGTACTTTCATCTCTAGGAGACATCTCCTTCCTGAGGGCTATGACGGCTGTGTGGTCCCATGGTGTTTATACTTGCGTACGCTTGTTTGCACAGATGAACGTGGTACCTTCAGGAGTTTGGAAATTGCTCCCAAGGATGAACCAGACTTGTGGAGGTCTACAATTTTGTTTCTGGGGTCTTGGCTGATTTTCTTTTGATTTTCCCATGATGTCAAGCAAAGAGGCACTGAGTTTGAAGGTAGGCCTTGAAATACATCCACAGGTACACCTCCAATTGACTCAAATGATGTCAATTAGCCTATCAGAAGCTTCTAAAGCCATGACATAATTTTCTGGAATTTTCCAAGCTGTTTAAAGGCATGCAGAAAGTAGATGTGCTAACCGACTTGCCAAAACTATAGTTTGTTAACAAGAAATGTGTGAGTGGCTGAAAAATTTGTTTAATGACTCCAACCTAAGTGTATGTAAACTTCCGATTTCAACTCTATAAACAGTTTTTGCTTTGTCATTATGTGTTATTTTGTGTAGATTGATGAGGGGGGGAAATTATATAATCAATTTTAGAGTAAGGCTGTAACTTAACAAAATGTTAGTCAAGTGGTCTGAATACTTTCCGAATACATACATACATACATACATACATACTGTACAAACAGAAATACTCTTCAGTTTCATCAGCTGTCCGGGTGGCTGGTCTTAAACGAACCCGCAGGTGAATAAGCTAGATGTGGATGTCCTGGGCTGGCGTGGTTACACGTGGTCTGCGATTATGAGGCCGGTTGGACATACTGCCAAATTCTCTAAAACGAAGTTGGAGGTGGCTTATGGTAGAGAAGAAAAACATTTAAATTATCTGCCATAGGCTCTGGTGGCCATTCCTGCAGTCACCATGCCAATTGCATGCTCACTCATTTGAGACATCTGTGGAATTGTGTTGTGACAAACGGCACATTTTAGATTGCCCTTTTATTGGCTCCAGTCCAAGGTGAACCTGTGTAATGATCAAGCTGTTGGTACACAAAATGGTACACAAAACTTGAGAGAAATAAGCATTTTGTGCATATGGAACCTTTCTGGGGTATTTTATTTCAGGTCATGAAACATGGGACCAACACTTTACATGTTGCATTTATATTTTTGTTCAGTATAGTATGTTCTGTGGATGGTATTAAACTGCAGTAAATTATGTCTGAGATTTAAGAGCATGACTTGGCATTCAAACACATCTGTATCCATTAATCCTTGTCAATAGTGTCTCCCAGGTCGAACTCACATTTTTGTTTTGACATGTTTTGTGTCATCAGGGAAAGCCTCTATCAAACTTTGATACAGTTTGGAAATCAATTTTTAGAGGTTTGTTAGACTGCCTTAAAATAGTTTCAATCTTTGAAGCTTCTGGCTTTCCTGTGTTTACTGCACAGAGAGAATAAACTGTTGCATCTGCAAAAGTTTACCTCAGCGCTCTCACAGACTGGCCTTCCCTGGTTTCCTGACCCTGCTGAGACCCCTGTCACCATCTGATCCTGCTCAGATGAGGCATGACAAAGAATTACCTTGGTGTTTATTTATACATTATATTATCCAATAATATAATCAATGGTTCAATAATTGTAATGACCATTATTCCCACATCCCAGACTGTAGCCTACCATCAACTCAAGGTGGAACTTTGTATCCATTCATATACTGCAAAATTCACCTGAGCTCTGTATACTGGTCTTCCCTGGATGTCTGACCCTGCTGGGACACCTGTCACCATCTGATCCTCTTAAGATCCTCTTATGATGGGCATAGTGGTGTGTACTGACTGTGCACCATGACAGTGAAGCCTGTAGAGCTGTTTATAAACTGTGTCAGTGTGAAAAGTAGGGAATTACCAAGGGAAACTGACAGATCATTAACGTTACAACGCTATACTGACTCTAATAAAAACGTACATTGCGTTGTCAGAATATCGGTTTTCAATGTTTGGCCGCTGCTTTCATTATTTGATTCAGGTCTAGTGTGATTGAGGTAAAAAATAATAGCTCAAGATTGTGAGCTAGCTAGCTCTAATGGTAGCTTCATCAACCGGCGAAAACTAGCCAAGTGAATTTACTTCTGTTGAAATGGGACAAAACAAAGGCTGCAAAACATTTCCACACAACAGCTACCTGACAGATGAACTGGCTGTGGTAGCTACTTGCTAGCTAAATAGTTTATTCACTTCAGTCGAAATGTCAGTTACACTACTGGCTTAGCACTAGAAATAAATACTTTAAGTCAAACAGCAGTTTTTTTAAACCTTTTTTTAACTAGGCAAGTCAGTTAAGAACAAATTCTTATTTTCAATGACTGCCTAGGAACAGTGGGTTAAATACCTGTTCAGGGGCAGAATGACAGATTTGTGCCTTGTCAGCTCGGGGGTTTGAACTTGCAACCTTCTGGTTACTAGTCCAATGCTCTAACCACTAGGCTACCCTGCCACCCCAGTTACTTTGCCAGCTACATCAGTCAAATAAAGAGTAGACAGTTTCTGCTCTGCTTCCTTTTACAGCTTGGAGAAAAAGCATAAAACACACAGACAACAGTTGCCTCTGTTCACACACCCTTTGGTGTCTGTGTAGTCCTAAATCCAGCCGGTTGAAACCGTCAAACAGCCTACCCAACCGCTCTGAGATGTCTGCATGGTCCTAAAGTACACTGTTGCCACTTTTTATATAACAGTGCAATGATAAAACTGGGGGAGACAAAAATGCATATTCAGAATGTGTGGGGGTCATGTCCCCCCTGTCCCCAGTGAAAGTTGTGCCCCTGCCTCTAGATATTACTGTGCTGTTGGAGCTAGAATCATAAACATTTTGCTGCACCTGCGATGACATCTAAAAATCTATGTACGTGACCAATATACTTTTTGATTTGAAATTTGGTTGGATGCTACTTAAAGGTTATTTGGCCATTAAAAATAACATGCACACACCCCACTCACTTCAAATTGATTGTTACCTAATGGTAACTAAAGTCAGCTGAAGTTTGTAGCAGCTGTTTAAAGAACCAAACCATGGATGAATGTTTCTTCAGGCCCAGGAGACTACTTTCAGATTGAGAAAACATCAAGTTGCAAAATCCTGAACTTCCTCTTTAATTTCTACTGTGTTTTGTGTCTTTCCAAAACCTCATGCATTTTATTTTAAGTACGTATGTAGACTACTCAGTGAGTAAAAAATAATGATAGATCATCAAATAGAATATAAAACAAATGGTGAGTACTGGTGAGTACACATTCCTCACATTTGTTTTGTACTCTATTTAATGATCAAAAGTATCAATCCATTCTGAGATTTTGTGTCATATAAATGTCCTCTTATTGGTTCTGGCTGTTTTCCCCACCATTCTCCTTTCCATTCCAGAGTGTCTGTGCTATGGAAAGGATATGTAAGGGTCGGGCCAATTACCAGCAGGAAAATGACCTATGTATTTGGTTACTCACATTAACTTTAACAATCACCGTCACATTAAAGTGTGTGTGTACAAAACACAGTTGCCATTTAAACCACAATCCGTAAGATTCCCATTCCTTTCAAGGGTTTTGAAAACACAATTCCACAACATGTGGATAAAATGTGTTCAAAATCATTGAGCTTAACAAAGTTTTAAAATGTATTTCCATTGGGGCAATGAAGGGTCATTTTAATTCCTGATAATCTTATTGACTCTTGAAGAACTGAAATGTATGGTTCAACAATCTTCACCTATCATAACCCCAAATTTAGGGTTGTATAACTCTACAATGTTTTTGGTGTTGGGTCTTTGTATGCAATCCAGATGTACCTTCAACATATGTTAAGAACTTTTATATAGATCTCATCCTGTCCTTTCTTGCATCCATAGTTCAGTCTAAACATTTAAGAGGGTTTTCCACCCATTTTTCAAGACCCCATCCCTCAAACCAAGTTGCGGCCAGGGCTGCCGCTGTGTTGAAAACACAAACTCCTGATTGTGGCTTTAAAGAAACCTGGCCTCGTCCAGTAGACTCACTGGTTGTTCTGTGAAATTACGCAGTCAGTTTCTGAGATTAATGAAGACTAAAACCGCCTGCATGTGATTGTGGGATTTGGACATGCGAACACAATCATGGTTCAAGGTAACCGATTTGTAACAGTCTTACCTCAGAGCTACACCAAGTATAGAGAAGTAGAAGTGCCGAGTGGTAATTATTGAGTATTCATGCCTCCACGCTCGGTTCCTCTCTTACACTTACACGCACACACTTGTGGTATTAATCCTCTTATGAGATGTTAGATTAGTAAAATCCTCTTTTTCCTCCAAACATTGAATCTATATTGTGACATGGCTGACTGGTTCAGCATGGTCAGCCTTTACTGACATGTGGCCTTCACAGAAGTCAGAGTATTCATGCTTCGGGGAGCTTTCATACGCATCCAATAAATTGGTCTGCACCTCACCACTCGTAGTGATTCAGGGCTAATCTCTATAGCCATCCAGCTATTTACAAGCAACTGGCTAAACAAAAAAGACAAGACCTTACCTCTTCTGAGATGTTGGAGTCCGTTTCCCGGTGTTTGACATAGGAGCTCAGCCAAGATAGCATGAAATAAATAGGCTGCACCGTTGAGCACGCACCTTTGTGGGGCACACATGTATACAGTACATGATGTATACAGCAAGCAAGCATTTAGATAGGCTTTCTCTGCCCTACTCTGAATCATTTCACAGATTAAGTAAAGGTTTTTAGTCCACGAGCATGCTTAGTCTGGGAAAGCAGCCCATAAAGTTATGAGTGTTAACCTAGGAGCCTGTAAAACCAGAGGAGGTGTTGAGTGGATACAACATGACACATTACCCACCCTGTTGAGTGCGCTCTAGGGGAAAGTTTCCCTTAGATCTAAGACCAGCTTCCTCTTCTTCAATCATAACCATAACCAATAGTGGGGAAAATACAAAAGTGACCCAAGATCAGCATCTATCACACAACATTGTCTGTCCTCTCTGCTGGGGCACTGGGTCTGAAATGCTGTCTGGGTCTGAAATGCTATCTGAAATACCATTTTCTTGATACTGTTTTTAGGCTCTGTCTGACAGGCAGCAACCCTCTGTCTTCCAGACGTTTTACAGTGCTCCTATGGGCACATTGTTGCTTCTCCTAATGGAATACGCCTCTGCTCTAAAGATAGTATTTGCCTTTTCAAAGGAATGGAAAAATAGCAAATAAGTTATCCTTTTGGTTTGTATGCTCAGATCAAGGACCTCCATTTTCAGCCATTGTTTTGATAGGTAACATTGCTTATGATCCTCTTACTCCAATCGGTGTTCGTTAAAGAGTCGGTCAATGCCTGGATTCTATTGTCATTTTGTTGCAATGCCCTCATTTAGTGAATTGTTTTCCAAGACTGTGTGTGTTTTTTTTTCTCTCTCCAGGCCCCTTTTGTCTAATCCAAACCTTCTGGATGGTTCTGTGTGGAGGCTAGTCAGATATGAGAGATGACAGCCAGATCAGACACTGGCAAAACAGAGTGTTGGACAGAATTGCAGGAAAACAGTCTAAGATTGTGTTACACACACACACACACACACACACACACACACACACACACACACACACACACACACACACACACACACACACACACACACACACACTCTTTCATGTATTGTACATAGTCTGACTCCCATTTACGCACTCTTTTTCTTTCTCTCTCTCTCTCGTTCATACTGTACATGTGCTCAAAGTATGACTCTATTTTCACACACACACTGTCATGTACTATGCATGGCCACATAGTCTAACACCCATTTCCAGGACATCTCATTTCCACCCGGACCCGTCCAATGAAGACCAGATGAGCGGTGATTTGATGCCGGGTCTCTGTGACAGACTACATCAGTGTTATGTATCTCTCTATCATATAATGATCATATGAAATTGAGTAATAGCGCTTGTCTGTGTGATTTGATCTATAGTTTGAGGGAAGCATCTCTTTGAGCACAAGACTTTTAAAAATACGTGCTCTGGGATAGAGGTACTTGAACATTTGAGGCTAATGGATAACACTTAATTTCACACGTAAGGTCTATGAAATGATGAACGATTGGGAGGGGTGAACTATGCTTTAAAATGGACCATTACATTTGTGGTGGAGTTTGAGGGGAGCAATCCATTTCCAATGGGATTATTTCATCAGTCAAATTGAGGTGGCTGCTGTACTTACAGAAAGGTCGCATCAATGCTGAGTAGTGTCTGCGTCATCTGGTCAAATGAAAGCTAACCATAGGGACTGGGAAGAGTATGGGTATATTAAATTGTAATGCGAAGGCAACTTTGGGGGGAGTTCACTAACCAAGGCATCACATAATTGAAGTTGAAGGAGGTTTTCACTTAAAATCTCACCATGGATGGCCCCATTCATTCTTTCCTTTACACGGATCAGTCGTCCTGGTCCCTTTGCAGAAAAACAGCCCCAAAGCATGATGTCCACCCCCATGCTTCACAGTAGGTATGATGTTCTTTGGATGCAACTCAGCATTCATTGTCCTCCAAACACGACGAGTTGAGTTTTTACCAAAACGTTCTATTTGGGTTTCATCATATGACATTCTCCCAATCTTCTTCTGGATCATCCAAGTGCTCTCTAGCAAACTTCAGACGGGCCTGGACATGTACTGGCTTAAGCAGGGGGACACGTCTGGTACTGCAGGATTTGAGTCCCTGGCGGCGTAGTGTGTTACTGATGGTAGGCGTTGTTACTTTGGTCCCAGCTCTCTGCAGGTCATTCACTAGGCCCCCCCGTGTGGTTCTGGGATTTTTGCTCACCGTTCTTGTGATCATTTTGACCCCACAGGGTGAGATCTTGCGTGGAGCCCCAGATCAAGGGAGATTATAAGTGGTCTTGTATGTCTTCCATTTCCTAATAATTGCTCCCATAGTTGATTTCTTCAAACCAAGCTGCTTACCTATTGCAGATTCAGTCTTCCCAGCCTGGTGCAGGTCTACAATTTTGTTTCTTGTGTCCTTTGACAGCTCTTTGGTCTTGGCCATAGTAGAGTTTGGAGTGTGACTGTATGAGGTTGTGGACAGGTGTCTTTTATACTGATAACAAGATCAAACAGGTGCCATTAATACAGGTGATGAGTGGAGGACAGAGGAGCCTCTTAAAGAATAAGTTACAGGTCTGTGAGAGCCAGAAATCTTGCTTGTTTGTAGGTGACCAAATACTTATTTTCCACCATAATTTGCAAATAAATAAATTAAAAATCCTACAATGTGATTTTCTGGATTTTTTTTTTCTTATTTTGTCTGTCATAGTTGAAGTGTACCTATTACAGGCCTCTCTCATCTTTTTAAGTGGGAGAACTTGCACAATTGGTGGCTGACTAAATACTTTTTTGCCCCACTGTACTTCAGACACCTGACAAGGCCCAAATCCCTGTAATTTGCATGATAAAGAGACGGAGAGATCAAGGAAGTAGTTTGGGTGCCTTGTAAGGATCCGACTCCGACTGGGTAATCTGCCTCTACTACCATCAGTCCTATTAGACAATGTACAATCATTTGATAACAAAATAGACAAGCTACTATCACGAATATCCTACCAACGGGACATTAAAAATTAATATCTTATGTTTCAGTCGTGGCTGAACAACAACATGGATAACATACAGCTGGTGGGTTTTACGCTGCATCGGCAAGATAGAACAGCTGTCTCCGGTAAGACAAGGGGTGGTGTATTTGTAAACAACAGCTGGTGCACAAAATCTAATATTAAGGAAGTCTCGAGGTTTTGCCCGCCTGAGGTAGAGTATCTCATGATAAGCAGTAGACCACACTATTTACAAAGAAAGTTTTCATCTGTATATTTCGTAGCGATCTATTTACCACCACAAACCAATGTTGGCACTAAGACCGCACTCAATGAGCTGTATAAGGTCATAAACAAATAGGAATACACTCATCCAGAGGCGGCACTCCTAGTGGCCGGGAAATTTAATGCAGGGAAACTTAAATAAGGAGCCTTTTGGACCTAGACTTGGCGCTCCAGTACCGCTTGCCATGCGGTAGCAGAGAGAACAGTCTATGACTTGGGTGACTGGAGTCTTTGACAATTTTTGGGGCCTTCCTCTGACACTGCCTAGTATATAAGTTCTGGATTGCAGGAAGCTTGGACCCAGTGATTTACTGGGCCGTACGCACTACCCTCGCTAGTGCCTTACAGTCAGATGCCGAGCAATTGCCATAGCAGGTGGTTATTCAACCGTTCAGGATGCTCTCGATTGTGCAGCTGTAGAACTTTTTGAGGATCTGGGGACCCATGCCAAATGTTTTTAGTCTCCTGAGGAGGGAAAATGTATTGTCGTGCCCTCTAAACAATGTGTTTGGACCATGATAGTTTGTTGGTGATGTCGTGTCTTTACTATCATTAAATTGAAGACTTAGTTTTTATCAAAGATTCTCTGTAATTAGTATTACGCGATCAAACTGATTAATCATGTAACTGTAATTAACTAAGAAGTCGGGGCACCAAGGAAAATATTCAGATTACAAAGTTATCATTTCCTAAAATAACTTTTCAGATATTTTATATCTGATCAAATAAGACTTCTGATTAATTAATTATTTACTTTACCTCACGTTAGTCTCGTTCCACGTTAGTCTGATTCCAAATTGTTGGTTATCTACACGAACCCAGTCTTCACTATGAGTCATCCATACATCAATTGTCTTAAACCATTTATGTATTACGAACTAAGTAATTCACAGAAATGCATAAACATGGTGGACAAAACGGGGAATGGAGGTCAGCTGAGAAGTCACTACAGAGTTGATAATTCTAACAATTGAAATGCTAATCCTTTACACATGAACGCTCACTCATTCGGGAACAATTGCAATCAATCAATATATTTACGCTCAGTGTGTCTTCATCGCTGTTGAAAAGTTTGTTTCTTTTGTAGAATTGTCTGTCTCTCTCTCTCTCTGTCGTCTGTTGTGGTTAGAGTGGTTTGTTCAGAGTGACATTCATTCATTCGTTATAGAATGTATGTTTCGGCGGTTGTCGTTCTTCGCGTTCAATGATACCGAATTCCTAGCTGCAGACTAGTAATTAATATCAAAGACTTGTTCTTATTCTGTCGGTATCGGTAGTCTAATAGTTTAACCACGTGGTATGGTTAAAATATTCAGCAATGGTCTGCAACCTTTGTACTACCATGATTGAGAGAAACACGGTCTGGTGATAATTTCTCAAAGTTGGGTTTTATTCGGAATTGCAGAAAAGGGGCTGTCCCAGGATGCCTGATCCTCTGATTTAGTTCAACTCAAAAGGGAATTGGAGTTTCCTTCATTAAACAGTCCAAAATCATATTGTAAAATTGTGTAAACAGTATCATACTCACTTATTCATCTTATACAACAATTAGATGTAAACCTCATATCTGAGGCTATTATATAAACAGCGTTATGGTAATGTGGCCACACTGTCTCCCATGAGCTTCCCCAAGTTGTAACAAACGGACCAGTTCGTAATTGGATTCTTCACCAATCTTTTATACCTTTTCTGGAACATGAAATTTGTTTGGACCTCAAGTTCTGTGAGGTGGAAGAAATTCCTTTGTTCTCTATGAAAATTCACTCTGTCTCGTATACTGTGTGGCCATGAGGCAGGGTCTTCTCCTCAGGAATTTACGACCTCTCTCTGACCACAGCAGCCTAGTTGAAGGAGGCAGGGGGAGGCAGGGAGAGGGGGATGGGGCTTGCTGTACCCAAAGAGGGCAATGTCATGACAGTGATGTGGACACCAAAGGAACTTGAAACTCTTGACCCGCTCCACTACAGCCCCGTCGATGTGAATGGGGGCATGTTCGGGCCTCCTTTTCCTTTCCTTTTCCTTTGACTTGCTCACGTTGATGGAGAGGTTGTTGTCCTGGCACCACAGGTCTCTGACCTCCTCCCTAAAGTCTGTCTCATTGTTGTCGGTGATCAGGCCTACCACCATTGTGTCATCGGCAAACTTAATGATGGTGTTGGAGTCGTGCTTGGCCACGCAGTTGTGGGTGAACAGGGAGTACAGGAGGGGGCTGAGCACGCACCCCTGAGGGGCCAGTCAGGAAGTACAGGATCCAGTTGCA